>NC_088321.1:15767380-16098159 GCF_910592395.1 Lineus longissimus
ATATTGTAGACCGGCGCTGGCCTCGAGGAATGGTGGCGCGCGGGCGTTGTATTCGCAAGGGCGAAAGTAAACAACTCATCGCCTGAACTAGTATTTGTGACGAGAGTTTGGATAGTAGCAACGTTTACATACAGAGCCATCGATCACCCAAATAACACGAGATCTCGCTGGGAGGCGCGTGGTTTACCAGGCTGCAGATTCCGCTAAATCGCCATAGCCGGCCGATTATTTTTGGGCGGGCAACTTGCCGGTATCCTTTTCCAAACATAATTCAGGAACTTGGATGTGACAGAGTTCCGTTCCCTTCTTAGCAGTTCGAGATCATTTGTCCTTGGCTCAAGCCCAAACTTTGTGTCCATATTGCGCAAAGGCGTTAAGATAACACTGCAGTGGTCTCGCAACAAAGCCTGATCTTTATCGCGTCCATGCCAATTATCGGGGTAGACCCATATTCATCCCTGGAATATGCTGAGGAAATCTGGAGTTGATGTTAATTTCTCCGACCCTCCTTAATCTACCTTTCCATTTCGAGCTTCGAGAATTGATATCCATCCGTTGGGGGCGAAAACCTTTAAAGGGACGCCTTTCGTTATTACTGTTGGTCCAGGAAAAAATATCAGAAATGCAGTTATACACAATGCCCTAGTACGGTTATAATGCATGCAAATTTGCTGAAACTTTGTATCTATAGTATTTGTCCATCCATTTGCACACGTCGGCATTTATCGGAAACGTTCGGGCAATCTCCGATTCCCTTTTGGGATGTCGGCATGAAACCGAAACGTTCGGGCAGTCTCAGATTGACGTTGTATGTGTCAGTGTTCCGAATAGTTCCAATCCAAATACTTCCGATTATTCCCGACGAAGGGGGGGGGGGGGTCAGTAGCAGAGTGTTTAGAGCGCCGGGCTTATAAACAGGATCTCGTAGATTCGATACACAGACTGATCAGCACTGTTTTATTTTGCGTCCTTGGGCAAGGCACTTGCACACAATTAACCCTACTTGCTTTTCTCCAACCAGGAGTCCATTGGTACCAGGCTTGCCTGGGAAGTAAACCTGTCATAGACCAGCATCCTATCGAGATTTATGCCCGGGCATATTTCTGAATTTTCTCCACTCCTGCCAGCCATTGGTTTGAGGTGCCTCGTGACAAACCGACCGGGATCACTCGTTAATTGGTCTGGCGCTGTGCCAACGGTCTGTGTGCAAAGACCACACCTCAACGCGAACTCACATTTTTCTTCGCTGTTTGAAAATGCCATGGCGACAGAAAAGCTGGCTATATATTCAGGAAATACTCGCACTTTGTTTACTCTGGACATTGAGACCAGGTGACACACGTGAAAGATTTCATCCAAAACAGACCGAGGAATCGAAAACGCCAATGAAAATGGATTCAAGAAAACACCCCGATGATGCTGATGACATCACGAACGGCAGTGATCTCTTAAAGGCCGCCTGGAAGCGAAAGCTAAGACTCACGCGATTGCTGTTAGAGGGCGACGCCGATATTGAGGTCACAAACCGCCGTGGCCAGACATGTCTTATGGTGGCGCTGCTGTCGAGTTTCGCGGAAGAGCAGCATTGTGAACTCACAAATTACTTGCGGTACCTCCTCACGAAAGGTGCGGAACCGAATGTGCAGGACATGTATGGAAGGACTGCGTTGCATTACGTATGCATGGTGAATGAAGAAAGCAGCTGTATTTCCCTTCTTCTAGAACACGGTGCAGATCCGAGTTGCCTGGACAACGACGCCAATACGGCAGTGCATTACGCGGCGAAAATGAGGTCGAGGGCAAATGTGGCTATGTTGGTGCAGGCGTGCAGGATGCGCGCTAGAAACATAACTATTACGTGGCAGCCAGAGAAATACGACTCCCAAAGCGGCAATGAGGGAGAAAATAGTTTATCTGATGACGCGTATGACTCATCTGGCTACGTCACGCCCTCTGGTATCATGCCTCAAGTGGAGTTTAAAACGTACCCGCACACCGGAAATGATATCATTCACGACACGGGATCGCTACCTTCAGCAAGTGCGGATGACGGCAAGTACCGTGTTTTTTTTCCCTTGAGGATTTTACCCTTGCACCCGTCGTCTTGCAGAAATCAGCCAATGTGCCGTCAATCTGACCTTTGTCACGACTCGATTGCGACACAGTGCGTCAAGATAGACCTTTCCTCCAGCCCCAACAAAGCCGGGCGTTCCAGAATCGATTCATACAACAAACTAAGATTGCCCGAGATCAACAACGCGATATATCTCAGTAAACGGCGTCAAAGTTACCAGGGACAGTCCTTACACAATTCACCACCGATATTGATAGACAAGAGGCATCATTCACTCGATAGCGAGATGCGAGGTAGTGGTCTGCCGCCTGACGAAGCATCGTCTACAGACCAGTTTTCATTCCCGCCAATTCGCAGTGCTTTAGAACGTAGGAGGGCGAGCTACGACGACGATTTCCGGCGGAGCTTGCAAAGTGATAAGGCGACGATGATCTCTGAGAAAAGTGGTCTGCGACGGGAACAGTCGGCACTATTGCCGTTGGTGGAGCCGCAGCCTGATGAAGGCGCTAATATCGCGTCGCCTCGATTGGTGTGCACGCAAGCTAGCCACGTCATTTCCGCCGAAGGGCGCAGGTCGGGTTTTCTGTCCAAAGAATTCACATACAGCTGCCCCATCGAAGGGGAGAGGCATTTCCAAAAGCAGTACCGGCAACAACAGGGCCGCAGCCCTGCTTGCACAACCCACCGGCTGCTTTCAGGATTAGGGTTGGACGACAAACGCATCTCGGGCCATCAGAAAATCAGTACTCTGCCTGGTATTGCTCGATTGAACAATCATCAGAATACTGTCCCGTCTCCTCCAATTGATATCCCAGAAAATGAGGTAACAACGAGACGGAGGAGATTCCGTAACCGTGGATCGAATTCAAGCACCATTGATAATTCTGACGTTGCCGCGAGCGGCGTTAGCGCCCATAGCGGCAGATGATGTATCTGACTAGGACTGTGAGGCGTGGGGTGAAATAACAAAATGTTAAATGTTGTCCCCTAAATGTGCTATATTTCAAAATGAATGTTGTTGTCACCTTCTTATGGAAATAAAGTAACAAATGCTTGATTCTGTCGTCAGATTTGATAATTGGAGATAACAGCATATACTGGTTTAGATGCGACGTCCCTAGCACCCATGAAAGACTGTAAGCTCTCCTAAGATACCAGCCCGTTCAGCTTGCAACCAAGGCCATCTACCTGGAGATAAGGTTATTCTTTTAGAATGACGTAATCTTATTTCTTAATTTTGCCACTAATGACAAATTTCAGCCATAAAAATGTCCTCATAAGTGTCAGAATACATGAAAAGCACTTCTTTAATGGTTTTAGTGAATTGGCATATTTGAAATCGGTCTGATGGTTCCGTGTTATTGCAAAACAGGTAGAAGTCACGCCTGGTGATTGGCAATTACCAAGATCGATGCCAGCAGCCATTGGCATGCGCAGAAACTATCTCTGTAGTGAAAAAAAAAAAAAAGAACTGCCGGTGTAGAAGTTTAAAATGTCCCAGGATAGAATGCCCGGGAAACAAAGGATTCTATTATGCGCTTCAATCTCTGAGCTATTGACGGTCAGGGTCTCTATAGAACCATATTGCAGAATACAATAGGGCCGGACACTTTTTCCAGGGGGGCATTTGTTACTCTTACACCGGGGAGGCAACAATGCCGTGCTTATCCATAACACCCCCTCCCCTCCGGTTCGGACGGCCCAGCTACTCCATCACGTTTCGATCATTTGTTAAGGATACGTTCTCGTCATCGAAGTAAGAACCGCAACCTCTCTATTGTCAAGAAGCTGCAGTAAGTCTCGCGCAACAATGGCATGATGAGAAGTATAGGCTTTCATGTACAGGTGTACACTACGCAATAGAGCATGTACATGCATATGATGCGCTTACATTTGCATAGGACGTGACCTAGATTTTTTCAGTCTCCTCCCTTCACTCATTACAGAGGTTGGTATACACTTGACGGCAATGCACTTTGTGCGTAAGGTGTCCAAGCACGTGTTCTTCTGTAGAATGGGTAACCTCGATCCAAGTGGGAATAATCTGCAATACCAGATCGCTCGGTATGACAGTGCATCCATCGTATGCTCGCCTCGGGTAAATCAACGAGGCTTCCTCGACCATCCGCTGCGAGGCGGATAGGGTTGAGGTTACCTGGATTGACGCGACTGAAACGTGCAGACAGATCACGATCGTGAATTTTAACCCACATGGGACCAGTTGGAATTTCACATTGAGGAACTTGGGATCTTATTTCAGATGCATGATTTCATTTCGTAGGCAAACGGCCGTGGGAGGATGAACGGGACGATTTCAGTGACTTTTGGATCGCATTTGTGGGCAGATTTGATGAGGGTGGCCATGAACTCCAGCCTCCCAGCGAAGACACAAGTTCGGTAAAGTAGATTTAGGCTACCATTACGAATTACACGTACATGACATACCGGTAGGCTATATGATGACGTTATATTGAAATCTGTCTTGGTAGTGTGCAAGGATTCTGTAGATCGAAACTACCTACTTGATCCAAACAATCATGTATTTTCTATTCAACTCATCTTAGCATTACAAGAGACACACTAACGCCAAGTATCGTCATTAGCAATCGAAAATCCAGATAAGTTGTGTGTACATACAGTCTAGCTCATAGAAATGTCAAAACCTTCATGATATCTCCTAAAACACCATGCCTGATTTTATTGTGGTTGTACAGTGTTTTCACAAAAGAGTTTGTCCGTGAACATTATGATATTAATGAAATACCTTATAGGCTTCATCATGCAATGAACCATTAACTTAATGTCCACAAAAACATCTTCATTTAAAAAACTCACCAAAAAATAATATTTTTTAGTATATACATGAGTCTTGAGTATTTTTATTTTGATATCTTATTTGAGTTCCGAGGTATCACACTTTTCTACACAAAAATCAGCATGATATAGATGCAGACACTACTTTTATTAACTTTGTATCTTTCCCCCGGCTAACTCCCACTATACGATACACCCACATCATGCATTATACCACAGTCCGGTGTGTAAACCCTCAATATGATCAAGCTTTTATATTTTATTCCTTTCGGATGTAAATTACTTCATTTAACAACAATATTTTAAAATCCTCACTCAAGTTCGGTAGGAGGTACATCACTGTCCCTTTCAAAAATAAAGTTTAATTTAGTTTTTGGCACCGTGCATGATGTAACTCGACAAACTCCTATGGCTGTTGAATAGATGTCTGTAAGCAAGAGAATGGCAATTGAACCAGGTCATTTTGACTTCGTTTTGAATCCTCTCGCGTTGAGTACGTACATTATGTAAGCAAGGTATCGTTAGCTCACCTCTGGGGAGCTTATACGATACCGTGGCGTCCGTCGTAGTCCGTCGTCGTCAGTCGTCGTCAGTCGTCGTCCGTCGTCGTCCGTTAGCGGAGCACGTTTCGTCATCGCTAGGCCTAGATGGCTAAAATTTGGTGTGATGGTAGCTTTGGGCAATATGCCCAGATGTATTTTTCTTTTTCCCGATATGACCTACTTTCTGGCCTCCAGGCGGCCATCTTGGAAATAGTTTTTTGCCTTTTTCAAGCTAATAGTTGTACGTAGAGTGACGAGGTTTTAATGGTGGTGTATCAAATAAGGTGGTGAGCACATCGTCCCTGGACCGTTTCATTTTGAATGTCACTCTGCTTGAACAAGGGCATTTAAAAACCTCGTTTTGAATATATGCAAACAAATCAATTTTTAACCTCGTTTCGAATGTGACCTTGACCTGAATATCGCCACTTTATTCAAACCTCGTTTTGAATATTACCTCGTTTATGTATTGAAATTGAATGTATAAATGTATTGAATGACATTGAATGTATTAAAACGTTGTAGAGTGACACACTGTGAGGCCAAATTATACTTAAATGAGAGATAACGACAATAATTTCTTGAAACATTTTTCAAAGCGTTTCGCGGAATTATGGTATAATTACGGATGTAAACGATTGAAATACCAGGTGCATTTGAACGCAACACTTTTGCCAGGGAAGTTACGCTATGACAACTATTGCTTTAACAGTTCGACCTGGCGAAATTTCGAGAATGTATTTTATTGCGTAATCCATCTCTTTCCAACTATATGCTTATATGAGTTTAACGAATCCAGCAAGGCCTGTAGGTCTTGTCGTGATTTCCTTGAGCGACCTGGCTTGTAGCTCCAATGGCCTGATCGGAAACCCGGCGCCATTAATTTCCTCAGGGAGACGTCTGGCGTCATCAAGTTGGGCAACTCTTCACTTGCCGCCGCTTGGCGGCGCTGGAGGAATTTTCGTAAAGCTTCTAACGTCCTTTTGAGTTGCTGTTGCGATACTGCTGTGTCCTGGGGACGATTGGCGTTGGTGAACGGTGCCGCCAATAGGACGAGCAGCAGGAAGAACTCCCTTGTCTGTAGGCGAAGTATCATATTGGGCTTTCTCTCTACCTAAACAAAATACCTGATAATTAATGCGCGGATTTTGGAAAGAAATAGGCTGAATCCCCCCCCCCCCCCCCCGAGCGCCCCCAACTCCCCTCTGACAAAGTGTCCTTCCCTATATTGTGTGGCGACTTATTAGGGTATATTTCTAGAGAGCAGGATGACCTTCAATGCCTCAGAGTTTAGAAGCTAATAATACATGCACTGTATAATCATTTCACCCTGCCCCCGGGGCACCTTTAGGATATTTAAAACTGTCACACCTAAGGTTTAATAAAGATCTAAACCATGGGGAACTAAAGGTGTGAGACTAGAACGAGGGATTCACGTGAATACAGGTAGAGAGCGTTTCTTAGTATATATACATTAACGCATACATGTATATAGCGAAGATAACCGAAGCAGTTTAACGACATTCCCGTATTACGCTGGTTGCTAAAACAATTCACAAAAACATTACAATATATTTAAAAGAAAGTACATGTAAAATCCCTACCTTGATGATGGCCCAGGTTATGAAACAAAATACAAGAAACTGCTCCAAACGATCCAGGAGGGTGTACAACAGTGAAGTATCATCTTACTTCTATAGACTGATACAAGGCATGTCTATACATACTCTAGTCTAATCATATTGTGATAAGATTTTACAAAGTTGTTGTGATAGCCTTCTTATCGGTGTTTTAATTAGGCCTGGTTTGTCAGATCCTGTCACTGGGCCTGCAGCCAAGTGCAGGCAAGAGTTCAGCATCATTGTACAATCATTTGCCTTGTTATCTCAATGATCGAGATAGATAACTCGATCGCTCGAGATAATAAGTCCATCGATCGAGATAATAAGTCCATCGATCGAGATAATAAGTCCATCGATGGAGATAATAAGTCCATCGATGGAGATAATAAGTCCAACGATGGAGATAATAAGTCCATCGATCGAGATAATAAGTCCATCGATCGAGATAATAAGTCCATCGATGGAGATAATAAGTCCATCGATGGAGATAATAAGTCCATCGATGGAGATAATAAGTCCATCGATGGAGATAATAAGTCCATCGATCGAGATAATAAGTCCATCGATCGAGATAATAAGTCCATCGATGGAGATAATAAGTCCATCGATCGAGATAATAAGTCCATCGATCGAGATAATAAGTCCATCGATCGAGATAATAAGTCCATCGATCGAGATAATAAGTCCATCGATCGAGATAATAAGTCCATCGATCGAGATAATAAGTCCATCGATCGAGATAATAAGTCCATCGATCGAGATAATAAGTCCATCGATCGAGATAATAAGTCCATCGATCGAGATATTTCCTGAAAAAGACATTTTCATGCTGAAAAAAAAATTATGTGATGTCCTTTCCCAGCCACCGTGCTATTTGATAATTCAAAAGATGAAAACGAAAATGACGCCGAAGTATTTTATTTCCAATCTGATACTCAAATTCAAACATTTTAATTTGGAGGTTTTTCAGATGGCCCATGCTATTTCAAAGAAACCAAACGAAATCAAAAATCAAAATCAAAATATCAAAATGCACAGCTTTTTTCTGAGGATTTTTACCGGAATAGCATTAACGTGGTCGTCCTTTTTAGGTGAATGTCATCAAAGTATTTTTATGTGGACTTGAGTGGATTCCACTCTATATTAGTATCTTCAGAAATGATATCATTTTCGTGATATGATGTGAAGTTTAATCAGAAACACCCCACACAAATGGTGAATTCCCATTGAATATTCCGTCGGATCAAACGAGTCAGATTTTCAGATTCGTCGTTTCAATATACTTCGGCCAAACGTTTTGTTTACCGTTTGGACGACAGATGGCATTGCGAGTTCATTGGGAAATTATCTCTCATGTCATTGTGTAATACTGACTCATGGTATTGTCAGGATTACAAATAAACCGCCTCTGCACTCTGACCACAATAGAATATGATTCAACTTTATACATGTATTCAATGAGGGCAAGCCGTACACACGTTGTGGAGTCGCTCATCGGGTACGTGTGGTAGGCTTGTAGTTTACAGGGTTGGGCCCGGTGGTTCAAAATCACTGAAGTCACGTTATCCCTAACGGTTACGTTATCTCTTTCAGTTAAACCCCATTGAAATTTTCACTTGACGACTCCGTTAAATCCAACATGGTTTTGAACACCCAGCCTGTACATTTAGAATTTCCGAATTTTCTGTTGTATTCTGGCCAGTTTTCTTGAACATGCAAAGTTTATCTGGTGAATTCTTAGTGATATATTGAACACTTTGGATAGTCCCAGTGAATCATATTGATATATTCTTATGTGAATATGCATTAGTTTCCCCAATACGTAATTGGTTCGATGTGAGACATCACCTAGGGGTTGACTAATTTTCGTTGTCAGAAGTTTTCCATTTGGCTGCTGTCGTCACTGTAGCTCCGGCTGCGGTGTACGCCATCATGAGGACGCATCAATTTAGCAGAAGGGGGTAGAAATTCTGGGGGTAGAAGTATTAAAAAAAAACTGTGTACCTTTTTTACCTTTTTTACCTATTCATGCCATTTTGTGTACCTATTTTTCCAGTACCTTTTTTTACTTTTATTTCCTGTCCCTCTTTTCCTGTACCTTTATTACCTAGATTCGTTGTGTAAGATATATGAAACTCCCCAGCGATGACCTGGAATGCATCGGCCGTCAAGTGTTCTTGATTTTGATTCGATTAAACTCGATGGAAACTTTGTAAACAACGCGGTATGAAACTCTGTATTGGGGACAATAGGCCTACAGATATATGTGCTATTGAAATACTATACATCACATTTAAACTAGGCCACGCGATCTAGTCTGAGTGCCTTGGACGACTTAATGAAATTTTCGTGAAATTTTGCGTTAATTTGCCATTTTGTCAGCTGGAGCAGTGGATTATATAAGAAGAACAGGGTACAGTATATCGTCGGTAAGTATTCCCATGGCGTAGATCATTGTAGTTTCCATACAACTTGCTTGGAACGCAAGGTTTCGACAAGTCGGAGAAGTGTCGTTTTTAGGCCTACCTGTCATGAATGTCTATGTCTAGTCCAGGTAGGACAAGACACGTTTTGAACTTGCGTATGATATCTTTTTTGCTCTTCCGCCTATCTATCTGATCAAACTATCTATTGCTAAGATGAGCACGAGTAGCTATCATATATACGCATTACTACATCTAAAGTACTACTTGCAGAGCCTAAAGATCATTTCATTCAATATGATGATATCTAACAGACCGTACAAAAAATGTTTTGTGGTTCGGCTCGGCAAAGGCACGAGCCTATCAAATTCCGATCTAGATAAGGCCTATGCATTGAGATGGAGGATTTTATTAAAGGCATGCTTCATGTGTGTGTACAATAGCTTCACGTGAACTCTTTAAGAGCGTGTACACTGTTGACAAGGAGAGAAGAATCTGTGAGCATCTTTGTTCATATTTAGGTCGGCCAGGACACATTAATGAGATATATCTCTCCCTTCCTGTAATTCAGTAACGATCCGTTGGCCGGACTATGAAATTAGATGTACACTAAAGATAATCATCACAGTTATGCAAAATGATATGCAGTCGAGCCAGCAGCATCCAGGCACCCACGTACTGACAGTGCAGAGTGTAATGCAATATAATAATAATGGCACAAAACACTGTACTCGGTATTATATTGATATCTTAAAAGTATTGTTTCGTCGGTAACTTTTGTCATGTTATTGACAGATGGTCGCAGTATCAATCAATACAGAATTTGCCTGACTTTGAGTTAATCAAAACATTGAGTGAGAAAAGAGGGCGACGCTGTCGTGGATAATCCATATCTCAATTAAATAATTATGCTTTTAAGTGGACAATGCTTTGTTATTTACGATATTCGATATTGACCTAATTTGAGAGGTGACGGAATATTCATGTATTGGAATTGATCACCAACTTTGTCAATCATTTTCATAATGTTGTCAGAAAAAACCTCATCAGATTTTTATCGATTGGTTTTATCAGTCTTCTCATAAAAGACGATTTATGTTAGAATTTCCAATGATATACTTTCCCAAGCACTATGATTTAAATAAAAAAATTACAACTGGGAAGCAAATTGAAACGCTAAGCTATAACATAATCATGCTGTGGCACATGTAAAATGTATGTGTTGTATGATATGCCATTGATGGCTTTTTTATTTTATCGAGATATGCATCATTTTCATATCGTTGAAGTGCTTTCTATCAAACTGGGTCACTGAGATAATGTATTTTTGGCTTACCCATTCTTCCCAAGCCAGTGTATGAAAACACCAAATTTTCACAGGGTTTTTTCGCGCGTGTATCGCGAATACCTTCGATTCGTGAAAATTGAAAATCGCCCTTAGACATATTTTGTGGTCAGAAAGGTTGATCGATTTGGTTATTTTCCAAACGAAATACATTGTATGTTGATTTTTTTTAAAACAACGTTTCGTGAATTGCAAAATTGAGCCAAAACACTCCTCAGGGTCAGGTGCCTTTGGATTATTGATTCTTCATCTATCATTTACGACCCTACAGAGAGTTTCTCTCAGGCTCATTGATCATGAAGTCGATATCCCTATCTTATGAATAAGTCAATAGCGCCAATCAATACCTCATTCACAAGAGCGACCCACACAATTGGAACTAATTTAGTGCTAATCCTAACCCTTGAAACTCTGATGCAAGTGAGAGAATTGTCCAAAATGTTAAGAAAAAAGGCTGAAAACCGCGGGTATCGATATGACCATACTTTTAAAAGATTTCAATGATGGCTCTCTAATGACATCATTCTTTCTATATGTTGGTACCTGACCGTACCATGGCATGCTTGAGGAGCTTGATATGGTATTTTCACATGATACAATCAAGTTTTTTATGTTTAATGTCACTCCCTGATCATAGGGGGTGTTTTCACGGTCAGCCATGTTGAATGGCGGAACAATGATTCGCCCAATTTCTTCGCCGTATGCATGGTATTGTATTTTGCACGTTGGGTCTGGTCGATGCAGAACTAGACACATGAGTAGGCCTACTTCAACTCATTGAACATGTATGTTGAATCTATAATCAGTTAACAGTAAAGCAAACACAAGTCGGTGAATGACGGGTCAAGTTGGAATGGGGATGTTTGTTTATGTCAGTGTAATAGTTCAAGAATGTGTCGATATGATGGATAGTGAACAGCCTCTCCATCTAATACGCTTATTTCCCAGCTGAGAATATTCAGTGGGGCCTCATCACGGAGTGGTACGGTTTCCGCGCTCTCGCATGCACGAGCCAAGCGATGCACTATTTGTACACGCCCTTTCAGAAGTAAATGTACACCCTTTTTGGGCCGCTTTACGAAAAACTAAGTCTGACTGTTCTTATGATAAGGGTATAGATGACAAGTTTAATGTTTTTTTGCCGACCTAGCACCATTAAACCTTCTTTCTACTACATGTATATACTTGAAAACTTATTCAAGTAGGTCTAAGAACACGATTTTAACAAGTCCGATTATGTTGGCGACTATGTATTTTTAGATCAAGTCAATCGGTCATATGCAAATCTGACCGTCTTGTTTTTTTTACCAATCAGGCTCTAAACGGCACGATTTAAGGAATCTCACTTGCGCTGAGAAGGTCAAACATAGTGCAGAACCACTGAGAAAATACCCCGCCCCCAACGAGAGTGAAAAATCTCTCCCCTCCCGCCACACTTATGATGAGAGGAGTACGTATACGTAGTTGTACATGAAAGCAGTTTTCGATGATCAGGCCCAGTGACAATCAAGGGCCGTCGGTCAAGACTGCTATTTCAAATTTGGCCAGAAACTTTACTGCACATCCAGCTTGACGCATAACAGACTTATCAGTCTCCTGCATTTTAGTCGTCACCATGACGCTTAACCTGGAACCTCGATCGCCCCGGCCATTTTGAAGCACCCAGTACCATATCCCATACATCAGAAACAACTCAAAACAAAAATCAATACCGCTTACGTCATTGATAATAAATCGTCTGGTGTGGAATTTTATATCGTCTGCAGCGCTTGTCGGGTGTATTTCTTTGTTTAGGAGTAGTGGATACTTTCATCAGTGGATTATATCTCCACGGATGTACATTAGGTAAGCTGTGATAGTATGCATGTTCGTGCGATGCTCATTAATTGTCTCTGCTGTGGCCCGAGACACGCCTATTTCTGACGGCTTCCCGGTCTTCTGGTCGTCCATTCATGTTTGCCTCTACAGCGTACTGCTGGACGGACTCTCGCTTTTGTTTTGCAAGGCGTGCATGTCTCATCTATTCGTGCTTCTCAACTATCCTCTCCTATCCGATCATGCCCATGGTTCAAGAGAGAGAAGGACGATGTTCAATCTTCCCAGGATGTGTCCCAGGCCTACGTGCCACTCCCCATATCTGGTTATAGGCTACCCTGGTCATTTCTCGGTTGGTGTAGGAGTAGGCTACACACAGAAGGCTGCTCTAAATGGTCCCGAAACTGAGCGCATCGAGCATGGTGAGAAACCATGGAAATGCGCTATATAAGAACTCAACATTATAATTATTCTTGCTGTGGTAGCCGGCAGACTCCTGCATTGGCTGGATTGATTCATGCCGCATCTACATGCTCCTTGGTCATGGTTTCCGCGAGACCAGAAGCCTAAATGTATGCCACAACGGATCATCTGCTGGCCCGAGGCGTTTCATTCTCACCGGACATACTCTGCTCGTAATAAAATATTCAGATCTGCCATATCTGGTGATAATCCATGTCTGATTTACCAGCTGTTGCAAGTTCCATGACAGACATTGTTTTATAATCTGTAACTTCCACATGTGACCGCTTGAAATTGACTACAAGTATGCTACACCATTGCCTGACCTGACCTGACATAGCATCCTGCTGATTGCCTTTTCATTGCCTCATTCGTAGCGAACCAGACAGGTATAATGCATTTGCCGGTTCAGTTTATCGACCTCCATGAAAGTCGTTTCGTGGGGTCGATATTATCAAGATTTCCCTTGTAACCCTTTGATGAGACAGTAAAACCATTGGAATTTAGGCCTAGGTGCGAGCAGGCGTTGTTTATAGACAATAGACCGTGCTGGGCTCGGCCTAATTCTTTTAGCTACGAGGTGAGGGACACAATAACAAAATGAACTTGCCATCGTCCTGTTGCTCAATGAACATTTAAGAGACAGCCCGAATCCATTAATGCCAATGAGTTTCAGCTAGCCTAATGGTGACTACGTTTTCATCTCCTATAAATATCATATTCCGACATTTCCTGCCTGATTAATGTGTACTGTGATGCAGATGGACGAGTACTATCAACTTCTCTATGGTCGGGACTAAATTGGTTGTAGGCAATCAACCATATGGCGTATTTTGTCACACTACAGAAATTGATATCGAACAACTACTGGTCGGTGCACTGTCAAGTCGCGGATGTTTTTATATTCCAAAATGTATAAAGCGACGTCGAACCGGAACTATACTCTTTGTGGAAGAATTTCCTTTTTTGAGGTGTGGTTGAGGTGCACGGCCCTGGCAGCCAAGTTAAGCAACGCCGGTGGAAAGGTTTCGAAACAAACACAACGTCTGGCGAACCTCCATCCACGATCCTGGAGTATCTAGTAACGGACATAGACGCAATCAGGTACGGAAGTAGCCTTCAAAGCATCTGACTCTGTCTCTGAAAGGAGGGGCGATGAATCATATTCTCAGGCACATGCGACATCCAACGAAGCACATCGTGTATCATTTCTATTCCAATGCAAAAATAGTGAAAGGTGTAGTGTCCCCTTTTATAAGTTTCTGTCCATTTTTTTGCCACCATTGAAACAACTAAACCCATGATCTATAGCAAACATAAACAGTGCATTTTGCGTGAAGGTGATCACCGAGCCCTCAGTATGGTGCCCAGTTAGCGATAATGAAAATACTGAAATTGCGAGGATGAGAAAAGATGATATTTGAAACCAATCCTGTTTTGATGTCAAACGAGTACTCGTATCTCAAGTTCCACAAAATTCCAATATGTTCCAAACTTGGGAAAATATTGGAATCTATTGGAAACAGTATCGCCGGTCGGTTCATTAGCGTGTGAATGAATTCAGCCATGTGCATGCAGCGATATCAAACAGTCGTGTTGACACTAGCTGCTTCAATTTCACCACAAGTCTGGCTTCACAGATCAATGGTGTTTGCCTAGGTTTTGGTATGGCTTCACTTCCGTATCTGATACCACTGTTCTCTCCTCATCGAAGACATCCGTACTGGGACCACTCAGTCTTATCTCCATTAGATTTGACTGGGAGGTGGAGGGGAACTCTTCTTCGAGCTGTCTGTTGTCACTTTGCACACACAACAAAACAAACCACCACATTCTGATACCCCATACACAATCACTACATCCAGACTTTCGGTATTCACCCAACCTTTTGCAAACACGCTATTGGGTGCAGTTCTTTACCCTGGCTTCAGAATTCCAATATCGGAAAGCAACTGGGTGCCTTTGTTATTGGCAGTAGTACTTAAGGAATGTTCTCGATCGAGGAAGGAAAGTGCTTCTCCGTTTGTCTCTCCGTCTCTCCATCAGTTGAGGTTGTGCTTGACATTTTTGTTGAGCTGTCAGGAAATGCTGGCAGTCACACTGCTTGTGTCTCGGTGCCTAACGTTGTCCTGCTTGTAGCTTGAAGCGACAGTACGTATGACATATCCACTGTACACCTCTTACCACACTTACATTGGAACCCATCCAACCTGTGCAAGCATAGCTATTGCCTTTGTTGTCGCCGTAAGCAGCTAAGTCTACTAAAATCTGAATACCGATACGAGAAGGAGCAGGGGTCTTTGGTGTTGGCAGAATGACTAAGGGACATCCTCTTGAAAGGAACATGAGTAAGCGCTCTACTCCTCGGCGCACGTAACCCTCTCTTTCCTCTTTGCCTTCGGAGTAGAACTGCAATGTCTTTGGTTGAAGAGGCAAGGAAAGGCTGGCAAGGCTGTGAATACAAAATGACATCACTTCAGATGACTCAGACTCTGACTGATATGGACAAATTGAACGACAGTGTTGATCCTTGGAATAGATATATCGCGTTTGTCATAAGATCATAGCAAGTCATTTGCCTCGTTTGTTTTGCTGAAGGTGGTTTAGAGTTCCAGATTGGTCTACAAGAGAATGGCATGTATGTGTACTATCTCTTACGAGCGAATACCCCAGTCTACATTTCGAAAATTAACTTCCAGCTGATATTAATCAGACACCAATGTCATTTCCAACATACACCCTCTGACACATTTCCCATTAGATTACATAGCACTTCTCTTGTAATTGAATACAAGGCAGCGCATCATAACCACAAATAACACAAATGAGGCAATTTTCGAAATGGCTACGACTTGTTCTAATTATATTATTCATATACGAGTAAACTGTTTTTAACTTTTTGAGTGCAAAGTATCATCATTTGTGATAACAGGTAGAGCTGCTTTTATGATACATCGTAGTGGTCCTCTGTAACTTTGTACTGGGTGTACTGGTGATGTCCTACCAAATGTAAACATCGTAGTGGTCCTCTGTAACTTTGTACTGGGTGTACTGGTGATGTCCTACCAAATGTAAACATCGTAGTGGTCCTCTGTAACTTTGTACTGGGTGTACTGGTGATGTCCTACCAAATGTAAACATCGTAGTGGTCCTCTGTAACTTTGTACTGGGTGTACTGGTGATGTCCTACCAAATGTAAACATCGTAGTTGTCCTCTGTAACTTTGTACTGGGTGTACTGGTGATGTCCTACCAAATGTAAACATCGTAGTGGTCCTCTGTAACTTTGTACTGGGTGTACTGGTGATGTCCTACCAAATGTAAACATCGTAGTTGTCCTCTGTAACTTTGTACTGGGTGTACTGGTGATGTCCTACCAAATGTAAACATCGTAGTGGTCCTCTGTAACTTTGTACTGGGTGTACTGGTGATGTCCTACCGAATGTAAACATCGTAGTGGTCCTCTGTAACTTTGTACTGGGTGTACTGGTGATGTCCTACCAAATGTAAACATCGTAGTGGTCCTCTGTAACTTTGTACTGGGTGTACTGGTGATGTCCTACCAAATGTAAACATCGTAGTGGTCCTCTGTAACTTTGTACTGGGTGTACTGGTGATGTCCTACCAAATGTAAACATCGTAGTGGTCCTCTGTTACTTTGTACTGGGTGTACTGGTGATGTCCTACCAAATGTAAACATCGTAGTTGTCCTCTGTAACTTTGTACTGGGTGTTCTGGTGATGTCCTACCAAATGTAAACATCGTAGTGGTCCTCTGTAACTTTGTACTGGGTGTACTGGTGATGTCCTACCAAATGTAAACATCGTAGTGGTCCTCTGTAACTTTGTACTGGGTGTACTGGCGATATCCTACCAAACTGAAACAGGTCATATTGTGAAATCAAACTTTCGTTCCCAGCTGTTGAGTATTGTCTCTTTCTTGAGCGTTTGAAATACCGCGCAAGCTACTTCTACCTTCTTGCCAGTGACCTCGGTCATTTTAGTACCTGCCACGTTGATCGGGATTTTACGACATGGAGTGAAGTGCAAAGAGGCCAACGAAAGGTGAAGAACATCATAACATTTTGTCAGAAGTTGTATCAATGGTTTAGTGATGACTCCGCCATAGATGGACTTTGTGTTTCTATGAGATTCCTGCCTAGACTAACTATTTTATTTTGCGTTTTTACGCTTTAGTTGCATTCTACCTGCAAATTGATGCGTTTTAAGGCATTATTCTTCTTTCTTCAAAAACTTGTCTTAACCATGGTTTATCGTTTTCGTTTCATTCTTGTACTTTTAGCAATGGAGTACCTAACTACAGTACTACAGAAAACGCTGAAGGACAAGATAGGCACTTCCGGTGAACCCCCTCATGACGTCACAGATTTGGCCAAACATATCGGTGATTACTTCCGGCTCCATCTCCAGGGCCACATTCCTGAATTGATCTTCCTCGACCCGGAACCAATAGGTAAGATCCAAGGCCCTGTTAAGGTGGTAGCCATTTTGTTTTGAATATTTTGGCGCAGAAGTTTCCAGATCTTTCCTTAAAATGGAGGTTCCTTTTACCTGGTGTCTATACCAGTGTAAGCTTAAGATTCTATCGAAGAGGGACAGTAGCTTCTGATTGACTCGTCCTTAGGCCTCTGGCTCGAGGCCGAAGGCGGTATCACTTCGTCGTTGACCCCAATTTGCAATTAACGGTTGTGGCAGGCAAAGCTGCCCATCTTGTATTCTGTGAGGAATACTCCGGTCCCTGGGAAATAAGTCCTCTCGCGAAGCGATGCAGGAGAAAAGTACAAAGTATAATGTTTACAGTCCACAGAAGACGAATACGATGATCAGGAGTAAGGAGTATTGCTCTTCGAAAGGTCATAACATCCAATGAATACCCGACAGTTCATGGATGATGGGCGTTCCAATTCTCCTGAGGGATTTGATCACAAATCACAGTAACGTGAATTACGCGGAATCTCGCGATACATTACGAGACGAGCGAAACCCAAGGGGCCCTTTTGCTCCATTACACTCGCTTTCATGTCTTACTGAGCTAGCTTGATAATAGTCGTCCCAGGATGCTTGCGTTGGGTTCGAGATGATGGCTTATTTATGATGTGCATGATATTAGGGAGGATGTTACTGATTTATTTATGCTGACGGGATGCTGTACACTCTACTAGCGAAATTCTGTACCTGAAATGGACAACTCCCCTTAACGTTGGAAATGCGATAATGCCCCCCCCCAAGGTGTTTGTTATAAGGTCTGAGGTGGCCCATGATGTGCAGATGTGAGGAAGGGTGTTACTTATGAAGCTGAACAGCGGATTTCTCATCCTGAAAAACACAAGTGCCGTGAGTGAAATGTGGCCATTCCGACATCCTCCATCAATAAAACAGAGCAATCCTCCCCACCCCGTTTTCGTGAAAAGATTCGGGCGAGAAACATCTTTAATTGTTAACTTGCCATGTCACTTTGGCATTTCAAAGATCCTTTCCTACGCTCGAGGCAAGGGCCTTTCGTCTTAATCCTTTGGCAGAAACTTACATCTAGCGTTTGTCGTTTTAAGCATCAACTGAGCATTGGAACATTAGCAAGGCTGCTCCTTTTATTGCGATGAGGTTCAGGTAGCGATGAGGCCTTGGTCCCACACTCCAAGCCTCGCCAATGGTAATGACAACCCTCGCTAAGTGCGGACTTTCTCAGTTTGCTACCATCCTACTCATAGACTCGAGGTGAATAAACGACGTCCTCCATTGGTTACTGGTCTTGGCTTAAGACTTGAAAATTGGTCTCCAAGGAAACTACACATCCTACATCGGCCACGACATCGTTCAATCTCTACAGAGACAATAGAAACGATAGAAAGTTTGACTTATGCGTGAGTCTATCGTGCTCGCAAGCAAACAAACACAAAATTAGCGAAAATAAATTTCCTAGTGGGGGCTGCGTTGGCGTTAAGAGATTAAGTCGGCGCTTAGTTGTAACCTCTTTTACCATTCGAAGTACGTTTCTCCGAACATATTGATTACTAGATGGCAATTACTAAACGCATTCGCTATGACAATGCATTACAATGTCAAAAGCGAATCAATGCCTTTAGTTTACCATGAGCTATTATCAAAAGTTGTCTGCAAACAAAAATACGTCTCCTCGAAGATGTTGACCAATTCTCCAAACACAGTAACGGCACGTGATCACTATCCTCAAATGGATGGCCAGCAGTACCCATGTCTGGAGCTTGCATTTGCACTATTGATCTCTGGGAAATGAAGTGCCCGTATGCAAACACTAACTGCCGGTGTTCAAACAGTTGTCTGCCTCGTTGTTGTTATTGGTGATTGTGTTAACACTTGGGTGAATTTGCTTGATGTGGGTTATTGTCATCAAATTGTATTCAACCAATCAAAAGTAGACTAAATTGGGGAACATGTACTCGTAAATCCGTGATTCCTTACCTGGGGTGTGCTAGGGCAGGCAAAAGATTCCATTCAAGTGGTCCAGTGAGGGATTCTCAGACTTTGGGCCTCAGCCAAAGACTGAGCCGGTGGCCCCAATTAGTGGACAACCGAAGTATGGCACGCGAAAACGCACTTTTCTTCTCCATGGATAATAAGTCTTCTGAGTGCTGATTCAGAATCATGATAATCGCAGAAAGATATCAAACGATTGCAGTGCACGCTAGATCACCGTCTGACTGGCGACAGGCCTCAAGATATGCATTGCAGATATAACAAGATGGTGCAGTGGTTTATTCAGACACCATGTGATTGGGCATGCTTCTAAGTCTTGCACACCCGCAAAGTTTTGTGGGGCAACTGCAATGTCTTTTTTGTGTAGTTGCATTTGCTCATACCCCCTTTAAAACCACAACATGCTATTTCGAATCGCCATGCTATTTTTTAGCTCAGGGCATTGCTAGCCTGCTCAGTAACGAGTAATCACGCAAGCATATTGTCAAAACTCTCGCATCATTCATCAATTGTCTCCTTGACGACCTCACATCCGCGCTCCTAATTCCTCTTCTCCTGTTGTCGCATCTCTGCCATCATTTATCAGCATACCCGTAGGAACCAGGCTCTAATTGTGTGACTTGCCCGCAGGGCATGATTAGGTCTATTCGTGACTCTTCTATCCCGTGAAGTGTGCAACATAATGAAATTTTCAGTAAATGATGTTTCACTGATCAAATTCTGAATGATGCTTCTGCAACCGTGACTTTTGCCAAAGGACGTTTGTTAGGGGCGATGTCGGTATCTTCAAAGTAGATAGGACCACGAGCTGTCAGTGGTAACATCAGCGTCTGCATCCCTTGACATGCAGGGTTTGATTACCGGTCAGTCCCTGTACACTTATGTGACAGAGAGGGCGACTCTCTTCGACAGCGTAGGTTGTTTACCCCTGGGTCTCCGGTAAATATTCCAAAATGAAGATTCAAGATCCAAACCTTCACTATATTTCTCCTCTGTTTTAGGTACAGCTGCTGAGGGCCTTCAGATCGGCGACGAAACCGAGTGTGATTTCCTGCTAAACATCCAGGTATAAAAAAGGCGAATTCATGAAAATAGTCATTGGCATGCAAACAGCAAATGAAATCGACTATGCATTAACACAGCAGATGACTCGAATGCATAATTTCGCTTCAAATTATCTTTACCATCCCCAAGTACAGTAGCTTTATTTCAAACTTGGGTTAAAATGTTAATGAAGTAATTCATCTAAAAAATGGCTCCTGAAAAGCAATGATAACGTTTCCATGATATAGTCCATGTCTGGAAAATTATAACATCTAGACCAATTCATCATATCATATCATTTAAATCATTAAATATACATTAATATCACTTTTAAATTGGGTGTTGAACCATCTCGCTGGCAAAAGCGCTAAATATGGAGGCTGACAGTATCTCTTGGTGTACTGTTTTCTCTATGTACCATCAATTTCGATCTCCAAGTACGGTATTCCACAGTTCAATACAGAAAACACCTTCCTCGTGATATGGCTTATGGCTCAGACCTTAAGAATGCATCGATCTCATCATCCAAAACGACATGTGCATTGTTACCATAGTCAACTGTTTGTCAATAAAGTGGGTAATCATTTCGTTTGTCTTCTCCAGGTGCCTTCCGAAACGACCTTAGTTGCCGTAGAACCCAACCCAGAATGCCCCGGGTCCTGGCTTGTTCAGAAAACCTCGGACGACGAGGGCCCGAGAGATAAATTTATGGAAAATGGGCCAAATGGCAACTCCTACTTCGCGCCTTTAAAAGTCTCAAAGTACCTTCATAGCAAATTAGACCATGTTGCAAAAACGAAAAATTTCAAGGAAAACTTCCCGAAGGTTGAAGGAATTGAGCAGACGACGGGGGATGATGACGTCATGTTGAAGTTCAAGGTCACTTTTACGTCAATCGGGTTTAATAAGGCCAAGGCTGTGAAATTCACCGGGAACGGCCCAGTGTTTTCTTCTGCTGAATTCGAAATGCATATGTATTTGGGTATGAGTGTTGGTCACCGAAGGTTGATGGCGAAGCCACACCCAAGTCATTCCAATATGGCGGATCAGGCCCCTTTGCTATGGATACAGGGCTTTGCACACGAGGAGCGTGACATGCTGCTGCATGCAGATCGAGGCTGCGTCAGGCAATGTTTACGTCTGATGAAACACCTAGGCTGCAGACGACCAAAGCAATTCGGACCTCTGACGCCATTTGTTTACAAAACATTGCTCTTCTATGTTATGGAGGTGAAAAAGTTTCCCGAAGAATGGCGCGAGGAGCATTTGGCTGAAAGATTCCAAGATTTGATGGTAAAATTAGGAGACTGTTTGAAAGAGAAAAGACTGGACGAATTCCATCAGAGGAAGAAGGGAAAGAAGTGTATAAATGTCTTCATTCCGAGGTACGAGGAGTCCTATTTGGAGGAACTTGGCGAGTATGTTGACGGGGTCAACGAAAAGGGAGAGCAAGGATATATTGAGTTGTTCCAGTCGTAGATTGAACATGTATACAAAAGTAGGGCTGTCGATCAGATAACCTAAGTGCCAAATGCTTTTGAATGTACCTGAAGTGAAGGGGGTAATTAGTTGCTGAAAAAACGAACCCCGATTGCCCCCCCCCCCCGATCATGGCTTGTTCAGAAAACCCTAACCCATACGATGGCTTGTAAATGGACAAAACATTATTTTATCAATGTATATATATATAGACGTATTTCTGTGGGATCATTTTGTATGTTTTATATCATTTTGAATGTAGACTAGTATACTTGGCATAACAAATCCAGCACTTTGAGTCAGCACAAATGAAGTACATTTTGTATTTGTTGGCATAAGAGCAACTTAGCGGCTTAAATTCGATATGTAACGCTTGCGTTTCGCATATTTTGAAATAAAATAAGTTGAAAGATTATTTCAAAACTAGTAAGACTGTAGCTGCTACCTATAAGGATGATGCTGTAAACATTAAACACGATTAGATAATGATAACTAGTACGATTGATAATTAGCTTTGATTATATTAACTAGGTACGCTGATGGTAAACACAAGTTTAGACAGTGATACTCAGCACAAGTAGCTTTTCTTCCAAATTTGGGTTTAATCGCGACATTTGAAATGAATTTTATTGCTTTTTTTATAAGAATATTACATGTTTAGTACAGCGGCGTTCAAAACGTCATTTAGATATCAGAATACTATATGGTGATTTCTTTATGGAAATTTGGTTCCCGGAGAATTGTTCAATATTGTGTATATTATAGTATGATGAAGTATATATTTAGGGATCCATCTATTGAGGGATTATTCTCTACTTGGTATGATGTATAAAGTTATGTATATTATCCGCCTTTTTGTGTGCAATGGCGAAATGTTCTACGTTTTGTACATACATCATGGAAATCATGTAATCGGTTGCGATGGTAACCCATTCGTTACCATGATTAATTTGTCGACTTTTTCAATTTAAATTAGTTTTCAACTGTTACTTTTAACTGTGCATATAAGTGTTTTATGGAAAAACTTATTGTTGATCTTTTAGTTTGGAAATATCACTGCGAAAAACGTCATAATAAGTTGATAACGATAAGAGCAGTAACTTCAGGACTATTTTATAACATAAAGAAACTATTTGAGAAGTCGCATTCTAGAAGATGCTTATGCATGGTGAAGACCGTCATATACCCGGAAATTTGAAATCAAATTCGTCATTTCTCGGAAGAACTGGGTCTACCAAGGCTTCGTACATGAAACTTGTGAAGCCAAGTTTAGATAAAAAAAGTGTAAATATCAGTCCGCCCATTTTGATACGATTTGATAAAGCCTTGATTAAGACGCTGAAGCTAGTTTAGGTCGTAGAAAAGATTGTCACAGTGGTCTTTCAATGTACATGTACTTTGCAAGGGCTTTGTTTAAAGACAATAGGCCATGTGTTTTACTAGGCTTGGGTTCTTTTCACTGGGAGGTAAGAGGTAAAGCAAAGTAAACGCTAGGATGAGTGTAGCCAACCTTTAGCTCTGTGTAACACTGGTGGTATCTTTACCTTCCAATTCGGTGACAGGATTACATGCCCTAGTTAATGACATCGAGAAGAATGGGTAAGTTTACAAGACTGATATTGGGACGTCCTGTAAAGAAATATATATTATCACCATAAACAGGAAATCAAATTTAAGGTGGTAACTGACGTTTAAAGATCTTAAAAGCAGCATTTGTGTATTCATGAACTCCAAACTTGTATAATATTGTAATTAGTGTGCACTTCGCCATGTATTTCGTTCTAAACAGTGTCCAAGATGTATGAACTCAAAATGGGCTTTTTAATAAACAGTGCTTTTTATGTTAAACCATTTTTGACCTTTTTTGATTGCGAGGAATCGCTGGAGTGACTCAACCATGAATCTCATACATCACAGGATCACACTGGCCACCTGGCGGGAGCTTATACGTAGAGACAACGTATATAACAGAAGTTGGTCGTCGATTTTCAAACATGGAATGTTTCATTGAATTAAATCTGCTTGTCCATACAAACAATCAAATTTGTGTAATTTATGGCTGAAACAGAAAACTCAGACATATGAAAAACCAACTGTTAGAAAACTGTTAGAAAAATTTTGGCGTCGATAAAAAACACTTAATCTTATTTCTAGCCGAAGATCCTGCCATTCCAATATTCTGGTCAAAATTGTTTAGAGTTAGGCCCCCGGCAACGGCCGCCTCAGCGCCATCACGCGGGGACTAATGGTATTAGGTTATTAAGTTAATTCCTTTCTTCAGCCAATACAGGTCGGGTTTTCCTTTGGGAATTCCCCTGGATCATAACCAGTGCTTTTTATTCATTCTTCAACAATAAGGACAATAGCATGATGGCGTCATGGGATTCACCATTCGCCTGTGATTCAGAAACGATTGATCGGTGGTGCTTCTGGTATTTGGTGCCTGTAACCCATCCGGATATTCGCTAATATGGATGGTGGAAGCTGACTCGCATGGGTCTTGCTCATTTGGAAAGAAACACAGACAGACGGGAGTCATAAACTTACCCGGTAATATTCAGTTTCCTTTTAGCCGAGAATACTGGTTGGGTTTTCCTTTGGGAATTCGGTCAGATTTTCCTTTGGGAATTCGGTCAGATTTTCCTTCGGGAATTCCCCTTGGCAAATCCCACTCAAATCCCACTCAAATCCCACGCAATCGCCACTCCTGTGATGGTTACTCAGTGGAGAGATGACATCAGAGTTTTGTATATTCAGTAGACCGGGTGTAAATTATCCGAATAACGAGACAAGACCACTAATGAATATTCATAGGTTGGAGGGTCGAGGCCTATCAATTAGACGAGTGCATGTTTTTTACTCTCAAGTACATATTTGGAGAGGTATTGAAAAAATATTTGTTGTGGCAAGTCTACAGATATAAAGAAATTATTTGATGAAAAAATTAATTTCGAATTTTGCTAATTGGGTAATAGTGGGCGTGTTTTGAGATTTTTCTGCCAGTTGGCTGAAAAGAGTGGAAATATCAATGTCTGTCTAATTTGTCGATTATCAAAAAATGTCCGTGGTCAACTACCAGTTTATTTTTCACCATTTACTTACCCGACTGTCTGGAATATCATATGAAAATTTCAGATTCACAACCCCACGCAGTATTTGATGCGTCACGGTCAAACATTGACAATTTAACTGCTAAAAGACTTAAAAAATCAATGGTGGTCTTGCCTCTAACAGGATGTGATGACCGTTGCAAGTATTAAAAAGTAGACTATGTTCTCGTTGCCTTTGTCGATGACAGTCCCGCAAACCAAGGCGTAACTTCATGTATAGCTTTTTTTTAAATGCTTGAATTTACAGATTCTCTTTACTTATAATACGAATAAACATAGATATATATATACGCATATATAGTGACTAATGCCACCATTGATTGGTAATATTTGCAGTGGAGGGTTTCGATACGTATTGCCGGTATTGGCACAAACGAGCGGCTCCACAATTGCGCTAGAACTTGTTGCTCTACCAATTAACCGGAACCTTACTTTCCGGGCTAGGGATCGGCAACGCAAGCAAATGTGACGCACAAACATGACAAAGGTAAAACATTTCAAGAAAGTGAAGGAAGGCATTAAGGTTAGCAATGTAATGTAATGGTGACTTTGATTGGATATATGGGCGTTCATCATCAGTATGAACCTTCATGATATCATGCATATGCATTATGTTTTGGCATTAAGTGAAAGTCAACTCTATTCTATGGAGTTTTTTCAATAACTACATATATTACATCATATGCATAAGTTTGTTGGCATAGCGCGATAAATAAAGTCATAAAGATAGAAACGTAGTATTGATGTTTGTGTACACTGCTCATTTTCTTGCGATGGCGGAGTTACTGACCTTCACTTCGAATGTAAAGGCACCCCTAACATTTCTGCAGCCTGCATCACTGCTCTGATGAAATCACTAGCTTTGAAAATCGTCCCCTTCTGTCTGTAGCCGTTCCCCTATGACCTGTCCCACCAACTCTCGCGGGTAGCCAAGGCTTCGGAGCATCTTCGACTGGTCAGAGTCTAGCCTAGCTCGAATCTCCCTTGGTTCAACTCGCCGAATGATGCGCCCCAACCTTGGTTGGTGTCCTTGGTCTCTGTTTGGGAATCGCCCCCTAGCGGCCGTGCCCTGAAACTGTCCAGAAGTGATTCCAACTGCCCCTGTGTTACTTTTATTGTCAGTACGTCGTAACTGCTGTGTGTATTTTTCTTCGAAGTGAGAATCACGAATTTCATAAAATTCCAGCCAACTTATTATAAAATGAAAACCTTTTAGGTGAATAAGATAATCACAGGAAGGTTTAAACCTGGCATGCTCAATGTACGGATCATCATGAGGATCCCAACTGCGCCGTGCCCCGCTGTGACAGTACTGTGGAAGAGATGAAGATTCCGCGGCCGACTACCACTTTTGTCTTCTTTCCCGCCTTAACATGCATTTCTTTGATAATGAATCCTCATAAGTAATTTTAAAAGGTATCATAGCGCAACGTTTACGAATTGATCGGTACTATGTATTCAAATTCAAACAGAAAAAAAATCGATTCAAATTAATTTCTAGGGTTCTGATTATGCCAGTTGAGGTCTAACATGCCAGATGGTTTTAAGCTTACTTTGGCAGGAATAAAGTACTCTTTCAGTTCTTCAGATCGTCCCCTTTCCCAATACCCGACAAAAAGGAAACTTAGGTTTTAGATTATCTCCATATTTATACACGTGACAATTGTGACTACCGGTAATACACACGTGGTTTGGTTGCTCAATGGACTATCACACTCATTGGGTAATTGATAAAGTATGGAATTAGTGAAACATTGGAAACACTGATAAACCTTGTAATATTCAATGTAAACCATGGAATCACTGTGCAAATAGCGCGGGAAATCGGGTGCGTTCCTTCCACGATTTATTCCCTCCCAACTGACAGTCTCGTCCCAGCTGACTTTATTGATAGCAATTTGCCAGTTAGTTCAGAAGCCAACATTTTTAATGTGGAGGATGACGTCATCAATTGGCAATGCGCTGTGGTCGTTAAAATATTTTATTTCTCTTCAATGGAAGCAAAAATTAGTTTTTATGATTGTTTTGTGTTCCATAGACGATAAAGTATTATGCTCGGTACTAGATGCACGAGATCATAGGACAAACACACACGTGAATAAAAAAAACCGCTTAGAACTGGTGACGTCACAAAGATCTCTTTTAGGACTGATTCCAAGGTTTATCACTGGTTCCAAGGTTTCACTGATTCCAAGCTTTATCACCTACCCACTCATTGGCCTACTTTGCAGTCAATAGGTGACGAAACTTGGGAAAACCGGGACGTCACCGCTGCACATGATCACTTTCGAAACCGCCTCCTGAGATCCCTATCCCGAAATAGCGGCCAGTACAGCGCCTTGGACTGGTAAAAATACGCTGAATCTACGCAGGGAATCGCTTCAATTTTCGAAGTAGTTTGGACAAGGATTTTTACGTTTGTGTTAGCTGAATTGGACACCGGAATCGTTTTTGTGATTTGGAATAGATTGAATAGAATCATGGTTTCAAGATGTATGCGTTGACATTATCAGTGTTGTTGCTACAAGGGATGATTGGAAGAACAGTGACGACAACAAACACGGATAACTTCCAGGTAATTCAGCGAAGCTCTAATTGAAGTCGCCTCGAAAAACCATATATTTATATTGGTTGGGCTAGCTCTGTTTTCTCATAGATTGGTAGAATGGCTAGAGGGGGAAGGGAGGCCCAAGGGTCATACAAAAATGAACAGAATTTCTGGGTTGACAGAAACTGAATGTCCTCCTTATAGGAACTGTGGTATGATACAACGCCTATATTTAGGTGTGCATGTGTGGAAATATGTGATTGGTGATCCGCTGCAGAATAGAGGCTGGGATTCCTGGCTATAGTGGTAAAGAGGTCCAAGTTTCGAACCCTACAGTTAGCGTGAGTCTTTATGCAGGTCTCTTTGTCTAACTTCCCCTTCCACCCTTTTCTCTAGTGTATAATGAGTGTTCCAAATGAGTATTCAAAAACCCTAGTCACTGGACGCTGGACACTGTTGAAGGTCATCGTTGTCCACCAAATATGGATCAATCCCCGCATCTACCATCTCTTGCTCTGTGGCCACTCCAGAAATGCATCCTGACTCTCAAGCCATTGATCCACTCCGCCGGGGGAGGTAACGGACCGATTAACTCTGATGGTTCAGAATGCAGAAATGGAGCGCAGATGCAGATGAGATGGCACTGATGTGATGATCGATCAGACTCCGTGGTTGTACTGTAGGACGTACTGTTTGTGGGATTAGGAAATAGTGGGAAATAGAGTAATATAGTGGGAAATAGAGTAATATAGTAGGAAATAGAGTAATATAGTGGGAAATAGTGATAAAGTTGGAAATAGAGTAAAATAAATCAACTGTGGTGTTTTAGCTCATATGGGTGAGCTTATGTTGTCACCTCTTGTTCGTCGTCCGTCGTCTGTCTGTCCGTGGGGTCCGTCCGTCGTCCGTCAACTATAGGGGAACGTTTGCTCACTATTGAGTCTAGAAACTTGAAACTTGGTGTGAGGATGTCTTACGACAACATGACTTGACACAAAAAAAATCATCGCCATTTGATTTACTTTCTGGGCTCCAGGCGGCCATCTTTGAAAACCTTATTTTGTCAATATCTCATGAAAGCTGAAGCTAGAACAATGACATTTTTATTTCTGATGAGACTACATGACATAATAATACGGGTGTTTGATTTGACCTACTTTTGAAGGTCACAGAGGTCAAACTAAAAAATTCCAGGGAAGGAAGCACGTTTCGTAATTCATTGTCCTGACTCTTCAAATTTGATGTGTAGACACCTATTGGGCATCTGTACATATTAACAAAAACTCAGGTCAATGTGACCTACTTCTCAGGTGTAAGTAGGTGTAGAATTTTCCTGTAACCAGTCGACACGATGTACTGTAGTAACCTCAGTTAATCTACATTGATTTCTTTTTGGTCTGCAGACGACCTTGGTTTATGATCGATATGAGCATGCGCAGCAGCCATGTTATGCTACAGTTTATGATAGACGTGTATCGAAGTTGAACGTTTACTCTCATGAATAAAGTCTGAGTTATCCATGAGATAATATAATGAGAACAATTTCTCCTATCGAATATGTTTGTGTGGTAATTATAAAAAGCAGTTTCGCTTTCCCCAAGTCTGGTTGGTGACAATCAAAGTAAGATCTTCGAATAGCCCGTTCTTTCGGTGAATAGTCGCAAAAACTTCGGCCGCTTTCTTTGTTAAAATGATGCGGTGGTCTTTTATCGTGTTGTGAAAATGTCGAAGGAAATGCATTTTCAGGGAAATTCATTTTCCACGGTGCTGATGTTATCTTCTCTTCTAGGAGCAAGACTTACAAGAAGCTGGAGCAGCTCCGGCAAAAAGCGTATACTTGGAAGAAGGAATTATTCCAGAAGGGAGTTTGCTTTGTATTTTGGTTCGATACACCCTGCTACTGTTGGTACTATTTGTTGTTTGGATTTGGTCGAATATAAAAAAACGTTGGAATCCCAAACCAGAGAGGTGTCTTTGCAGTAAAGTTGATTGTTCAAGACAACCGGTGGAGGCACATGAAGTAAGTTGACTTGGGTCTGGTCGAAGAGCCAGGCCAATTAGATTTGATTTTGTGTTTCTCGTCTGCCACATTCAAAAAATGGCTGACTGTTTTCGCTTTCATTTTCATCATCAGTAAAACCATGATTTTCCTGGTGAAAAAGCTAGGGTTCATTAAAAAAAGTTAGCCAGAAAACAGAAAAGGTGGTAAGGTGATTACGAGTATACATGTATATGAAACTGTCGCTGATTGTTTTATTGAAAATTATGTAAAAGTGATGAACTATTTGAGGCAGGCTCAACAAGTAGGTATCTTTATTCTTCCTTTATGATGATGTTTTCCTTGCCAACCTTTCGTTTATATTGATTTCCCTTGTGTTAAAAGGACGAAGATAACTACGAAGATAGTAAACCATCATTACGAATCCCAAACTTTCAACGGCCAAACGTAGCGGATCAATTCTTCCACGTGGTAGTGGGTGGCCCTGAATATTTCGCGAAAAGCGAATTCTTCGTGAACGACAAGGACACTAAAAAAAGACACAAAAAGAGACTCAGCTGTCGAAAGGTATGACCTGACTGAAATTGCTGCGCGTAATTGACATGCATGTTCGGTTATTTGCACCTTGTCATTTTACCTTACTAGAAACTCACCACAATGTTTATTTGGCTGCCTATAGATAGCGTAGTGGAAACTTCAGTGCCCGACATGTCCGCACGGTTTCATTCTTTGGCGATCCCAGTATGCGCTTGTGGTAAAGAGGGCGACTTCCTTTGACAGCGTATTTTTTGCTTCGGTGCCCATCTCACTCTATAATGATAATACAAGCCGCCAAAATATTGTCCACGTAGCCAAAAAAGAGTTAGTCCGATCTCGACACATATAGCATCTTTAATTTTCATTTGTTTCGGTTACGTTGGGTACAGCTCGGATCAGAGACATTTGTGCTATATCCAGCCTGTATTCAAAGACAAACCAACTCAACATTTGCTTTTATTTTCAGTCTATTTCTCTGCCTTGCTACGATCCCCTGGAATGTCAGATTTTGACACAAGGAATTCAAGCCATCCAGAATACTGCCATCTTCAAGCAAGATTGGCAACATTTAGAACCTGGAGGGGGAAAGCAAATGCACTGGAATTGGCTGAGGCTGGGATGTTTTCCAAGCAAGATGGAGACAGAACCGAGTGTTTCCATTGCGCGATACCTTTAAAAGAGTGGGACCGTCATGATAATCCCTGGATAGAGCACGCAAGATTCAGCCCCTGTTGCAGATTCCTAATATTCAGCAAAGGTATTGATTTCGTTACAAGTTGTTTGGAGTACTATGAAATAATCAACGCAAATTTTGAGGCCTTGAAAAACCAACACAGAATCGAGCTACGTTTATTACATTCAACACCAATTGCAGAGTCCAGCCCTTCCAGCGCATCAGGCACCAATTTGCGATATGAAGAGAGGCGGAAACGACAACAACAACGACCAACGGGGATTATGCGCCGAGTTGAGCCAAGAGAAATTAGGTCAAGACTGGATTCTGATCAATCAAAGCAGCTTCTCAATCTTGGCTATCCACGCGAATTGGTTGGACAAGTTATCGGGGAGCAGCTTCAAACCCAAGGAGATGATTTCAAGAGCTATGCCGACTTTGTCGAAGCTGTCATGGGAGCCGCTGAGATGCTCAATATCCCTCTTCCCACCAGCCGCTCCAAGTAGACAATGTTTTGCTTATATAGGGCTTATGAAAACTCGTTTCACAGATGGCTATTCAATGCAGGGAACTGTCAAAAGGCATGTGAAAATGCTAATGCACTATTCAGGATATAAAGAAATGGTCAAATACAGTAGACACCATTTTCAAACCGACACCAATTATTTAAAAATTACTTGGTTGACTGTCTCCATTTTAATTTCCTTATCGTTTTATCAGTTCTATATTATTAATGATATTATTCATTATTCTTATACAATATATATCTCCCATACCAATAATAATAAGCTAATCTTAGATGGCCTGTTGCGTATCACAATATGCGTTTGTCTTTTGTTTCTCTTAAGTCGGCCACGTTATTACCCTCAAGGGTAATAACGTAACGCAAGTGAGGTTTGTTTTCTGGTGTAAGTGGATCAAAGCATACACTTTATAGGTTTTTTTTCATTGTCACTGACATTTCGGACGACTGTGCAAATACCACTGGGCCCGGCGATTTCTTCAAAAATGTAAAAATCCTCTTGGGGGCCCAAAATTGGATTTAAGAAAAAACTAACTTTAAGGAAATCTGCCCAGTAGTTTTCGTTCAGCGGTCCTAAACATGCTAAAGGATCGTGGCATTTACCTATGAGGCCGACTTTGATCGGGTCGTTCTTGGTCACATGTGATCAGACATCACATGAGAAGACACATGATCTTGTCCTCAATCACGGCCCGGTCACAAATGTAAGACAGATTGAAACCGTGAAGTTGATACGGTGATAGCAAAAACCAACAGTTGTTTCTCTTTGCGTTCGGCTTTGGCCTGTCGTATCTCGTGTGACCGAATGATAGATTATATGTGCATGACAAACACTCAATCCAGGAAGTCATGAGGGTCAAGCATGCATTGGTTATTTGAAGAGATGACTGCAAAAAGTTTGGACATTCCAACCATTCTCATGTTTTTTTTATTAATTTTGTTTACAGCTAATTTCGCAGAGCATGCCGCCGCTCATCAATCACCGAAAAAAAAGATAAGCTGTGATTTGGATGCTTCACAAGCCGCTGCAAACCTCTGAAATATCCTCATAACATGAAAAATTGTTTTCACTAGGCTTCAGGAGTCAATGTCAATCTAAATTATTTATATAGCCTATAGTTTTAGGTTATTTGGGTTAACGAGGATATATTTATCACGAATATAAATCATGAGGAAAATATCGATAAAGAAGGTTAAGTGGAATTTGGCAATCAAATGTTGACATTGAATTTTGTGGAGTTTCCCAGTGGAAAATAACATCCTCGAGCACTTTACAGGGTGTCTAAAAAGATTAACATCATCATTTGGGATTGCGGTAAACGTAGTGATTTTGTGACAGGAAAATTCGTGCGTGGAAAATTCGTCCCCAGAAAATTTGTTCATAGAAAATTCGTCCCTGAGGAAAATTCGCCCCTAAAAAATTCGTCCCCGAGGGAAATTCGTCCCCGGAAAATTCGTCCTCGAGGGAAATTCGTCCCTGAAAACCTGGAAAATTCGTCCCCGAGGGAAATTCGTCCCTGAAAAATTCGTCCTCGAAGGAAATTCGTCCCTGGAAAATTCGTCCTCGAGGAAAATTCGTCCTCGAGGAAAATTCGTCCCTGGACCCTGGAAAATTCGTCCCCGAGGGAAATTCGTCACTGAAAAATTCGTCCTCGAGGGAAATTCGTCCCTGGAAAATACGTCCTCGAGGAAAATTCGTCCTTGAGGGAAATTCGTCCCTAGAAAAATCGTCCCTGAGGAAAATTCGTCCCTGGCAAATTCAACCCTGGGGAAAATTCGTCCCCAGAAAATTCGTCCCCGAAGGAAACTCGTCCCTGAGGAAAATTCGTCCCTGGAAAATTCGTCCCCGAGGAAAATTCGTCCCCGGCAAATTCAGCCCCGAGGAAAATTCATCCCTGGAAAATTCATCCCTGAGGAAAATTCGTGTCTGAAAAATTCAGCCCTGAAGCCATTAACATCATCATTTCGGATTCCGGTAAACGTAGTGATTTTGTTACAGGAAAATTCGTCCGTGGAAAATTCGTCCCCAGAAAATTTGTTCCTAGAAAATTCGTACCTGAGGAAAATTTGTCCCTGGAAAATTCGTCCTCGAGGAAAATTCGTCCCCGGAAAATTTGTCCTCGAGGGAAATTCGTCCCTGGAAAACTCGTCCTCGAGGGAAATTCGTCCTCGAGGGAAATTCGTCCCTGGAAAATTCGTCCCCGAGGGAAATTCATCCCTGGCAAATTCGTCCTCGAGGGAAATTCGTGCCTGGAAATTTCGTCCTCGAGGAAAATTCGTCCTCGAGGGAAATTCGTCCCTGGAAAATTCGTCCCTGAGGAAAATTCGTACCTGGAAAAGTCGTCCTCGAGGGAAATTTGTCCCTGGAAAACTCGTCCCCGAGGACAACTCGTCCCCAGCAAATTCAACCCCGAGGAAAATTCGTCCCCGGAAAAAAAATTCGTCCCTGAGGGAAATTCGTCCCTGGAAAATTCGTCCCCGAGGAAAATTCGTCCGAGGAAAATTCGTCCCTGGAAATTGCGTCCCAGAGGAAAATATTCGTCCCCGGTAAATTCAGACCCAAGGAAAATTCATCCCTGGAAAATTCAGCCTCGAGGAAAATTCGTCTCCGGAAAATTCAGCCCTGAAGCCCTTAACACCATCATTTCGGATTCCGGTAAACGTAGTGATTTTGTTACAGGAATATTCGTCCGTGGAAAATTCGTCCCCAGAAAATTTGTTCCTAGAAAATTCTTCCCTGAGGAAAATTCGTACATGGAAAATTCGTCCTCGAGGGAAATTCGTCCCTGGAAAATTCGTCCCCGAGGGAAATTCGTCCCTGGAAAATTCGTCCCCGAGGAAAATTCGTCACCGGCAAATTCAACCCTGAGAAAAATTCGTCCCCGGATAATTCGTCCCTGGAAAGCAAATTCATGTTGATGGAAAGACCCTGACTCTAATTTGTCATATTTTGTTATAAGACCTGTTTCAACACCTCTATCACGTATTCCCGACGAACCTTTCCTTTATGTTGATAAAATGTTGATATTGAATTTTGTGGAGTTTCCCAGTGGAAAATAACTTCTCCAGCACTTTACAGGGTGTCTCAAAAGATTAACATCATCATTTCGGATTCCGGTAAACGTAGTGATTTTGTTACAGGAAAATACGTCGGTGGAAAATTCGTCCCCAGAAAAATTGTTCCTAGAAAATTCTTCCCTGAGGAAAATTCGTAACTGGAAAATTCGTCCTCGAGGGAAATTCGTCCCCGGAAAATTCGTCCCTGAGGAAAATTCGTCCCCGGCAAATTCAACCCCAAGGAAAATTCGTCCCCGGAAAATTCGTCCCCAGAAAATTTGTTCCTAGAAAATGCTTCCCCGAGGAAAATTCGTCCCTGGAAAATTCGTCCCCAAGGGAGATGCGTCCACGGAAAATTCGTCCTCGAGGGAAATTCGTACCTGGAAAATTCGTCCCCGAGGGAAATTCGTCCCTGGAAAATTTGTCCTGTAGGGAAATTCGTCTCTTGAAAATTCGTCCCCGTGGGAAATTCGTCCCTGGAAAATTCGTCCCTGGAAAATTCGTCCCTGGAAAATTCCTCCCCTAGGGAAATTCGTCCCTAAAAAATTTGTCCCTGGAAAATTCGTTCCCTAGGGGGAAATTAGTTCCTGGAAAATTCGTCCCCGGAAAATTTGTCCTCGAGGGAAATTCGTCCCTGGAAAATTCGTCCCCGAGGAAAATTCGTCCTTGCAAAATTCGTCCCCGAGGAAAATGCATCCCCGAAAAATTCGTCCTCGAGGGAAATTCGTACCTGGAAAATTCGTCCCTAAGGGAAATTCGTACCTGGAAAATTCGTCCCCGAGGGAAATTCGTCCCAGGAAATTCGTCCCCTTGGGAAATTCGTCCCTGGAAAATTCGTCCCCTTGGGAAATTCGTCCTTGGAAAATTCGTCCCCGAGGAAAATTCGTCCCTGGAAAATTCGTCCCCTAGGGAAATTCGTCCCTGGAAAATTCGTCCCCTAGGGAAATTCGTTCCTGGAAAATTCGTCCCCGGAATATTCGTCCTCAAGGGAAATTCGTCCCTAGAAAATTCGTCCCCTAGGGAAATTCGTCTCCGGAAAATTCTTCCTCGAGGGAAATTCGTCCCTGGAAAATTCGTCCCCTAGGAAAAATCGTACCTGGAAAATTCGTCCTCGAAGGAAATTCGTCCTCGAGGGGAAATTTCTCCACGGAAAAATCGTCCTCGAAGGAAATTCGTCCCTGGAAAATTCGTCCCTTTGGGAAATTCGTCCCTGGAAAATTCGTCCCCGAGGGAAATTCGTCCCTGGAAAATTCTTCCTCGAGGGAAATTCGTCCCTGGAAAATTCGTCCCCTAGGAAAAATCGTACCTGGAAAATTCGTCCTCGAAGGAAATTCGTCCTCAAGGGGAAATTTCTCCACGGAAAAATCGTCCTCGAAGGAAATTCGTCCCTGGAAAATTCGTCCCTTTGGGAAATTCGTCCCTGGAAAATTTGTCCCCCAGGGAAATTCGTACCTGGAAAATTTGTCCCAGAGGGAAATTCGTACCTGGAAAATTCGTCCCCTAGGAAAAATCGTACCTGGAAAATTCGTCCTCGAAGGAAATTCGTCCTCAAGGGGAAATTTCTCCACGGAAAAATCGTCCTCGAAGGAAATTCGTCCCTGGAAAATTCGTCCCTTTGGGAAATTCGTCCCTGGAAAATTTGTCCCCCAGGGAAATTCGTACCTGGAAAATTCGTCCCCGAGGAAAATTCGTCATTGGAAAATTCGTCCTCGAGGGAATTTCGTTCCTGGAAAATTCGTCCCCTAGGGAAATTCGTACCTGGAAAATTCGTCCCCTGGGGAAATTCGTCCCTCCAAAATGTTGATATTGAATTTTGTGGAGTTTCCCAGTGGAAAATAACTTCTCCAGCATTTTACAGGGTGTCTCAAATGATTAACAACATCATTTCGGATTCCTGTAAACGTAGTGATTTTGTTACAGGAAAATACGTCGGTGGAAAATTCATCCCCGGTAAAATTGTTCCTAGAAAATTCTTCCCTGAGGAAAATTCGTAACTGGAAAATTCGTATTGAGGGAAATTCGTCCCCGGAACATTCGTCCCTGAGGAAAATTCGTCCCCGGCAAATTCAACCCCGAGGAAAATTCGTCCCCGGAAAATTCGTCCCCAGAAAATTTGTTCCTAGAAAATGCTTCCCCGAGGAAAATTCGTCCCTGGAAAATTTGTCCCCAAGGGAAATGCGTCCCCGGAAAATTCGTCCTCGAGGGAAATTCGTACCTGGAAAATTCGTCCCCTAGGGAAATTTGTACCTGGAAAATTCGTCCACGAGGAAAATTCGTCCCTGGAAAATACGTCCTGTAGCGAAATTCGTCCCTAGAAAATTCGTCCCCGAGGAAAATTCATCCCTGGAAAATTCGTCCCTGGAAAATTCGTCCCTGGAATATTCGTCCCTGGAAAATTCGTCCCCTAGGGAAATTCGTCCCCTAGTGGAATATTTTCCCTGGACAATTCGTCCCCTAGTGGGAAATTCGTTCCTGGAAAATTCGTCCCCGGAAAATTCGTCCTCGAGGGAAATTCGTCCCTGGAAAATTCGTCCCCGAAGAAAATTCGTCCTTGCAAAATTCGTCCCCGAGGAAAATGCGTCCCCGGAAAATTCGTCCTCGAGGGAAATTCGAACCTGGAAAATTCGTCCCTAAGGGAAATTCGTACCTGGAAAATTCGTCCCCTAGGGAAATTCGTCCCTGGAAAATTCGTTCTCGAGGGAAATTCGTCCCTGGAAAATTCGTCCCCTATGGAAATTAGTCCCTGGAAAATTTGTCCCCTAGGTAAATTCGTCCCTGGAAAATTCGTCCCCTAGGGAAATTCGTCCCTGGAAAATCCGTCCCCTGGGGAAATTCGTTCCCGGAAAATTCGTCCCCGAGGAAAATTGTTCCCTGGAAAATTCGTCCCCGAGGAAAATTCGTCCTTGGAAAATTCCTCCTCTAGGGAAATTCGTACCTGGAAAATTCTTCCTCTAGGGAAATTCGTACCTGGAAAATCCGTCCCCTGGGGAAATTCGTTCCCGGAAAATTCGTCCCCGAGGAAAATTCGTCCCTGGAAAATTCGTCCCCGGGGAAAATTCGTCCTTGGAAAATTCCTCCTCTAGGGAAATTCGTACCTGGAAAATTCCTCCTCTAGGGAAATTCGTACCTGGAAAATTCGTCCCCTAGAGAAATTCGTTCCTGGAAAATTCGTCCCCTAGAGAAATTCGTTCCTGGAAAATTCGTCCCCGGAAAATTCGTCCTCAAGGGAAATTCGTCCCTAGAAAATTCGTCCCCTAGGAAAAATTCGTTCCCGGAAAATTCTTCCTCGAGGGAAATTCGTCCCTGGAAAATTCGTGCCCTAGGAAAAATCGTACCTGGAAAATTCGTCCTCGAAGGAAATTCGTCCTCGAGGGGAAATTTCTCCGCAGAAAAATCGTCCTCGAAGGAAATTCGTCCCTGGAAAATTCGTTGCATAGGGAAATTCGTCCCTGGAAACTTCGTTCCCTAGGGAAATTCGTCCCTGGAAAATTCGTCCTCGAGGGAAATTCGTCCCTGGAAAATTCGTCCCCTATGAAAATTAGTCCCTGGAAAATTTGTCCCCTAGGTAAATTCGTACCTGGAAAATTCGTCCCAGAGGGAAATTCGTCCCTGGAAAATTCGACCCCTAGGGAAATTCGTCCCTGGAAAATCCGTCCCCTGGGGAAATTCGTTCCCGGAAAATTCGTCCCCGAGGAAAATTCGTCCCTGGAAAATTCGTCCCCGAGGAAAATTCGTCCTTGGAAAATTCCTCCTCTAGGGAAATTCGTACCTGGAAAATTCGTCCCCTAGGGAAATTCGTACCTGGAAAATTCGTCCCCTGGGGAAATTCGTCCCTCCAAAATGTTGATATTGAATTTTGTGGAGTTTCCCAGTGGAAAATAACTTCTCCAGCACTTTACAGGGTGTTTCAAAAGATTAACATCATCATTTCGGATTCCGGTAAACGTAGTGATTTTGTTACAGGAAAATACGTCGGTGGAAAATTCGTCCCCAGAAAAATTGTTCCTAAAAATTCTTTCCTGAGGAAAATTCGTGACTGGAAAATTCGTCCTCGAGGGAAATTCGTCCCCGGAAAATTCGTCCCTGAGGAAAATTCGTCCCCGGCAAATTCAACCCCGAGGAAAATTCGTCCCCGGAAAATTCGTCCCCAGAAAATTTGTTCCTAGAAAATGCTTCCCCGAGGAAAATTCGTCTCTGGAAAATTCGTCCCCAAGGGAAATGCGTCCCCGGAAAATTCGTCCTTGAGGGAAATTCGTCCCTGGAAAATTCGTCCTGTAGGGAAATTAGACCCTTGAAAATTGGTCCCCGAGGGAAATTCGTCCCTGGAAAATTCGTCCCCTAGGGGAATTCGTCCCTAGAAAATTTGTCACTGGAAATTCGTCCCCTAGGGAAATTCGTCCCTGGAAAATTCGTCCTCGAGGGAAATTCGTACCTGGAAAATTCGTCCCCGAGGAAAATTTGTCCCTGCAAAATTCGTTCCCGAGGAAAATGCGCCCCTGGAAAATTCGTCCCCAAGGGAAATTCGTACCTGGAAAATTCGTCCCCTTGGGAAATTCGTCCCGGGAAAATTCGTCTCCTTGGGAAATTTGTCCCTGGAAAATTCGTCCCCGAGGGAAATTCGTCCCTGGAAAATTCGTCCCCGAGGAAAATTCGTCCCTGAAAAATTCGTCCCCTAGGGAAATTCGTCCCTGGAAAATTCGTCCCCTAGGGAAATTCGTTCCTGGAAAATTCGTCCCCGGAAAATTCGTCCTCAAGGGAAATTCGTCCCTTGAAAATTCATCCCCTGGGGAAATTCGTCCCCGGAAAATTCTTCCTCGAGGGATATTCGTCCCTGGAAAATTCGTCCCCTAGGGAAATTCGTTCCCGGAAAATTTGTCCCCGAGGAAAATTCGTCCCTGGAATATTCGTCCCCAAGGAAAATTCGTCCTTGGAAAATTCGTCCTCGAGGGAAATTCGTACCTGGAAAAATCGTCCCCTAGGGAAATTCGTACCTGGAAAATTCGTCCCCTGGGGAAATTCGTCCCTGGAAATTAGTCCCCGGAAAATTCGTCCATGAGGCAAATTCGTCTCTGGAAATTCGTCCCTAGGCAAATTCGTACTCAGAAAATTCGTCCCCGGAAATTTCGTCCTCGAGGGAAATTCGTCCCTGGAAAATTCGTCCCCGAGGAAAATTCGTCCCTGGAAAATTCGTTGCCTAGGGAAATTCGTCCCTGGAAACTTCGTTCCCTAGGGAAATTCCTCCCTGGAAAATTCGTCCTCGAGGGAAATTCGTCCCTGGAAAATTCGTCCCCTATGGAAATTAGTCCCTGGAAAATTTGTCCCCTAGGGATATTCGTCCCTGGAAAATTTGTGTCCTAGGGAACTTTGTCCCTGGAAACTTCGTTCCCTAGGGAAATTCCTCCCTGGAAAATTCGTCCTCGAGGGAAATTCGTACCTGGAAAATTCGTCCCCAAGGGAAATTCGTCCCTAGAAAATTCGTCCCCGAGGAAAATTCGTCCCCGGAAAATTCGTCCTCGAGGGAAATTCGTCCTCGAGGGATATTCGTACCTGGAAAATTCGTCCCCAAGGGAAATTCGTCCCTAGAAAATTCGTCCCCGAGGAAAATTCGTCCCCGGAAAATTCGTCCTCGAGGGAAATTCGTCCCCAGAAAATTAAGCCGCGAGGAAAATTCTTCCCTTGAAAATTCAGCCATGAGGAAAATTCGTCTGCAGAAAATTTGTCCCTGGAAGGCAAATTCATGTTGATGGGAAGACCCTGACTCTAGTTTGTCATATTTTGTTATAAGACCTGTTTCAGTACCTCTATCACGTATTCCCGACGAACCTTTCCTTTATGTTGATAAAATGTTGATATTGAATTTTGTGGAGTTTCCCAGTGGAAAATAACATCCTCGAGTACTTTACAGGGTGTCTGAAAAGATTAACATCATTATTTCGGATTCCGAAAAACGTAGTGATTTTGTTACATGAAAATTCGTCGGTGGAAAATTCGTCCCCAGAAAATTTGTTCCTAGAAAATTCTTCCCTGAGGAAAATTCGTCCCCGGCAAATTCGTCCCCAGAAAATTTGTTCCTTGAAAATTCTCCCCCGTGGAAAATTCGTTCCTGGAAAATTCGTCCTCGAGGGAAATTCGTCCCTGGAAAATTCGTCCCCTAGGGAAATTCGTCCTTGTGGAAAATTCGTCCCCGGCAAATTCAACCCCGAGGAAAATTTGTCCCTGGAAAATTCGTCCCCCAGGGAAATTCGTCCCCGGAAAATTCGTCCTCGAGGGAAATTCGTTCCTGGAAAATTCGTTCCCGAGGAAAATTCGTCCCCGGCAAATTCAACCCCGAGGAAAATTCGTCCCCGGAAAATTCGTTCACGAGGAAAATTCGTCTCTGGAAAATTCGTCCCCGGGAAATTCGTCCCTGCAAAATTCGTCTGCAAAGAAAATTCGTCCTCGAGGGGAAATTCGTCCCCGGAAAATTAAGCCGCGAGGAAAATTCGTCCCCGGAAAATTCAGCCGTGAGGAAAATTCTTGTCCGGAAAATTCGTCCCCGGATAATTCGTCCCTGGAAAGCAAATTCATGTTGATGGGAAGACCCTGACTCTAGTTTGACATATTTTGTTATAAGACCTGTTTCAACACCTCTATCACGTATTCCCGACGAACCTTTCCTTTATTCCGAATCCTGGTATTTTTCCGAACCCTGGTCTTCCGCAGTTGCGATAGACTTCAGACCAAATGCATGACCCAGCCACTACACAGGAAGTAAATCTTTCGACTCACAGCCTGCCGTCTCGAACCACAACTCTGCCCCCTTTTTCCTGCCTGACATACTAAACTCAATGGTGTAGTAATACTTAGCGGAGGGATACTCTTTTGCCTTGTCGTGGCCACCATTGTTAAAGTAGATCACGCCAAGGAGGTTGTTTTCTTTGTCAAGAAGTTTTGCGATGCCTTTTCGCGTTGCGAAGATAAAGATCTGAAAATGAGCAAAAATGTTAAACCAAAAATATCTACATATGGAATTGAATGACTCCGTAATATCAATCATAAATTTACCAAATCTCGGCTACCTGGAGCTTTCTGTAGCACCACTGATTCAATCGAAACTGAAGGTTTTCTGGTATTCCACTTATTAGGATTCCTTTTAGAACTCACATCATTTATGTAATAACCCTCGCTGTTTTTTGGTTCGTGTCGAATATGGAGTTCGCCTTTCCATTGACCGAAATTCAGCGGCGATGACGTCACTTTGCACGTTCCTGAAAAGACAAACAATCGGTGACATCTGGGACAATGGGTGATATGAATAAAGACTAGCAAATGCTTTTACTTCAGTTTTGTACAGAACAGCCTTGTGTAAATGTACATGGAGTTTTAGATAAAAGCATTTGCTAGTCTTTATTCATATCACCCATTGGCAGGCTTTCTGGTTTGGTATGTCATGATCCCTTTCTGCAAAGCGGACACAGTATTCAAGCATTACCTCTCAGCTAGAATTAGTACAGTATGATCCGTCTATGGAAGCATGCTTTTAGGGAACACTCCTGCTATACCCCTGAATAAATATCTACGAAGTTTTACGTTCTTGTGAGCGAGTCTACCGGGCGACTCTTGACCCTACCGTGGCCTGGCTTCTGCAAACGTTCTTGTCAGAGTCGGTCGCAGTTTATAGTTTTAAAACATTTTTGAACTGCTGTTTCATGTTAATTTCCCGGTTTCCATACGGATGCTTGCAGTCTCCTGCAATCCGTGTGTTAGTCGTGATCTGCGGAAGACTGGTGTAATAATCAGAATCACCACCCAGTCCCTTGCCTTGCAGTTCAAAGAATTCAGACAAAGCCAATTGGAAGTCTATTGTCCAAAAAAGTCTATTGTCTTTGAAAAGTCGATTGTCTTTGAACAAAGCCCGCTCGCACCTTAAATTCCATTTTAAAGAATTCAGGCCAAGCCCGATGGTAACCGGAAAAACGCCGACCGACCGACCAACCGACTGACCGACCGACCTTCCGACCTACCAACCCAAGGAGTTTCGTAGTTGAGTCACAGGTCTCATAAGTCAATGTGATATATCCAATCCACGATAGCAGGTCACGTGAAATGAAATTGTAAACAAGCGCACGTGCGCTGGTCAAATGACAACAAATGCATGTTGCGCGTTGCAGTTCATGCATTGCATCGGTCGAGACACTCGAGTAGAAAAACTACAGTGCATAGATTAGGCCCAAATCATGTTTTTATATCCACCGACCATGTAGACAAAGCATATCTTTAGAGTATCGTTGTCAGTTCCTTACTGCGTGAACTCGTTTTCCCGGTATAATTGACTGGAGATGCTGCTGTCAGACACGTCGGACTCCATCACGTCCATTGCGCTGGGCACTACACAGATACATGTGCTATAGAGAAGCGAAAGGGATACTGCACTATGACGGTAGGTTGGCAGGTCAGTCGGTCGGTCGGTCGGCGTTTTTCCGGTTACCGGGCTATGAGGCGCGAATGGGATGCCGTAAGTGAGGTTGTCAGAGTCGGCGAGTAGGTCGGTCGGTCGGTCGGTCGGTCGGCGTTTTTCCGGTTACCAAGCCCGATATATGGTCTGTCTTTAAACAAAGCCTAAAGTTCCATTCTTCTCCGGTCATGTCAATGGGTTATCATGGTAAATCGTGATAACATCGACCCTCCGAAAACAGCTTTCATGGGGTCGATATAGGCCGAAATCGGCGAGGGCAGGTAGGCGTAATGGTAATGTAATGCGCTTGCACAGGCATACAATGTGCGGAGGATCCAGTATCTAACGAGTAGATATACATTTCGGAACTATAAGAATGATTTCAAAGTACTTACGCGTCTCTCCATAAATGCGCACAATGAGAACAGCTGAGACCACCAGGACTTTCTGCAGCCACGCCATTTTTGATGTCATCTCTCCTACGTGCCTCTAATTAGTATTTCGCATTGTGTATAGCGCTCTGGTCGAAACTAGGCCTTACTAAGTTGAAGTAATTCCCCCGTTTTGTGTTAATGAGAACATGAGGTCATCTTCTTGACTTGAATCTGAATTATCATGATAATCGCCCACTTTTCAGTCTGGACAATAAAACTGCAGCGCCCAGCAAACGAGTGATTTACTGCGGAATGCAAGCATGATTGCATGCAACAAAAATCGCTTGTCGGCGGTGGTAATCGGGTTGCCTGCGACATGAATCTGTAGTAGCGGTGCCCTGCGATAAACCTGGCGACTCATGGTGGTTTTACCTGCAGGACAGAGGTCCTTAGTAGCGATAATAATTCCAGGTCGCAGCGACAAAAATCGATCATATGTGTGGTGCTTATGATGTCCCCGGCAAGGATGTCCCGGGACAAAACCTGGTGCTCCATTTCCATTTAACCTTTCGACATGGCATTTATTTGAATCGGGTGGAATATCCGAAACATATCATTTGAGTTAAGCTTGCGGTGTTCGAACCTAGACCGTTTTGCGTAGTAGCCATCAGTGTATTTGTCTAGGTTATGTGGCTCCTACTTATTCGGGAAGTTATATTCAACCCAAGAGGATTGGTACTCGAAAAGCTTGACCAGCAGGCCTCCATTTATTTTCGAACATACAGTGAAATAACTTGGAAACATTACTTGCCGTTACTAAATTTATTTCACGTTATTTTCCTCAACAAAGAAAGCACGGATATCCATGAGCAAAGGAAGCGGATTTCATCGCGTATACAGAGCAAGAATTTGTGAGCAAAAAGCATTTAAAGCGTATCAATGACTGTAATTAATAAAACATCCACTAGGTGTAGCTGTTGGGTCCCTACAGTTTCTTAGTTTCAGCTTCGGCCCGTTACATTTCAAGGCTGGGCGTCTAACAAACCTTCCGACTCGCATCCTACAGTTTCAAACCACAGCCTAGCATCGCGTTCCTCGCCCCTCAAACTAAACTCTATATTATAGAAGAACTTCGTCGATTCGAACGACGTTTGTAGCTCCTGCCGCTGGCCAATGAAGGAGACGGTTTCAAGCACGTTGTCGTCTTCGTCGAGCAGTCGTGCCTCACCCGGCAGGGAGGCCCATACGTATAGCTTGAAAGGAAAAGGTATTCTTGCATTCCTTGGCAGGACAATAATACCAAAGCTGCAATTTACGGGTTGGCCATAGAGACCACTCTTTTGACCATGACCTCAACTCATGAAGTAATTACAACCCCATTCAATGAAGTGATTGTCCTGCCTGAGTAAACTGAATCAAATGCCTTGATGGTCATTGGTCTAGCTTTCTTTTGTCTGTCCCTCCAGTTTGGCAGGTGATGACATTACGTGAAACCACTCTTACCTCTACAGTTTGAAATAAAATATAGTTTTTTTAGTCTTACGTTGTCGATGTAATATCCCTCTTCATTCTCCGGCTCTTGCCGCATCTCAAGTTTCCCCCTCCAATCAGCCGAGTTGAGTGGGGCGCTCATCATAAAGCACAGGCCTAAAAACGTTTGGGGAGATAATTGACATAGTGGTAAGAGCGTCTATGCGGCGCCCATCCGAATGTATACGAGGTTTGATTGCAGTCGTCCAATCAGAACTGCAAAAGGCTCAATCTCCAAATGAGAGAAATAGCTAGCGTTTGCTGCGGAGCAAAAGTACGCCAATACACGGTGGAAGCATCACAAGGCAATCTCTACCAATAGCGAGGCTTGGAGATTGCAAAAAGCTGTGTAATTTGGAGGTCATCACTCTCCATTGACCGCGTCATAATTATACTGCAGTGTTGGAGAATCAACTATGACGCTCCAGAGAATTGTCAAGCTGGTGACTTCGGAAGAGTTGGAACTTACTGAGATCTTATCTCCTGTGTTATTGTGCGTAGATTCCAAAGGATGTTTCTTAGCGTAGAAGATAGTAATAAAAAGCAGATTTAGCATCCCCCCTTCGATAAATCCATTGGTCTTCAAAACCGACCTACCTTTGAAAAGTCAAAAATGCGATATCAATTAAATCAAGTTGCGGACTTACTTCTGGCTTCCGCGCAGCTAAGGAAGAACAACGTGAAGATAACGGAACATCCCTTCAATCCAGCCATTGTAAAGTGTATAGCCTCAGTCGTTAGGTCCTGCCCCAAGAACAACACTGCTTAATATGCCTTTTGCAAGGCGAAACACGTAGTCCCGAACTAATTGTAATTGCGTCTTAATTATATTAAGATGATTGCCTCCATGCAGATGTTAATTGTGCTGTATCCGGCCGGTAATCGCGATTCGTTACGATTGTACTAGATAAATCGGGCCTAAAATTCTGTTACATTTACGAATGGACTTTAGACTTTACTAGAAGCAGGCCTATTCCGAAGCAAAGGTTTGTAAAGTGTTTTACGTCGAAAGCAAACGTAGCCGTAAATTACACCTGCATGATTAGACCGACCGACCATGCCCTATCTCAAATGCAAGAACTATGAGGTTGAGTTGAAATATGCTGATTGAACTTCGTAGTTACAGTCACTCTAAGAAAAAACTCTATCATTCTTTAGCAGTTCATGGCAACCCTTCCACCTTTAATCAAAATTTCATTGCTGTCTTGCTGGGACAACTGGGGCATGGGATATGTTGGTTTTTCATACAAAAACGGCTTCCAGCAGGACCGTGACTTCTCCAAACAGAAAAATTGAGAAATCATTGAACTGCAATAAACAGAAAAATTGAGAAATCATTGAACTGCAATAAACAGAGTGCAGAACTTAATAGGCCTGGCTGAATGCCAACCTGCCTCGCATACTAGAGAAAACGTCATTTGAGATCAGCATCAGTATGATACTACTGGTAGCGACACATGGTGGCAAGCAGTGGCATTATCCTCCTGGCCAGGGACATTCCACGCACAGGTTGTCCCTTTAATAAAGAGTGTATAAATATCAACAAAAAATGATGCTTTTACAGAATACCTGTACATGTATAACCTGGTGTATATCAATGTGCCGTTATTGTAGCGTATAATCTGCAAATGATACAAAATGTATCCATTGTCTGAGTGACTCCGTTAACCGCTCCCAACAACAACACACACAGTATATTACGAGACGAAACATTTATTCAAAAATGTAGCATATTTTCGTCTGTTTTTTATGATAATGCAAAGCGAATGCTCTAAATGATGATGATAAAGGGAAGTGTATTAAGTGATATTTAATTCAAATCTTGATGCGAAAACTCAATTTCGAGTAGTTCCCATATATGAAGTTTTGTAGTATACTCTCAAAATAAAGTTTTCCAATATTTTCCGATCTTTTCCGATCAGTTGAATTGAATGTCCTGTTGTAGCTGCCTAAGCTCTTTTCTTGGTTAGAAAGAACAGTTAGATTAATATTCCAAATCGGCCTTGCGATAAATTCAACGAATCTTAGTATTCCGAACAAATCCGAACTTCTAAGCGAATATCCGATGTTTTCTGATCTATCTGGTGTCCTGCTGTAGTTCCCGTGGCTTCTCGTACTCACACGTGACTTGGCTGAGAAAAACACTCAACATTGTGATTCTGTTGGACCGGTGATGAACTGTCACCTAAATACGGCTGAGGTTTCAATTTCCAGAAACAATCCGCACTTTTTTCGGCCAATTTCGAACTTGTTTGATTTCGGTGTTTTCCCACTACTGCCGACGAGGCCTGCAACAGTCGCACGCGACCTGGCTGGCGATAACCACCAAGGCAATACTGCAGCTGAACGCTGCTAGTCCAAACAACAGCATGATCAGGTTTGGCCACTGGAATTTAAAGTAAAAATCAGTCAGTTTTGCGAGTGGGTAGACTATGACTAGCTGCGCTTGAATACTTCTCTAGTGACTTTGATTCGGTTATTTTAAACAGAAACCGATTTCTATTTTATCGGAATCTCCATAGGCGGCGCTAATTCAGTTAGACCAGAGTTCTCGGCAGACAATAATCATCCTATTATGTTAGAGTGAGCACAGACATGGCTGGCTGGCGGGTCCTAAAAGAGTTTGACACTCTTCGAAAGACCTTGTTAAAAAGGGGTCGCGTTTGATCCCGACTTGGCCATAACAGCCCTATGTCTGCCATGCTCAGATCACACTCGAAAGTTTTATCTTAAACGGCAAATGCGGAATTAATTCTCAAACGTTTATTCCTTAAAAACAAACATAACAGAAACATACCGCGTATTGAATCGAATACACAGCAACAGCAGAGACTTCAAGGATGATCTGAAAGGAAATGCACTGATGGTGTAAACAAGTGTTGAAGCCATACAAGTCATATAAGTCATATAAGTCATATAAGTCATATAAGTTATGAAGCCATATAAGTCGTGTGTGTTCAATGTTTTCACTGATGCGTCCGGAATATAGAAATATTCTTACGCAATACCCTAGGGCCGTTGTAACATCTGTGGTTGTTTCCCATGTGTCAGTGTTTCCAAACAATAGGCAGCTAGAGAGACCATGACTTTTCAATAGGGGGGATACACATAAAAACTCGTCAATCTATTTTTGAGCGTTCCCAAACAATGAGGGGAAACACTCAAAAACAGAAACACTCAAAAACATTACACCGTCATTATGTATGCAAAGTAGCTGGAACGTTCATGTAAAATGTTTGCACTTTAATTGTTGAACAAACTCAAAATTGTCTTACTCTACAATAGAGTGTTTCTGTACTTCATTTTATTTCAATAGCGAGCAATAAACTAGGCTAGTGCAAAAAAGACCCAAATCTGTTTTCTTGTGGTGAACTAAGTTGAAGAAGGAACCGAATACACGCCTTAAAAATAGGACAATCATTTTACTAGTACAGTGGTATACTTAACAGGGAAGAAGTCAAGCGATAGGGCCTCCTATTGCAACTGCAGCTGAAAACTGTAGGTTATAGGTAAACCTTGATTTTGAAAAAAACGGAGTTGGGTCCTTTCGTAACTCTATGATTCAAATGATGTACTTTTAACGTGAAACTGCAATCATCACTTCTTCACGTTTTTTTTTCTCTGCGATTAAACAGTTGTCATTTGGCCAACCTACCTCCGAAAAACTCACGATCATTGAAAACGTGGCCATCACAATAGTTCCAATTGCAATCCCTTGGTGGCGCTGTGTCGCAAAGGATCCAATGCTTCCAAGTATTCCGGCGATTCCATAGAAAAAGAAACCTGGCAACCAGGCGGTTCCATCCCAAACGCCGGATAAGGCGCCGACGACGATGTAGCACAGGAAATTAGCGATCGCACAAACCAGGAGGATTATACTTGGGACTTTCCCTTTCGGGAAGATGAACTCCTGAACCACTGGCCGTTGGCTCACGATGACTGGTACCACTGGTTGCATGACATATACCTGTTGGCGCCCTCCGTATTGGCCTTGCTGTTGTGGGTACTGGCCTTGCTGTTGTGGGTACTGGGCTTGCTGCTGTGGGTACTGGGCTTGGTGCTGAGGGTACTGGCCTTGCTGTTGTGGGTACTGCCCTTGCTGCTGAGGGTACTGGCCCTGCCATTGTGGATATTGGCCTTGTGGCTGCTGCTGCGTCTCCGGATATGCCGGCGAGAGGTCGGCTCCTTTGTTGTCCATTTTCCCTAAAAATAGGACAGAAAGGGTCTAAGAAATGACTACGTAGTCAAAACAAAAGTCATGTTGAAAACTAACGTCCTGGCATTCGGAAAAAATGGTGTTGCTAACCATTGTCTATCCAGATTGAACATTATTTAAACGACCATGTGACCATATTTTTTCGAACTGCCAGCCGGTCATGATTTTACACGAGTCATTCTCTTCAGATCGGCTTCACTTGAGTTCATATTCGGACCAAGATATTGGCCTGTAAGACACCTGTGCAATAAAACAAAATTGTTGGAGCAACATTTGTTGGAGCAACATATGTTTGGCATTTTTGTCAATTTTTTCTTAATCTTAATTTTTTTTCGGTATTTCTTTTGTATGTTAATTCGAGTGAATTTTTTCCCGAAATTATTTGGAATTTTTTTTCTCTCCTAAAAACAAGAAAATGTCTTTCTTTTTTATGTTAATTCGAGTGATATTTTCCACCAATAATTTGGAAAAAAATCATTTTCCCACAAATTAAACAATTTTTTTGTTCAAAAACACATTTTTAATGCTTCTGAACCATTTTCGAAAAAATAATTTTTAGAGCTATCAAATGTATAAAAATTACCAAAAATGACGTACCTCGCCACGACAGAACTGATTATTAGTATGATGTTATAATAATCCTTTGGCGTCACACGACGTAAATGGCGCCCTCTATGGACCAGCGCGATTTTTTTCGCAGGAAAACCCGACCAGACATAAATGGGCCCACTGTAGTAATATCATTTTTATATTTGATCATCAGACCCACCTTTATAGTACTTTAATCCCAACCAGGATCTTGGCCTTCAAAAGTACTTTATGATGATGTATTCCGAGAGAAAAGTATTATAAATCCGAACTAGGTTCCGCTGTGATCGTTTCGTCGCTTGATTGACAATCCTTCATGATACGATGTGTAAAAATGTATACGATTTCACGTCGAAGAATCAGCCCCACATTTTACGAGTGTATTCCTTACTTTGAGGTAGGATTTCCAGAAGTAGGATTAATTGTAATTTTGATTCAAAATTTTAGAACTTTCTGTAAGTCTGGGTTAACGAGATGATCTTAGGGGACAGTACGAGATGATCTTAGGGGACAGGGATGGTATTTCCAGGAAATGCTGCCTCAAAATAGCGAATACACTCACCTGTGGTGACTGCCTCCTCAATGAAAATGTCCCATTCAGATTGAGTGCCCGGATGAAGTTTCCATGGCTGCCTTTCATGCACAGTCCAGCTTATCAATGCATAACAGCGCAAATCAATCAGGCCGAAGACTGTGTGTCAATAAAAACACCCTGGACGTTTAGTTCTGCATTCTCATTTGTTTTTGTTTTTTTGTTTTTTTAAATGAAATTGATTTTTAAAAAAAGAAGTTTTCTGTGCAATATAAGCGAGGCATGAAATATCGATACTGTCTTTCACATGACATGATGTGAACATCTGATACATTTTAATTCAATTTAATAAAGTATAGGTGATTAAAGAATCAAATGTTGAACATGTTTTTTCTTGACACTCAGTAATGCAATGTGAAGTAGTCTAGATGCGACAGCCGGTTGCATTAATTCAAATAATTTATATGCAACTGTCGTATTTTTTGGTCACGGTTAAAAAAACGTATTTAGGTCAGGAGCACGGTATTGTTCTCAACACAGCTGCTACGTGATATTTTGATGTTTTGCGCCTTTCGCAATGCATATGGGAGAAAATGTGGTGCACTGTTTACACTAGTTCGTGCTTAGATAGAAAGGTGTAATGTTGATGCAACACATCTCAATGTATTCTGTTAGATTCCTGTCCGTTTGACGAATTCATATTGTATATGTATTCTGAATTCCTCTTGCAAACGAGGACATTATGACGATGCAACCATGACTGTTTGTTAAGCTGATTAAAGTTGGTACACGTACGTCTGAAATGAGGCACTCTAGACGACAAGTCAGTGTACCAATCTATGAAGCTGTCTTAGATGAAGCCAATTCTTAAACCGTGGCGTCAACATTGCCGAGTCGTTACACATTAACATTGTAGCGTCGGTTTTCATGCGAAGAGCTGGACGTAAGCATGCATGTCCGTCGCTTTCAAGTACATAACACTGTAAACACCACTGACTGAAACAATGAGTTTATAACTTGTAACTAAACGTTCGTAAATTATTTGTCACTCGTAAAATTTCGATATTGTCCGAGATGATCCTCTCATATTCCGAAAAATTGCGAATTTTCGTAAAATTCCTCTCTTTACTGCTGCCTTTGCTTACAGCAAGCGCACACAGCTTGGCTGGCAACGACGATCAGGATGATGCTTGCCATGAATGCCACAAGGCCGACCACGCCCATGATTATGAAAGGCCACTGAAATCAAAGATATATGACATTAGAGAGGTTTAGAAAGCATTATGTGTACATCTACGGCAAAATTAATATTAGATCGCATTGAATGCTGTCCGATAATTTGGCACAATTATGCATTAGCATCGACAAAACACTCAATATGAGTTGTCTGCTGCAGCGAAGAGTGTTGGTGATGAATCAAATTGGTTGCATGGGTCTATGTTACCAAGACTTGCCCTGGTACCCTGTGATTAGACAGTAGAACAATGGGAATTTGGGTGATAGGCTCCTCTGCATTCGCAGTGGCGGGACCAAAGCTATGGAATGAGCTGCCAAATAGTGTTCGTGGCCAGAGTACCCTGGGTCGTTTTAAAACTGCACTAAAAACTAATATTTTTAAGAATTTTTTTTTTTTTTTTAAATCCCACTTGCACGTTTTCTTTAGTAATGACTTTTATTCTATCATGTATTAATGTTTTATTGTTTTATTACAAATTGTAAAGCGCTTAGAAGTTTTAACAACGTTAAGCGCTATAAAAATGTTTTTAATAATAATAATAATAATAATAATTTTGGCCGCGGTGGGAGCGGGCTTTGTTTAAAGGAAATAAACAAGTATTTGGGTAGGCCCGAATTCTTTAACTGCAAGGTGAGGGGCAAATAACATAAAGGGATACTTTTCCTCGGGGACATTTTTCTACTTTGTTCACCTGTCGATTATGGCAGGTTCCAATCAGAGGCATTGTGTTCACAGTCACCAATAGAGGGCAGTATGGAACTAGTCCTAATCGGTAGTGACAGACTTACTGAGATGCCAATGTCTTTAGTAGCAACGACTACAAATTCTCTGATAAGCTGAAAAAGAGGAGCAAATATCATCACCCTACTACTGTGGAACCTCTTTATTAAGGACACCCTTGGGACTGAAAAGTGCTGTGAGGTCGAAATGAATGGAAAGGACAAAACTAGTGTCCTTAATAGAGAGGTTGTCCTTAATAAAGAGGTGGACCGTGCACATTCAGCAAATAATAAATGATGCAGCGATCAATTTAAACTCTGTCTCCTCCTAAACTCTGGCGATCAAGGCTTTGGATTTTTATCTTGGGTTATATCATGGAATTGACGCTAATTCACCCACGATTTCAGTTTCAGTTTCCTAAAATTTTCAATGATTGTAAGTAAAGTTTCTATCAAAATTGATGAAGTTGGCGAGAGGTTTTCGACACTTCTAAGTTATTCCAGACCGCTAAGTTAGTCGTGACTGCCCCGGTGTGGGGGGGGGGGGGGTGGAGATATTGGCCATTGCATTAGATGGAAGTTTACCTGGACAAAAGCTACAACCAAGGAGAAAACTGACATCACGATGGTTCCAATTGCAATCCCTGGGTGGCTCTGCTTTCGGAACGACCCCACGGCGCCAAGCACCCCGGCGATCATGTAGAAGATGAAGGCCGCAAACCATTCTGTACCATCCCAGATATGATGAATGGCGCCGAATATTATCCAGCAGAGCAGGTTTGCAATCGCCCCAATAATGAGATCAATGCTTGAACACTTCCCGGGGAAGCTGTAGTCATGCGGTACCGGTGGAGGCTGGTTCACCACGATGACGGTAGTTGGCGCTGGCTGTGGGGCGTACTGCTGTTGCCCGTATGGTTGTTGTCCTGGGTATTGTTGTCCTGGGTATTGTTGTCCTGGGTATTGTTGTCCCTGGTGGTACTGGGCATCAGGTTGGGCCTGACCATACTGTTGTTGTGGGAATGGTTGCTGCTGCCTGACCGGATACGCCGGTGGTGGCTCGGATCCTTCCGTCTCCATTTTGCTGAGTGAGAGAAAGTACTAGATATATTTGGGGTAAATGACTGGTATGCTGTCCTCCTCAAAAGCTGCCTTTAGATGCGGTTTATGTCGTGTTGGCTCATCCCCTGCTGATATATGTATCAGATCCACCCTGGAGCATCAATTCACTGCTTGCCCAGAATCGTACAGACCCTGCTGGCCTGTCCTCGGAATGGCGAAAGTTTTCAATGATGTTGAAAAAAACTTTATTGTTAACCTCTTCCAACGAATGAAATGCTGCGTTCCCCCGGCAAACGGATTTTAGGTCTGATTTGCCTCGCATATGATTCGTCTTGTGCGGATACCAATCACCAAACATGCATGAAGTAAAACAGGCCCTTTTAAAAAGGCCTGTTATGATCTTTCGAATAAAGCGACCACAAGCTAAGAATGTACGAAAGCTTAATTTGCGTTCTGCTTTTGAGCATGACACAGAATGTCCTTCTTAATCATCAACATCATCATCATAATCATCATCATCAGCATCTTTCGGTTTTGTAACCTTTCCCGCATACCATCAAGCGCAGGTTTTTTAATTTTAAAAGTTCTTTCTCTTCTAAAGCCTCAATACATTCTCTAACTCACCTTATAATTCTCTACGCGTTCTTTAGTATTTTACGAACGATCTCCAAACTTCAGATACTCGCCATAAATTCCACCATACGTTGAAAGTCGCCCCGTCGTATTTGTCTCCTGCACTGCCCTGCATTTGCACATGCATGCACAGCACGTCATTGACTCAATTTAGTAACCACAACACGGCAGGCCCTGGATTAAATTCAAATGCGCACTTCTTCGAAAAAATTACATGTCTGGCTCGCACTCTGTACATTCCTGTACGGTGTCCTCATGCATTTAAATGGTATTGCCATTATAATAGAAATGAGTTAAGTGCGTATCTAGGCCACCTTCTGCACCTGTCTCCATGCACATCAGGCTGCATTAGATTGCAATAAATTACATTAAAATCAACAAATGAAATTTCAAGTACATGTATGATCATATACATTACCAGCAATCGTTAATTACCTTTCTCAACTAATACACAAAACAATTTCGTTTACATTCTGCATGAATTACGCCATTTCGCAAAGCTGCTCCAGTGATCACATCAGCAAAGGGGACCGTGTAAACGCTGGAACTATTTTACCAACTTACTTCCATCAATCCAGGTTGTGATGCTCCATGACAGTCATCATGGCCACTGTGATGGACTGCCGGTATGTTATGAATAATTCCGTGTTGTCCAGTTCCATCAGAAACCACCTTTTTATTGTGATTTTGCTTCTGAAGGATTATTGAGTTCGACCAGCGTAGTGATACATTTCAAGAACTCCATTTTCAATATGGCCGCCATCATGTGTGCAGAGTCAAGCAGCTGATGCCCTGCACCAATCCAGGGTCGTTTTATGTCATAATATCACTTCCAAGTGCATCATTGAAAAGAAGATATAAAAGTAAGTCGATCCCATCACATATTGTAATTAAAATCAGAAATGACTAAGGCAAAAATAATTTGCAATATATATGATAAAAAGAGCTTTACTTATCAGTTTAACTTTGCTTTCAAACTCATAACATGTATTTTACGATCGAGGAATCGACCCGAAAAACGATAAAAATACAAGCATTCGCCCGCTTCGGGACACACGACTAACCCAAACTATTTTTTTCAAATAGGGCCTACTGATTGGCTCGATCATTACTAACAAACACACCGGGGATGCAGAATTGGACACTTTTGATTGGGTAATAAATTACCAAAATGTACAAAGTTCATTGTTACCATCGGAACTTCTGGTTTCGCAAATGTTAGGTTATATAGGCAGGTTTTTCAACCCCTACGAACTATACGAAGTAGTCTGTTCTAAGACCTGTCGTGTCATCAAGTCCTGTGCAATTCACTGACCCGACACTTATAAATTATCTGCTGAAATTAGTTGTACGTGGAATTCTTGATTATTTTATAATCGTCATGGCATATTTTGGGCCCTCAAGACGAACCCTTGGATCCATCGATCTGGTAGGGTAAAAAAAGGGCATCCTCGCGTAGAACGTCTCTGTGACAACCTATGCCAGTCTGAACAACATCAAGACCTTGAAGTCATGGCCCAAAAGGGGTTAAATTTCTGTCTCGACAATCTCAATTTCGAGTAATTGTAGTGGTGGTCTAGCATGTACTGTGAAATAAAACAGTTTTAATATCCAGCTGTAGTGCTCATGGGGGTACAAGTTACCTCCTCTACCCTTTCTAACCCTCCCTGAAGGGTCCCGGGTTTCGTCAAAGGACCAAATGGGATTGCCGTTCTTTATAGAATACGAATTGCTTTGGGAAGTCAATTGGCTCTTCGGTGAGAATCTTGAGTATAAGTATCAACAATCACGCACGAGTGCAAAATTATCATAGTCCTACTTGCAAGCAATGCAAAGCTAGTCTTTCCTCTACGAGAAACCCATTTGCGTTGGTTTTGTCGTTGCATTTACCATTCTGGACGGTTTCAAACCAAGCCGGTATCTTGACACCATTGTTTCTTAGTAAACATTCTGTCCTGGTTAGTGTAGTCGCTGATACTGTAGCTGTCTCTGTGGCGGGACGATGAACTGGGTGACCCTGTTCTGACCGTTTATCATGCCACCGGATGGTGGCCTGCAGCAGACGACCTTGCTCGCGTAGGCGATCAGTGAGACGAGGCAGCCAAACGCCGCCAATGCGAGGCAGAAGATCAAGATGTGAGCGATCTGGAAAGATATTTTCTAACTTTTTATGAGTTAACCACTTCCCCACACTAGTAAGAAGGAGGCTTTTTCCGACTTATTAACGATTTCTTTAACTTTCTCCTGAAAGATCAGATTTCATGTCTAAACGAACAAGTGTACAATACCAAGGCTTCCCAAAACAAAGTCAATGAAGATCAAAGTTTCTTTGCTGATGACAAATTGAGCAGAGTATTGTTTTGAGTTTCAACAGAAACAACCATGTAATCGTACAACTTGAATCATCGGGACATCAACGGACCTATGGATGGTTGGTACAACCAATATAATGAGGGAGATCAGTGCCATAGTGGTCACAGCACCAGGCTCATAGGTTCGATTCTCAGAATGATCACCGCTGTTTCGTCTTTGTGTCCTTGAGCATGGGACTTAATCCTACTTGCTCCTCTCCACCAGGGAGTAAATGGGCACCTAGCTGACAGAGACGGCAAACTAGGGATGTTAGTCCTGAGCCCTGTATAGCTGCAACTCGGACCTGTCATACTACCGGAGAGTAGACCTTGAGTCATGAGTGTACAGGCCAATAGCTCGGGGTAATAATGTGAATAGCTTTGAGCGACTGAAACCAGTTGGATTTGGCGCTATAATATGTAAGTCTCATAATTATTGTTATCATTACATTGTACATGTATTATGCTATTAAAGCGATTGAATAGAACACTCCAGTACGTCGAGTACTTCTACCGAAGAAAACGCCCCAATTACGTAATTCTTAGTGATACTTCTATGTTTATTTCTTGAGGTACTCACCCCGAATCCTTTTTCATCCACATCGAAAGTGAATAAAATGGCCTTGCTACCAAGCTGAAATGATGATGTACCCTTCAGTCATTAATATAACAAGTATGTATGAACTTAAATATCCAAGGATTACGATGGGGGTAGTTAAGGTATAAAAGTTAGTAAAATTATTGTTTACGTAGAATATAGTAAGAACGTGCATATTAATTTAGCGACGTCATCTTTAAGTTATTAATTCGACGTGGCATCTGACCAGCTAGCTTGACAGTGTGACCGTTTGTGGAGATGAGCTCTTGGCCAGATCTCTCAAACCGTGATGGACAATTGGAACGTACGTCAAGGCGTAGCGGTTATCTGAAAGTCATTACTTGATAATATATCTGCGCGAACACTATGCAAAGAATATATAGAGTATAGTTATAACGCGCATATTCAGCGACTTCAACTTAAAGGGATAAGCGTTTTAATTTAATGTTCTTCCATACGCTTCTTCTTATCTTTTTCAATAGTACACTATACTACTAAAATTTTTGACGATCATTTCCTGATTATTACATACCTGCGCGAATACTACGCACAATGCGATTGATGACATCACAATGCAGGCAATAGCAACACCACTCGAGTGTTGCTTCTTTGCGCCAACCACACCAAGTATACCAGGAATTAGGTAGAAAATGAAGCCTGACAACGCATCAGACCAAGCCCTGAAAATGTATCCAGAGCGATTTAAGCAAACACAGTGCAGACCACAACCGCGTTACAAATCAGTCATTCAGCTCCATAAAGTTCAAGGTGATGGCAGCGCCGTCGTTGGGGTGGTGACCCCTGATGTCAGCAATTGGAGAGATTGTCTTCCTCGCTATTAAATCAAACCCCCCCCCAAAAAAAAATAAAAATAAAAACACACAAAACCACTCGATACCAAAAACACCTGGATCTCGCAATCTTCGTCAGTACTAATTAGAAACAGAAGTAGAACATCTTTATGAAGGACACCCTCGGGACTGGCAAGTGCGGCTGTCCTTAATAGAGAGGTGTCCTGATTAGAGAGGTTCAACTGTACTGTACATATACACTAGGATATTCTTACCAGCCATACGAAGATATAAAGCCCATCACAAGGTAGGTGATGAGGTCGGCTACGGCAACCGAGATCAGTATGGCCCCTGGTAAACGTCCGTTCTTGAAGGTGTAGTCCTGGGGTCCTTGGCCCCGTCTGGGCTGATTAACGACAACCACAGTTGTTGTTGGTTGAGGGTACTGCGGCTGGCAAAGGTGACCCTGGAGCGGTTGTTGGTTGGCCTGGGTGTAGTCAGGCGGTGCATCTTGTCCGTTGTTGTCCATTTTTCTGGAGAAAATGACAGAAAAGTTCTCCAAGCAGATCGAATGATTTCATCTCTGCCAACACGGACTTCCATTACAATATGTCATTACAGGTGTGTGTGTAGACTAGAATCAATCAACCAATAAACATTCTCCAAGCTCATCGAATGATATTATCTCTGCCAACACGGACTTCCATTACAATATGTCCTACATGTCACTCGCAACCTACAGATGAGGCTGATAGCATTCTCCAAGCAGATCGAAGGACACTATATTTGCCAACAACGGACTTCCATTATAATATACGTCATCACCAGTGTGTAAAAATACTAGAGTTAATCAACCAATCAGCACTCGACTAGGCCCAAATCAGTTGACACGCAATCCAACATACAATATACACACTAAAACAACCTATGTTTTGTCTGCATCTTGGGCGCAAACTACTCGTTGGATTTCGATGTTCTTCATTGTTGTTCTTGAATCTGCCTAGATTTATGAATTAAAACATTTTCCCGCCTTAGCTTTAGACGGGCTATCCAAAACTCCCTATTCCTATAGGCATTTCATGACTATTCCTTTAACATCCAACTACGTGTTTGGTGTGTTTGGTGACAGATGTCCCCAAAGATCACCATTGTACGATTTCAAAGCAATATGACGCAAGTCATCAAAATATCGAACTTTTTCTTGAGGTAGACGACATTTCCTTATTCAGAAACGATATGCCTACCTAGCTATGCGAAGGCTTTATGAATTTTCAATTCTCAATGACCTGAATTGCAAATCTTATTTGAATGTCTATCTATGCTTATATATCATTTTGAATGCAGGTTTGAACGCACGTGCCTGGAATAATGGTCAAGTTTGAAAAAACTGATGTATGTGAAGGTATAGCGAGGTACAAAAATATGCTCATGGGCGTCATGTAAGTTTGTGCCACCATGGGAGTTAGATATACATGTCCATGCAAACGTGAAGCCTGGGTCTTTATAACTTTTTGACACCGCTGGTATTTTCCATTAATATTGAAGCTTCTGATATCTGAAGATTTCCAACGCAGACAAGAGACAAACGATGCGAATGACCCTTTATAATTGAAAGGCTTTCAGGTGTAGACAAGGTAACTGTATCCTGCTGTAACGACCTACTTCTAAATAGTGGAAACTAATCCCACCTAGAATTTTGACCAGGCCGTTCATAATTCCACATTCTGTAAGCATTAAGCAATTGGTTCTCTTTTATTTATTTCCGTTCTTATTAGAGGATGGCTCAAGAGATACAGGCAGGAAAGTACACTTCTGATGTACAGGTCTTAACGTGGGGACTTGTTGGAGTTTTAAAGGATATTTGGGGTTTGAAATATTCTGAATGACTATATGGCTAAAATTGTTAAATATCCCATGCGTTTTTCTGCCAGATTCCATTTGCGCAATGCTGAAGTCTTTTTTACGCCCTACTCTGACAGGCTATATAGCCACGCACCATGCTGCCGTCCAAGGCTGCGCAGTTCTTTTGAAATGTCCAAGAAACTGGCCAAAACTTAACTTATAACACAACACAATATCATGAACTTTAAAACATTCAGAAATAATGAATATGCATGTACTTAAATACGTACCCCTCGTGGAACCTTCTAAAAGTGTCTTCAACAGATTAAATCCAAAACTGGTTTGGCAGATCCGACGGCTCCTTCCTTGACGTCAGTACATCATGTGATATTCATTTGGCCCCATTCCATCTCCACACTTCCTTATTCCTTTCATCAGGTTTCTGAATTTTTTTCACCCTGACAGAGTTGAATTCTTTTTATAAATTCAAAATTATGAAAAATTTTCAGAGTTAAAAAATGTCTGGGACTGATGATGTTTCTAAAAAACAAGTTAAAAAAAATATTTGGACTTAGAAATTTTTTCATCTGTAGCATGACAAATTTTCCGCAATCAATTTACAGAAATCATGGCAGCATTAGATTTGTTCGCCTAGGAAGGGTCAACCATTTACACTGGCTCCATTGACGCTGATGTTCTTTTAGGTTTCTGTTTCAGAGTCTTTCAGATCTTGAGAAATGAAGCACCCCTGCTTGAGGTTTTTCATCAAACACGAAACGCTTTGATTTCACTTTACCGAAAAAACCTTAGGGGGTATTCGCGTTGACTTATAAACGTCTGGATTATGGAGACTTATTTTGAAGTCTACAGAATTTAAGAAAAGAAATCGTGCTGATTAAATGTAAATCTGATATTATTGCACATAAACAAAATAACATAAGCATCTTGGTTTAAAGATAAGCACACACATGATTGCATATTGGCCTAAAATCTCGCAAAGCATCGGCAGTGTTTATTCAGACTATAGACGCAAAATGTTCAGATTTTTCATTTGTACATCCCGCACCCTGCATATACGCACGCCTCCGCGCGAACCAAGGACCAGACCAACACCTGCCTACCTGCGTACACAAAAATATCGTCAGTCGACACAATAGTCTTGGTTCCACTACAGGGTTTAGATCCGTTTCTATCGCATCCGCATCAGGTCCGAACTTAGCTTAGTCCGGACTAACGAATGTGGTGCAGTTCGACTACAGGATTGGTAAGTTAACAGGTACGGCTACAGGCGGCGCAATACGTTCACAAAAATATCGTCAGTCGACACTATATTAGTCGATGTCACCAACTCAATATACATGTAAATTACCTACAAATTTATTTGATTGTTTATCACATGAAATATCATTTCAATCTGATTGAAGGTTATTCACAAATGCATTAGCCTGATATACTAAGTATATCATAAATAGGCGTTAGTAGGCCTACCGCGGTCACGCGTTTGGCCCGAACTACAAATCAGTTTAAAAAGCACTTTTGTTACAGCAAGTATATGCATGCACCAAAGATATAGATTTCACATGAGAAAACAAGCAGCTCACTATACTATACACCAAGGACGATATCCACGCACGTAGGGAAGTACAGGCGTTGGAATTTTTCGGGCCACACTGTAATTTTTCAGACGTATTTTATGAGCAGTTTCAAACAGTAGTCGTCGGGTGCGCTGGTAAAAGGCATTTCCCCATTCCACACGAAGTCTTTGGCAAAAGACGTAGCTAATACTTGATATCCGAAGTAGTGTTCACATATATTCTGAAATAACAAAAAAATGGCTTGACGTTTTAAACGAAAACAGATGCCATGATTATACCATCTCCCTTACCGATCCATCCTGATCGTCAGTCTTCGCAATCCGTACGATCGTCGAAGTGATATCATTCCATATAGCCTACGGATTGCTCTGGAATTCCAGGTTACTCGCAACGTCACGTGACGGATGTAATTACGCAATGTTTGTAAACACAAGTCATCGATTTATTGATTTTCGTGCAAATTATCTCACAGATTGGCCATGTTAATCTCGTGGCCGTTATATCACGAGATCTCCATGACAGCTACCCTGGAATGGCTCAAACTGTAGCAGGACCAGTGTCATTGGCATCCTCTCACAAAATGCGCCTGGAAATTGGGTCAAGGTCTTGTACATTCTATGTCATTTGGACATCGATTGGACGTCCAGGAACACACGTCCGTTGTATGTTGTTAAGCAGTACGTCCAATGGACGTACGCCAGACATACAGCGAACATCTAGAGCCATCGGAGATCGGCACAGGTTAAGCGCAAAATGAGTAAGCTTTACAATGAACGTAACGTACCTGTGTCACTGAATTCGTGTTATTCCCAATCACCCCCTTGAAACCAAGCCTCTTGGCTATATCCAGCACTCTCTCCTCCATGAAGTAAACAAGCTTGAGTTGCTCGTTGCTCGGGAGGCTTACGTCTACACTGAGTAGGAAGTTTAGCATAATTGGCCCAGCACCTGGAAGGAAAATACATTACAGTAGAACCTCCCTATTAAGGACATCCTCGGGACTGACAAATGCTGTCCTTAATAGAGTGCTGTCCTGATTAGAGAGGTCAAATTGAATGGAAACATCCAATTTGGGACCAACTAGAGCAAAACGTAATGGGCACCAAAAACTCCATTTTTGTATGTCTGACGGACCACAATATGTCTTTCGGTTATTCCAATAAAAACATTTTGCAGCATTTTTTTCTACTTTCGCAAAAAGTGGTTATTAGTGAAATCTGCAAAATAAAATGTCCCAAAATCTCTACAGTTTATCATAAGTTCAACTGGTACCTTTTTCTATTAACTGCTGTCGTACCGGCTTCTCAATGGAATCTAAAATGCCAGTAATAGGCTCAAGCTTCTCGTGATGTTGGACCGTCATTTCATCATCCCCGAGAAAATCGCACAGGATATCCGCTGCGATGATCTTCTTGTCCTGTTTCCGGCGAACTACAATAGAGGGCGTGCGTAGCCCGAGGTCGTGCGCCGACTTCGCGAAGAGCTTGAAGTCTTCTCTTGTCAACTGTAAGATGTTTGTGAGTGGTTCTTTCTGGACGAAACACTCGGTAAACATCCCAATGAACTCTTCGTGGTTTTCTGCCTCGGCCATTGGCAAGATTTCATACCTGTTGAAAATAGAGACATTAGTGAGGTTTCGCAACCACCCGGTTAGGCCCTACAACGACGCTTATCTATTGTTCAGGTAAACTCACACAATAGATAAACGTCGTCGTAGGGCCTAAACGGGTGGTTGCGAAACCTCACTATTAAAGACCTACGGTTATGGGAACAACACTGAAGAGGTGAGATTTAACATCACATTTTATCCGGCCAACTTCGAATATGTATCAAAGCGGGTAGAATGGTGTCGTTAGAATGCCGTTAGCATTGGTGTTCTTATCGATATGACATTGCCCATTTTATGAAGATCTGGTAAATGTGAATGTGACCCCAAGGTTTAAACTTATTCTAGAACGATAGTGCTGATTAAATATCCCAGCTGCTAACTCAAGTTTTAGCTGAATCAATTAACTTATAGTTTAATATATTAAACACTAAAATTGCCTTTTCAACCCTTGCGAACCTATGTTGACGATAACTTGAGCGTAAATGGCTCGGAGCTTTTCATTTCTCTTGATCAGCTAAAAAGTTCACAAAAGTTGCGGCCACCACCCTGACGCTGCCTACGTCATCAGAAACATCACCAAGAACATTTCAAAACCTCTCTATTCTTACCTATCTTCAACGCTCAGCTGTGGACTGGCACACTCCACGGGCTCACACTTCGCTATCATCTCGCGTATACTCTGAGAGTTGGCGAACTCGTCGATGGTAATATGGAACCCCTGCTCCCGGAGTCTGACAATCGTCTCAATGGCATTGACAGAATTCCCACCAAAGTCCACAAAGCTTCTGCTCAAACTGATAGAAGTCTCAGGCAAGTTCAAAGTGCGCGAGATCACTTTCAGGATAGTCACGCTGGTCTCGTCTAAACTCTCAATATCGCGCGAGAGTTTGCTCTCATGTAACCTCGTATCATCGAAGATTCTCTTCAGGGCCTGCCGTTCGATTTTTCCAGTATGTCGCTGGAGAGGGATTTGGTCAATTCGGAGCGGTTTTGGGATCATATACGACGGAAGAGATTTCTTACACGCATCAATGACTGCCTCCTTCGTGACATTTATCCCGGGCCTCACGGTATAGTACGCGACGACCACAACGGTTGACTCACTGAGCGTGTGGCACAAGATGGCGACGCCCTGCACGCCAGGGATATCCCCAACGACTCGTTCGATTTCTGACGTGTTGATCCTGTGGCCTCTGATCTTGACCTGCATGTCTTGCCTCCCGAAGTATATGATCCTGCCATCCACGATTTTCCCGTAGTCCCCGGTCTTGTAGAGTACGGCATGATCAGGATCCTTGCTGTGCGGGTTCGCTACAAATGCCGCACTTTTTGACGCATCCATATACCCACGCGCCAGGTTGAACCCGCTGATACAAATCTCCCCTACTTCCCCGAGCGGCAAGATATCCAAGCCCTCATCCAAAATATACAAATTCGTATTGAACACTGGGACGCCAATACTCAGTTTCTTATCGCATGATTTCTCGTCCATGTCCCGTGGATTATCGTATGTCTCCCACGTGACGTCCGCCATTGTTTCGGTACTTCCGTAGAAGTTCGCGAAACGTTTCCCAGGGAAAGTGTCGAAGAAGTCTATCAGGAGTCTTGGGGGTAGTGTTTCGCTGTTGGAGATCCCGAGTCGTAGGTCTGGAAGCCTAGGCTCCTGGCTCATTGAAGCGAACGAGATAAAGTTACGAAGTAGTGAGGGAACGAAAACGAGGCGCGTGACCTTGAAGTCCTCGAGAAGGTCAAGAAAGTTCTGCACATGTGTGACGAGGCCTCTTTCTGCTACTACCATAGGAACGAGCTTGAGTGTAGTGCTGAAGAGTTCAACCATTGAGTCGACAAACAATATGGCGGTCTTGAAGCAACCAACCTCTCCTTCTTGCCATGGGTAGGTTTCCCATTGCCAAAGCAACCGGTTTATCACAGCCACGTGACGGACTAGGACCCCTTTTGGAACCCCTGTACTGCCAGAGGTGTATATCACAGCTGCGAGAGCCTCGTTATCACTTTTTGAGAGGAGAGTGCTCATCGGACTCTCGTTTGTGAGTGACGACATGGAAGTTTCCTCCATGAGGTCGTGGACATCAACAACAACAGTATTTGGGCAGACATCAGAGTTATTGTGCAACAGATGCATGACCTTGCTTTCAACAATGATCAAAACAGGCTTCGCATCACTCACAATGTGCTTTATCCTTTGAGGAGGCAGAAGCGGATCAAGTGGCAAATAGGTGGCGCCACATTTCAAGATCGCCAACAGCGTAATCAAAAGTTCGGGACACGGCTCAATATCCACGCCCATAACACAGCACCTTTGATTTTCAACTTCGGGTATTTTCGGAACAACTTGTAACAGATTACGAGCCATAATATCGGCCTTTTCGTTGATCTCGTAATAAGATGTGAAGTTGTACTTAAAGTGGACGCCATTCTTCCTAGCTTTTTCGACATCCGACTTCACTGCTTCCTCGAAGTATTTGTGGACCAGCCGTATTTCAGGCAGTTCTTCTTTCTTTCCGTAGAGGGCGCTGAGGTTTGCGGCGGGCATTTTGGTATCGTCGATCCTTTAAGAAGAGAATTGATCAGCATGATTAAGATGTTTGATAATTGTGTTTGAGGAATGCAAATTAAAAGGAGTGGGTGTGAGTGTTAATTATCAAGCCTTATAAAACCTGGAAAGAAACATTTGTCATACCGTTAGAGGGGACGAGGTTGGTGAGGAAATATGGCTCATTTCTGCGTGGTTATCGCTACTGAACGCAAACATAGTATCAATTTGGCTACAACCCAAAATTATCAGACCGGTGTAATCTTCTTGCGTTTACCGCTTCTGGGTGTTCGCCTCTTATTGGAACACTGAAAGAAAAATCAGGTTTTTGTTCTCTTTCCTGCTATTGAAACGTCATTGTCTCCACAGCTGTTGTATAGAAACACTGAAAAATGGGGAACACCAACCAAATATATTATACACTGGTATCCAACTTAGTCCTGGTGGTAAATACAAAGAGTAATTTCCATAGAGGAGATTTTATATGATGATTTGAATACGTGTATATACTTTACCTTGCACTTTTAGTCCTTAAGCAACGAGTTCCCAGAGTTGAGTAGGCCTACTGAATACAAACTTGGTAAATGCTGGACTTAAATGCTTGATAGCCTAAACCCGCAATTAGACCTACAAACCTAACTTGTGAATAACTGTACGTGACCTGTTGATATCATGTTGAACAGGCCTTTAAATTATGTAATTGACCTTTTTGCTATAAAAGGTCGGTGGTTATTAGTGCCACAATGGTCCTGGTAAATGCTGTTTACGATCACTTAAGCTCATGGTTCTATTTACTAAGATGTATCATTATCAATCAACCTCATTTTATTGGCGTTTTTCAGGGGGATCCCCACATACTTAGTCCGTCCGTCTTGAGTGTTCAGCAAAGACAAAGTTCGAATTTTGAAGAAATGTCAACTAGGAAGAGTGTCTCAAGAGGACAACAACATGTGCATGAAAACACCATTTTAACAAATTTGGTTCTAATAGAATGGGGCCCTTTACGGGAAACAAATTCTAACCAGAAGGACTTTTAAGTATCAATGTGCAAATTTCCCCATCTCGCCCTTTTCTCGAAGTACTCTACCCTTGTGGGGCACTATGTAGGTTGTCTAAAACGCGTTTGCGTTGTTTGCAAAAGATTGAGACACACTTCCCTGGGATTTGTCTTTCATAGTGCCAAGTTTCGTCATCTTATTTTAATTTTATATTGCTCTTTTCCAGAGACTGACGTGTGTGGTGGTGGTGGACGCTTGGAGCGTACATCTTCTTTATACATACGCAGGGCTTTCACACCTGTCGTCATTTGTATGTTGTGTCATTTGACTTGATGAACGCCCACCAACCTTTCAGAGACTTACCGTTCAAATTCTCCATCTTGTCCGCCGAGTGCATCACCAGTCCTTCCAATAACAGCAAAGTCCACAGGTTCAGTCGAATAGACATTGCACACGTCGAAAGGGTCCCCCGGGTACAACCCCTCGATTTCCCCAGTCGGGAAGACAGAGCTCAAGCTGTCCCTTCGGTGAAAGTCGAAGGAATCAGAGGAGTAGACCCTTCTCAGCTTTCTAAGAAAGGGTCTTTGGTGAGCAGCGGTACACATTTTGAACGTATTCTCGATGTATCAGAATTTAAGCGTGGTAATCCTTCAAGTCGCGATAACACGAATCTAGTTGTTCATCGTTAACAAATCTGAGAAATCTGGTGAGAAGACCCTTTTTCGTTTCGTCAGAAGTGGCATTGAACCTGTGCATGCAATGCTTGCAATGCGTATGACATGTACAACATTCTAAGTGGACAAACACCAGTTCCACCAACATGCCCAACGTCCAATATTTCCACATCCGAAGCACTTAAAACGCGAGACACGAAAACGGTTCAATACAATATCCTCGCTGACATTGCCACTGACTGGATTGAAACAGTATGTCCTTTTGAGTGCAGCGGACGTTTACAACCTCCTAATTTGAAAAACAACGATATCGGCAATGCAACCAAAGCTTCGACATTCCACAACGCATTTTATGGTCTGCGCCAGATAGCCACAGTTCTGCTTGTTTCCCTGTCAGCAGCGACGAGGCAAATTCGTTGACTGGGTGATTTTACCACTTCTAACATTAGATGTGTCTGGCAACTAGATCTGTTGACGCGATCAATACACAAGAAGTCATGAATTCTAAACAGATTTGGTTGCTGTATAGGCAATGTTTGGAATTCCTAATATCGGATGTAGCATCGATGTATGCCATTGACCGGTATGTTGATCTACGTGTACGATATAATTGTGATTGTGTAATTCCTATGTTTGGGTGACTCTATTGATCATACATATTCCCCAGAACATCAATGTGTTATATATCAGGGCAATAATAACATTATCCCTTGCTACATCATCCATATAATATCATATAGCGTTGTTTGACAATTATTTTAGCAAGGCTGACTAAGTTTACATTCAATTTTACACCAGATCATTTTGAAAATTGATGTGTGAAAACCTTGTGGTGAAGATGGCGAGATTTGGGCCTTGACGAAGTGTGGTATCTGTGCACGTGCCTGAGTGCAGACATTATTATACCTCAGTCCAACGATCCAGTACCAGCCAGAATTGACTAATTGATGAGCCTTATTTGATAATCCGAAATGCATTGAAGAAAGGGAAGAATTCGACAAGACCGTTTGAAACAATCATGCAACACTCCTTTCCAGGTAGCGAGTTAAGACCAGTGCCAGTCGCCAGAAGATGCGCAGTGTTTCTCTTCCTAAAATCCTATACAATGATATTGTCATCCACCAGATATTCACTGGAATAGCCTTCCATGAGAAATAAAGAAATCAACCAATATCAAGCGCAGATTTCCCATGAAATGTTTTTTACATCCTTCAATGCCTCCTCCGTGTAATGCTAACGTCTGCTCTGATGAAAGTATCCAGGACAAATGACGACAAAATCCACCAGTGGTATGTTGATGAGCGGCTAATCCCACTGGATTTATTCTTGTGCAGGCCAGCAGGAACCAGAGACACCCAATTCTTAAACTGCTGGATGTAACGGGAAAGGAAGAACTTCGTAAGGAAGAAGGGGCGGACGAACAGCTTGGGATATGGAAAATTCAAATGCAGATCCGGTGTCAGCTGCAGGACTGAAGACAACATTTGGCCTTCCGCAATCAACATATGATGCTTTATTGGTGACGTTCTAATCCCGCAGGATCTAGGGGTGGTGGCTGGCTTCGAACCTACGTGCGCATTGCCAAATCCGATCAACAGGCATAGGTGCATGCACTGACTCTGTCCAATGCAGCTGGGACAATTTGTGATACGTGTGTCTGCAGTACGAGGGCGTTGTATAAAACAGGGACGTTTTTATTGCAACGAATGCAATCAAATGACATCACCCATCGACAAAAGCTAAATTGACGACAGCCTAGCCCCTCGGGATCTAGGGTTTTTGGCTGACTTCGAACCTGGGGTAGCGCCAGCGCAACGACTATCACAGATCTCTGAGAGAAAATGCAGCTCCGATGAAGAGATACGTACATGTATGTCTGCAGCAACGGACTTAGATACAACTACGAGTGTTTCTGCATCGAATTCACAATTGGACAAAGGGCAATCAACACTCTTCAACTGATTCTGGATTGACGACATTCTATTCCCAGGGTATCTGCACAGGGCAATTTACTGGCCTGGACTTGTGATAGCCAGCTTAGTCGTAAATATATTACCGCTGAGCCGTAGAGAAATGACTGCCGGTGTAATGTTTTTGAGTGTTTCTATTTTTGAGTGTTTCCCCTCATTGTTTGGGAACGCTAAAAGATAGATTGACAAGTTTTTCTGTGTTTCCCCCTATTGAAAAGTCATGGTCTCTCTAGCTGCCTATTGTTTGGAAACACTGACACATGGGAAACAACCACAGATGTTACACCGGGCCAAGTGGGTGCTTAAAGTAGTGCCTTTTGCAATGCATGTCCAAGCTGTGCAAAATAAGACGTGAACGGGACTGTATTATATAGCCATATCAAATGACAACACGATGTGTAAAACGTCATGTTGACGACGATCTAATTCAAGGGGATCTTGGCCGATGATAATAACTGGTTGGGACTGGTTGAATCGTTGATCGAGGTGATGTCAAGGCTAATTAAGGGGATCGTATCGCAATGGTGGGATGATAAGATGGCGAGGCTGCCCGGGACTGGAAATGATCAATACTGGACACTAAGTACCCTCGGCATGGATCGTAATCTGCGGCAGACTCGCTGTACTATCGGAAAAAAATTCGGTTTCCGCTACATGTGACGAGCGATCGCGCCCGCACATTTCCGAGTATCTACCATCTCTGGGACGACATCTTCTTGTGAGCAGTTTGATCGTCATGATACTGGACATGTGAACACATATAGCATGTCATAGACTATGATATCTTCATGTCAACATGTCGTGTGTTCAAAGCAACAGATACAGTGCATGACTCGGTTAGAATAGATACTTCAGACAGTTCACAGTTGGAAAAGCAAAACAGCCAGAGTACAACAATGTCCCTGACCAGACTCCTCCAGGGAATTCCACCAACGCTTTCGGGATATGATCAGATTTTTGGAATCGTTGCCATGTCAACTTCAATACACCAGGCCGCCACATCGTAATTTGTTTCACCATGGTGACGATATCCCTATTATGTGACCCAATCATGGGTTGCCTTTTTTCTATCATCTCTTTTTTATCATCCTTATTATCAGGTCAAAAAATCCCGATAGATTCAAATAAGATTTTTCGTTAAGATGTTACGCAGTTTCGCGTACGTGTTCGTGCAAATTCGTTTTAAGATTCTTGTGAGATTTTCATAGTTGAGAGTTTGCTCAACTAAGACTCTTAAGCTTTAAGAATCTTCGGCCTGGGGGAGCCCAGTGGTGTCCATTACGTGTTTTGCCCTTTACCCAGTAGTTAAAACAATTCACCCCAAGCTCAATACATGATGTATTGTCTTTAAACAAAGCCTGCTCGCACCTTGACCTAAGTTCCCATTGTTCTTCTGTCTTATCAAAGGGTTATCAGGGCAGTGTCAATTCCCAAGAAACAGCTTCCATGGGGATCCATAGGCCTAAACCTACAAGGTCAAATAGAGGCAATGTTGTGTAAAGATTGTCGGATCTCTAGCTGGTCGAGAGACGGTTGGTTAGAATCCCAGGGATCTTTACCTGGCAAATTTACCCGATTGCAACGCCTTGTCACGGGTGTGTGCAGAATCAATTTCCCGTTGGCCAAGTCAAGCAATTCAAGCTAGTCGATACTGCTCAACCAAGATCGATAGCATCGTGAAGCTACTCAAAAACCCACCGATTTCATGTCATATGCAGACATTGCTAATAAAAGACTTGATTAACATTTGCCGCCTCTTCACTGTATTCTTTGGTTAAATTCTTTGCAGAAAAGTCCTCAATATCTGATGTACTAACTAGTGCTAGCTACATTTTGAGGAGCGATGACCTTTGCCATTAGAGAGAGTTAAGTTTTTAAAAAGGTGAAAAGCTCTGACGTATTGAAATGATTTGTATTGTTCTTGCCACATTGCAGTTTACCAACACGTTTCTTCTATCCGTTAAATGCATTAATAACCTCTATACGATATCAGAAAGGTTATAGTTTTTCACTCAGGCCACCTCAGCGTGTTTATCGCCATCTATCAAGAGGGTGTCGTTTTATAGAGGTGTTGGTTTAATATCGGTAATCTTCAAGTTTATATACTCTGCCGGTTTCCGTGACGGATGGGCCTATGAAGGCTCACTGGCCATTTCTTCGAGACTTAGCAATATGGAAGTAGTCACTATAGCAACGCATTTCGCACATTTTATGATGTCCGTCGGGCAATACTGTTGTCGGAGAGTGATCCTTTTCATGCAATTGAGGTGTCACAACCAGATCCTCCTTGACGCCTTGAACAAAATGGTGATGATTGAAACGGGAAATTTCTCTGTCAGCTTCCTGTCATTAGCAGGGAGAGATATATATGCAGACCATGGTCACGCCTTACCCAGCTCAAACCCAAGAAGGCTTGAGTGTTTAAACCCGGTCCTTTTGCGCTGTTCTAAACTGATCTCTGAAATGGACGAGACCTTGACTGGTCTCGAATCGCCTCATGACCAGATTTTCCTTGACGCCTCGAACAAAGTTGTGATGATTGAGGCCAGAGCATCCTGGAGTTCGAGATCAGGGTCACGCCTTGCCCAGGTCGAGCCCATCGAGACTTAACACTGCGAACAAAACTATGATGATTGAGGCGAGAGTTTCTTTGTCAAATTCCTTATGCTAGAAGGGATAGAATGGGAGTTATCCGCCGGGGATTGAGGCCATAAACGTGAAATACGGAAATGACTCTTTATCACCGGAGAGCGTAACTTTTTTTCTTTTTGAGCAACATTAACTAAAATATTAGCAACAATGATAGCAGCCTGGAGTAATGAAACTCCTAGCATTACGCGGTTCTGAGTCTCACATGCCTGGGTTTCGAGTCCTTCCATCGTTCATTTCCATAACGGCTCGGCGTATGCTTTTACAAAGCTGATGTCTGTGTTCGGACCTCGAAATACTCAGTAAACTGGGCCTGCTGTGGACAGCGCCAAGCACCCTAGCTCTGCTGAGAGATCAAAGATAGAGCGAGACCGTTGAATAAGCAACCCAATCAAACGTCGTTGTACTTAATTCAGTCCACTGGCATCGACGGGATGGAGGCTTTAATTTGAACCTTCAACCATTGTGTTTCCAAAGAGGCCCAAGTAAAAAAGAACTCAATTGGGTATCAAAAACAAGAAAGCTAGTTTTCCCCAAGAGTATCGGGGGACTCGGACTCACGAACACCACGGGATGCTCGGAACCGCGTAATGTTCTGAGTTTGTGATTATGGTTCTCCCGGCTAGTAGTCGAGCACCTGTTGTAGTGTCAACAACTCTGAGCTACAGCCAGGTTCTCTTCATTGAAAGTAATGGAATGATTCACCCACGTAGATGTTAGTTCCCCGATGTTAGACTCGAGTCATTGTATTTTATTTGGCAACTTGCATATCAGAACAGAGCACCAGGGCTGAAGCTCAACGGATTTGGTAGACAAATTTGGATAAAAAATGATTCAGATTCAGATAAAAATGCAAATTTTCGAGACAAAATCAATTGTTAAATAACAAAACTCACTAAAATGCCCTTAAATATAGAAATATCACTGAGAGTCACGCACTTACGTGAATTTTCCCGAATTTTAGCGTTTTCTTCCCCTAAAATTGTGCGGGTTGCTAACGTCAGTCCACAATAACCGCGGCCCCCCCAAACATAAAACCACCGCTAGCTAATTTGAAAACCTGTTACTTTGTCAACCATCGCTATTCCCATCTCACAGTTAATTTCACCTCCCATTTCACAGTTAATTTCACCTTTTCTGATATTATCAGATGGAGAATAATGTACTTACGTGGATTTCCCTGGATATGCCTGATTCCTTCGGAGCTTCTTCAGACGTCTGCGGTGATTTAATAAACGACTCCTTGCTAGGCGCCCATCCACACCTCCTTGTTGTCATGGTTACGGCGTGTGGCGCCGTCATTTTGTACTGTTATGTCAGGATTTGGGAGATGACAATTCCCGGACCGATTAGCACTAATTTCCCGCAACAGATTTCATTTCATTTCGTCGGATATTATGCGGCATTGGTCCGAAGTTAGCACACTTGAGGCGGGAAACAATCACTTGTTCAAATATACCCTGAACAGGTCCTGGTTGTCGAAAATAAGATGGCCTAACCTGATTTTACTTAAACTTGGTGTTAGCTAAGAGTACTCTATGTTGTTAGTTATCACGCTCATTTCCGACTTGAAGGAGATGCCCAAGAAATCGAAAATCCTGATAAGATTCATTACGTGTAATGTACATGTAGGCCTACAATCTTGACACGATACATTACGTTTATTTGCTCGACCCCCATGAAAGCTGTTCATGGGGGTTGCATGGGGGTTGCTGTCATCAAGATTTACCCTGATAATCCTTTGATGAAACTGTCGAACTATGGGAATTCAGGCCTAGGTGTGAGGGGGCTTAATTCAACGACAAAAGATCGTGTATTGGGCTAGGCCTGAATTCTTTTTACTGCGAGGCATGGTGCAAAAAACGTAATGTAAGCTTTTATTTACCTTGCCAGATCGTTCCTTGTACTAGCATGCAAACGTATACAATATGTAGGCTGCACAATACGTTTCTATCGTGACCAACTTGTAAAACTTCACCTGGATAGCATCCTATTGCTTATCAGAGGAAATTGTCGGTTATTGTGCGGTTCTTATACGAGGGCCTTGTTTAAGATGAGCTTCATTTCCCGGCTGGATTTGCTCGGAAAAGTTGCTGGCCATAACTCGGAAAGGTGGAGATGCTCGGACAGGTTCAAACAGATTACATAGAGTGATACATTTATCCAGTGAAGACCTAAGCGACAAGATCTCACATACATTATCTCTCGTGTGCCCCTTGCTTTAGTGTCTCTGACTTCGACACACGATGTACTTGTGTAATGACTCCCATAGTGCTATTCATCTACAGTAGAACACCTCTCTATCAAGCACACTCTCTCTATTAAGGACACTTATTTTAGTCGCAAATTAGTTGTCTTCGTTGATAGAGGTTAGAACGAATGAAGAGAGGTGCCGTATGGGCGGTTATTACCGCAAATAAAGACAAACCAAAGCAAAGACACTTGTGTAGCATATCAAGGACACGTAGATTGATACTCCTGGGCGGTTATTACCGCAAATAAAGACAAACCAAAGCAAAGACACTTGTGTAGCATATCAAGGACACGTAGATTGATACTCCTATGTGTGCCACATCAAAGACATCTGGACCATACACCACATCAAAGATAACGATGCGAAGTCAACAGGCGGCGCCACCGTCTTGGGACAAGTAAAAACGATTTCGACAACTATAGGTTTTTGTTGATATAAGCGACTATTTTTATTTTTATAATCATTTTTTTCTCGCAGTGAAATTTTTATTAATTGATTCAACTTCAATAAGTTAAATGAGAAGAAAAATAAATATCTCGACTTGAAAAAAAAAATTTAATTTCAAATTTTTTTTCTTGACATGAAAAAAAATATCTTGACTAGAAAAAAATCATTTCGACTAGAAAAAAAAATCATTTCGACTTTTTGAAGCAAACGGCTTGCCATAGGAGAGAGGTGGCAAATAACAACAACGTCAACAGGCAGCGTACGGCCGCCAGCAATCTACAGTGGCGCCGCCTGTTGACTTCGCATCGTTATCTTTGACGTGGTGTATGGTACAGATGTCTTTGATGTGGCACACACAGGAGTATCAATCTACATGTCCTTGATATGCTACACAAGTGTCTTTGCTTTGGTTTGTCTTTATTTGCGGTAATAACCGCCCAGGAGTATCAATCTACGTGTCTTTGATATGCTACACAAGTGTCTTTGCTTTGGTTTGTCTTTATTTGCGGTAATAACCGCCCATAGTGCCGCTGAAGGCGGTTCAACTGTACTTAAAACTCTCACTTTCACTGGTTGTCAAGCTCTCACAACGCAAACTATCAGGTTTCACTACCAGGTAAACGCTGAACAAAAGCCGTAACGGAGTAGGCCAACGAATTAATGACCGCGTTTGCCTATCAGCGATCGCCAGAGCGTGAAATGGAACTGGTAACATATCATTAAGTTTTGCAGGCTGAGTAGAGTGAAAATAAAACTGCTTTTTGGAATCGGCACCGCTTTTTACAGAAAGTAGGCCTGAAATTTCAACTTTTTACATACAGCGTAGACCATTCAGAGTACTCGTGAGCATTCTTGCTGCACCCGAATGCGCACGAATACAATACCTTGGTGATAAATCACGTGCACACTCCATTTGCCACGAACCAAACAAACCATGGTCACTGGTAGTACAAATTTATGACCGTTCTCATCATTTATTGATAAACTCAAATGAAAGTGAATACAGTCAATACAATTATGCACAGGAAAGATGATAAATTTGCCAACCAAATACGTCGAGTGCGCGAGACTATTAGTTCCGTGTTATTCCGCATGGAGTCACTTCGCATCAACTTGACAACTGAATTGTGACACTTTTTGAGAAGCTTCGGAATTCTTGACAGGATCGCTGTCATTGGAATAACTAAGGTAGGTGACATCAACTTTATTTCACATCTTTCTAAACTGTAGCTTTTATTTTTTTAAATAAATTGGCCTTGGTTGATGCACTTTACGCACTGTACTTGTACTATATATTGTCAAACAGGCCTCAGGCCTATGAATTTTGTGCTAGGCCAATGTTGTTTATACATATGACCATGTGTTTAAATACACAAGGCGACTCAATTGTTGTCATAGATGTCATATTGATCTCATATACCGTATTTCATTGAATGGTAGTACTGTATGAGTGTCCTCCACTCAGTCAATATTTGGAGCGCCATTCATATTTTGACTGCATGACGACGAAATGATATTTAAAAGATGAATGATGTGAAAATAGTTATTGGATCTTTTTGCTCCAACTTTCAAATGACAAAAAGACGTTCACTTCAAAAGTTACTTCACAATGTTTTCTGCTATTTACGGAATATTGTGAGCATTTAAAGTAAAAATAAAATCAGAATTCATCAGGAATTATCGAAATTATCCTTTTTCCCGAGCCAGGAGTTCAATGGACCCTTTGCGTACTAAAACAACGAAAAATGGGTTTTTCACGCTAAACTTCTTCCTGCAAAGCTACCTAGATTCCTTGTCATTTAGACATCAATTTCATGTCCGAAACCACTAACTTCTCATAATTTACCGAAAAAAATCTTTTCCAAATATTCCTTTTTTGTTTCAATTTAGGGATTTGTCATTTGGGTCTAAAACAGTTTTGTCAAAAGTGGCAAATGCGATTTTGTGATTAGCCCTTGTTGAGGAAACCCCCGAAGTTCAGAAACATATCGCGAGAACATCCAGCTAATCTTGTAATCCAGAGTTCAACCATTCTGCTCAGGCGCCCCTCACTGCTACATTCTGCTTGAATTGACTTCTTGAACGATTTACCAAAATCCCCGAGGCCCTTTTGGTTTAAAAGATCGGAGGTCTTAACCTTTACCCTTCTGAATACAAGTTATTTCTGTTGAGAATTGGGACACGTGTAGAATAATAACAAAATGAAATAAAGAATTCAGTTGTAAACATATTTATACATCTGGTTGTTAAATGAACAAATTGTTAAAATCAATACTTAGATTGGTATTTTGTGATTTCAAAATAATCATCATTTGACTTAAAAACTTTATCTTAATGTGAAACCATGAACGAAAAGATCATATGGGTTGGCCTACAACAAATCGAATTGGTTCCCTCTCACTATAAATGATACGTTTCGGTTACGCCACCCGATTTGAAGGCATTCGGTTCTCCGTACCCCAAATCTTTCAATTTTCGATCTATTTGGCTGGCCTAAACCGCTTTATTAATCCTATGCGACATCAATCCTGTGAGACATCGCCAAGTTATGCATAAAATTGGATCGATAATTCGATAAAGAACTTTAAAGAAGAAACATAACACAAAAGCGAGGCAGCAAAAAATATTTCGAGAAACTCGCCGCAGGGCCGCTTATGCTAAGGTGGCTTACGCTGAGTTTGTTTAGGATTCGGTCTGTAGGTTATAGGCTTGTTTGTGTACTCTACACTAGGCCTTGGTACATATGGTAGCCTTACAAACATTGACTCATGCACCTCCATGGGGCACTAAGATTGCAAATATTTTTCCCGAATATTTAGAGAAAGTTTATGCAAACTGCTTACTATTAGCTGTTTCAATATCTTTCTGTTTTGGTTTGTTTTGTTGTATAACCTTGACGTAGGTTTCCCTCTCACTTCAAGGGGCGAAAAGTGTGTGTGTATGGGGGGGGGGGGGGGGTCATATACCTGTCTACTTGTTCTGCTCGTTCATCTTCAGCGGAACTCGCCGACATCGGGTTATACTTGGGTATTGTGGGCTTCAGACCATCACCGTCAAGCTCCCCCTTATCTCGCAGGTAAAAGAATGCAGGCCTGACCTTATACACCGTCTGTTATCCTTAAACAAAGCCCGCTCACACCTGGGCCTAAATTCCCTTTTTTCTGCTGTCTTATCAAAGGGTTATCAGGGCAAATCTTGCTTACATCGACCCCCACGAAACAGTTTAATGGGGGTCGATACGTCAAATAAACGCGGTGACCTCGCCCCTACACGACTGTCAGGCCATAAGGCCTTTCCCAATTTAGTCCAAAAAAAGTCGTTTTTTTTTTTTTCCCTAAAAGTCGCTTTTGGTAACATTACCAAAACAACTCGAGAATGCAACGCCTTAAACTTTAAACAGAGCATGACATTCGCAAATAAGTAACGTCAACACAGGAAACAAGTTTAAAAGTTTGTTGTTTTCAAAGAAAGCATAGCCCGAGGAAGAAGATTTATAACTTATGGCATTTTCGGATGATACATCCTTGTTTTATTTGCAGAGAATTGACAAAAGCGTGAACTTTCCCGTGGGGACATCGGGTGCGGTAGTGACAACTAGGAAGGTATTATCGTCAGTGACGTAAACGACATTCTTGTTGTTCATCCTTCTAACCTACGACACCTGCATTGTAAGTCAGGCTCCAAACAGTGCATTGCTATCCACGCCCTCCACGCGTGTTCCACCTGTCGACAACTCAACGAACTAAGCAATATAAACAAACTTACGCCTGTACCTAATCAATATCAAACGTAATCTGTCTCATAAAATCAATCAATTCATCGATTTCACAATAGCATTGGTAACTAATGCCATGTCTCGGGACCCCTAGAAACGGGAAGGGAGTAGCAATTATACATTCAGTGTTCGTGATTTTATTCTCATGCAACATTGCATTGTTTTAGTGTTCACTTTCTTTGCAGGAATTGTGACAGTGGAATGAACTTCTCATTGAAGATGGTCTAACTTCAGTTGGATTTTTAAACGGCGATAATTGAATTGGTAAGTTGATTCAGGTCAAATTGATCCGCTGTTGGCTTTCCTCGCTTTTTACGCTTTTTACGCTTATCGTTCTTTTCGCTTCGTTATCTGTTGCAGTGAACATGTTTCACAATCTAGTTGGTACGAAAGACGAAGTAGGCCTAAGTATATAAGTACATCAAACCAGAGCAGACCAGATTAGATCACATTCGTACGCGTTTACACGCCAGACCAACTTCTAAATATCTAAAAAAATGGAGATAATATGTTCAAAGTCGTTAGATTCGATATCGACAGAGACAATCGGTTGGCGACAAAAGTCTTATTCGGAACTTCGTTTCGATTTCGCCTAAATTATGACACAAATGTTGCCGAATGCTTCTAAAAATAAACTATTTTCAACTATTTTTAATCATGAGGTCAAGAGTTTACCAAATATAGTTTTTCTACGAAATCAAATCAAAAATGTCAACAGACGGAGACCATTCGAGATGTTACATGGTTGTGTGGTAAAATCTGCACATTTGGACCCAAGAAAAGACGCTGGCAATGAAGAGGGGCATACAAATTTTGGCCCGGGGATCAGGGCGTGGAGAACCTTTACTTTGTTGGGATTTTTCTCTCTCATTGGGCGATTTGTCTTAAAGCGGCGCCTGACTCCTCTTATCGATTACCAGTCGGTTCCCTCATAGTGGTGTGGGAGGATGGCTATCTGGTTCAGCGTTAGCTGCCCAAAGAGGTCTCCGGTTTCGTTTAGTATCCAGACATTCTACATATCATCGTACCAGATTACCAGCCAGTGGGTCAAATATCCGTACACTTCATTAGGCGATCAATTGGTCCTCAATATGAATATTATTTCATCGATTTTGCATTACACAACAAGTGTTCGATATATTGACCAGTGTAAGAGCATTATCGGCAAGGAGCGGTTTTGGCGCACTTCCTGGTATATTGAGCGATCGACGCCGGTGTAAAGGTTTGAATCGTTACGGACGACAAAACGAGGAAATACTTGTAGCAATGTCGTAAAATGGGATACGAATGACATAGCGCAAGTGAAACTAGTCATTCAAAGCTGACATGCATGCATAAAAACCCTAACGGTCAAGTTAGAAAACACTTGAAACGCCCGACCACCAAAGGACCAATTGCACTTGATCCATGATAGACACCCAGCGACTGATCTCACTTGACTGCACAGACAACAACACAGAGACGCTCTCGTGAAAAGAAAAAATTAAAAATATTCCTCGGGCGGGTTCGAACTCAGGACCCTCGCCACTTGATCCTTACCGCCTTACCCACCATGCCATGAAACAGTTGTTGTAAACAAAAGTATATTTCAGTCTTTCATTTCACGTACAAGCTTGACAGAATGGCCTCTTTCGTGACATCTGTACCATTTTCAGTTTCAAAGTGGACTTTAAAATTTGCCCTTTTACAATATTGGCCAAGATACATAATCAGGAGATGGACATGACACCCTATGATGATTATAGGAGCACGCAGCTATTTTTCGAGTTTTAAAGATGCAAAACAATTTCCCGCTTTGCTGGTATTAAAACCATGCGTGTATTGAGGAACTGTCTGATGAGGTGGCATTCGATTTCAAACAATGGCCGCGAAAGGTCGCAATGGCCACGTATCTGTGCTCTACATCCAGCGCTCTGTTTGTAAATACGGTAGCGCCACTGCGGCCTGCTGGTGGTCTATCAAATCTGATGGCGTTTGAAACATGGCTGACCGGTCGTTCAAACATGGCGGACGGGCGTTGGTGTTTTACAACTTGGCCGTTAGGGTTTTTATGCATGCATGTCAGCTTTAAGTGGTAGATTATTGAACGTATTCTAAAACACAGGCTTTTGGCATAGGTTACACATAATGTGTTTATCGAAAACAAAAATATATCAACAGATAACATAAAACGATTTAGTTGCGCCAATCATCAATCGTCTGTTATCTGGTTTAGTCTGTTTAACGACCGTCCGTTCTGTTCAGGAATAGCCGAGATAAACGGAATTTTCCCGCAACATCTGCCTTCCTAAAAAAAGTCCCAGTCTTAATGTTGACGTTCTGGATAAAAACTAAATCTGAAAAAAATTGCGAAATAGCGGAAAAGTTATGCACGAACCGTTAGAGTAATGATAAAATCGAAGCCATCCTTTAACCATAATACTCATTATTTCATTTCTTCATATTTGCAGATTTTTTGTCAACAAAATACAAGACAAACTTAATTGTGAGAGTTACTGTGTTGTGGGTGCGAACTGATCGGCTGATATTCTCAAAGTGTGTCTGGAATTGCAATATTATGGAACAAAGGCCTCTTATACAGACTTGACTTCGTGGCCTTAGATTAAAAAATCGCTATATAATTTCGTGATTAAACTACGGCTTTACGATGTCTGATTACAACACAGAGCACAGCCACGGCCATCGCGCAAAAGGTACTGCACAGCAACATCCACGACAGCATCACGTGAGGGGCCACAGAAGGGGGAGCAGTGATTCTAAGGATAGTACTGACTCAAAAGGGGAACAGCAAAGGGCAATGGAGGCCGAGGTGATGAGGATTGAGAGCGCTAACGATAGGGTTTCCGTGGAGCCGAATGATCCCGAAGATAATCAGGATATTCCCGAAGAAGACATCGAGGAGGAAGTCGATAGCGAAAAAGAAGATGAAGGTATGTTGATGCGTTGCTATTGTTACCATGTTTTTGTTTACAATAAGTGTAGGCCGGATTGATTGTTTCTTTTAGTGATGATTAATGATGCCTTATGATAGACACCCGAGTGTCCATTTAATGTAGCTATAATAGGTAATAATCGGATTGATTTCCGTTGCAAAATGACCCATTTACTACAAGTCTGCCCCTTTTATGGCCTGATTAGTTCTCAACACCATAGCCTACTTTCCTCAGCCTTGATATCAAACTGTGCTTAATAGAAGCCCTTTTGATGGTAGATCGTATTATGTCCTTGGCTTCAGATGGTTTTGGCTTTGAATTCCATGCGGGCAAATGCCCAGCTAAGATAATGGTGTTCCTTTACGTGCGTAAGCATTTGTGACTTCTCGCCCATAAATCATCAGTTTTGAGCACACGTCAAATAGAAATTCTAGCTTTCTATCGTCATTGGTATCAATACTGTAGCCTACTTTTCTTCATTTATAAGCGATATCACACTGCGCGTAGGTAAAAGCTTAGATTTTGGTGATAATAAAGCCCTTGGCTTTAGATATGATTTGAATTGTCAGAAATCACTTTATGGAATTTCTAAAGTGAAAGGTGATATTGGCCAAAAGCCACGCATAGACAGATATTAAAATGCTGCTCGAGAATTAAGTAGTATTAGGGGCTGTCTGCAACAGAAATGTATGGTACACTCTACGGTATCGTCTTGCCACTGAGGCGCCGAGAATGATAGAGATAAGAGTGTCTCATCAGCCTAACCAGGCGGTCCCTTTCATTAGATGTGACACTATATTTAACATACTTCACTTTTACCATATTTACAGCTATCTAGGTCTAATCTAAACGAATCGAATAGAAAAGAAACCAATGTTAACAGTCGTTTACTTCTTCGGGTCATTCATAACTATAGAATCATGATCGCTTGATCTAATGACGATTTATGGCTTCTGTTCATGATCAAATGGTCGTCAAGCATGGCGTAGCTAACCACAATATGGTCGTCCATCTGACTCAATTGAAGAGTCAATCTACTGAAAGAAAACAATCACATTATCATTTGATAGATGACAGTTATGTGCCTATTAGTCCAATAATAATAAGGATTCCGCATTTCTTCCGATTATTGTATTTTGGCTACTTTGATGAACTGAATGTAAGCTCTTCTGGGCGTCATTATCGGATATCGGACAAAACGCAGAATATTCTGGTGTTGTCTGCCGGAGATATGACAGAAATAGGTACTAGGTGTCACCAAAAAAAGATAATATAGTTTTGATCTTGAAAAACTTCCTAAAAATATCAATTTTCTTCAAATTTCTCCACATGTAGCCTCTTAGATCACATAATTCTGGTTGGCAATTAGTTTGACGCATTACCTCTCAATATTTATAATGGCGCCATACATTTTTCTCTACTTCTAAGCAATTATTGAAGATAACAACTTATCCATTCATCTTTGTTTTGCTTCAGGTGATCATCATGACTACACAGAAGACGAACAGACACCCCGGAGTCGCAGCGCCACTCCGACCGAGAGAAAACGCTCCGAAAGCGATGGCGACCATTACGCACTCACTTCATCACCAAAGTTCGCACCTCCTAGAAAAGAGAGTAGGGATATTATGCAAGACCCGATGGAAACGGACACTAGAGGTCGCCCTCAACCTAGAAAACATGGCGAATTCGATTCTGCAACATTTGCGTTTGACGTCACGGAATACTGTAATCAATTTTCAGACGATTCCTTCTTTGGTGACATCGATGATGACTTTCCTGTGGAGAAGATTAAGAATCTTGTGAATGACGTCACGAAATGCGTGATGCAGTATCAGAGCTACTCTCTCAAGTCTCAGAAGTACCTCGTGAATCTGCGAGAACAGATGAAATCGGTCAAGGACAGCATCCATAACCAGGTGATGAAGAAGTCGTTTGAAATTAGTGCAGGTGAGCATCTTCTTCTTCGAAAATGTACTTTCTCTCACTTTCGTTGGCAGCGATTTTTTTGCATATCAGCTTATAGAACTTGACTTTGGACATTTTAGCTACAACAAGTTTAATAAGTTCAATAGGTTCGAAACGCCTGGTACCGGGTAGGTATTGAGATCCTTAAATGGCGAAACAGGTCACAGCTAAATAGATTTCCTTTCGAGCGTTTCATACAGGCCAACCCCCTAGCCTTTGAAATATTTGATTAGGTCAATATTTCTTTTTAATATTCGATCGAATCGGGCCAGACTTTCATAAAGCTAACATTATGCTAAAGGCTAAATGGATTTTGTCAATCGGATAATAATGCATGGGTTATTGGGCTCCATGCGCACACAAAGAAGGCCTATGTATGCTTAATTTACCTTATCATCTCAGTGTGTTGACCCCGGGTTATAGGCCGATTTGTAAATGTTTGAAGCGCACTGTATGGGTTCAGTGGTTCTCAGCTAATGAGTGCCTCCAATCGGAATAATATTGAACTAAACTTAGCCTTAAAGGTATGTATATCCGTGGCCTACTGGTGGCCCCCATGGAGGAATAATCGTACACTGATGAGTTGCGAATATATTTCACGTTCAAGTTATTGCTAATAACGAACTTTAACTCTTAGATCCGCCTCCTTGTCATCCTTGTATCTTCTTATTTGATTATTATGCATCAAAAGATAGAGATAGATAGCCCTCTTAGGCTTATTTGTTGTTTTTTTTACCCTAGCCTTCATCAGCTAAACGGCAAAAATGGTTAAACATTTTTAATGTTTTCTTCATAGAGATCTGGAAAAGAGCAGGCAGTGTCGAGTTGTGTTTAAAATCTGATTTGGCGCATAGAAGCGGGTATATTGGTCAATACCGAGACGGTATAACTTAACATCATAGAGAGAAGGTGGTCCAAGAACTTCAATTATTCATAAAAGTAATATTTTCATTCATTACACCACATTTTCGATTACACACAGTGAAACTTAGTGAAAACAACGACTGAGATTTTTTTCTCAAACAAAGTATTGAATGTTAGCATAGACATACCAAGAGTGATTTGTATTTAAAAACTAATACGAAATGTAATGCCTAACATCCTTGACAGACAAGTTTTGAAGCGGTGTCGTATGTTCTTAAACCAAGATCGCATAAGAATGTCGTGAACTTCATTATCACTCTAAGCCATGATAGCCTTTGAGGCCTTTCAATCTATGCCGCGGTCTGCTGAAGTTGGAACAAGATTTCGAGATTTTGTATCCGGTTACACATGCGCAATGATAAGATCTCCAATGAACTCCTTCAGGCGCATGCGTAACCGGAACAACATCTTGAAATTTTGCTCCAACCTTTGCCGACGACTGTGGCACTGAGTAAAAGTTATCAGAAGGGTCCTGAAGGACAATCATTTTTGCCTGTCAAATAACAGTAGTTGAGGCCATTTATTTGAAAACCGATAGGCAAAACTAAACAAACTCACCAAGAACGCTGCCTTGAGATATCTAATGATATTTGCAAAGCATTTCAAATCAAAACACGCCATGTTTTATGAAAATCTATACGAAAGGGAAAACCACGCGAGTAAACAGTGGGCAAAAGGGAAGTTCCGTAAAGTAAATATTCGGCGTGATGGCGGCGAAAATATGAATAGAGATGGAATGATAATACATGTATGTGATTTTTCATTCCTGGCGTAGTCATTGTCAGAGCCGTGATATTTCAGTGAAAAATACTATGTGCGTAGTTAGGCTCTTTGCAATTGGAAACGGGAATTGGAATGCACCTTCTGGACTTCTTGTTGCCCCGGAAAACACTGGATACAATACTGGATATTGTAGATACAACTTGGTAGGTAATGTAATACTGCCTCAGTTGAAGCATGATGCCTAAAGAACTTTTTTAGGCCTTTGAATCGATTGGATGCAGAATCTGGTCATCTGGTTGATCTATATCACGTAGTGATGCTATGCTAAACTTCCCTACGGGCATGAGTGCCCCAGGGACTTTCAAGTAAAATTCTACTTTCCGATCAATTTCTGAGCAGCTTTCCATTTTCCATCGAAATCTATCGTTAGATCTCGACAGAAATGGCTTGGCAAATACTTGTTTTATTAGCAAAGCTTTGGGGGTGGCCTTAGGGCTTCGGCAAACAATAAAGTGCTTCAGCAAACAATAAAGGGCCTCGCTTGTACATTCTGCACAGACCCATGTACTAGTTGGCTTGATTATGGTTGGTGATTAAAAAGTAATAGCTCGAGGAATCTATTGTCCTTTGAAATGACTCATTTGATGCATACTGCTTAAAGTTTCATACAGATTTTATATGCAACACACCCGAGGCCTATTGAGCGTTGTCTCGTTACCAAGGTGACCGTGCCATCTTCGATATTGTTTATAGGATTTTAAGATGAAAATAGAAGTAGACTTCTGAGAATTATCGGTGCTGCGTAGAAATGAGATTTGATGTTGCGTAGAATTGATTGGATCATTTAAATTAGGAATAGAGTTGGCACGTAGAGGGAGAAAATTAGTTGGTACACTTAGTCGGATTTTTAACTAAGCAAGTTATTTCGAAAGCTATTGAATCACTATTCATGCTAAAAAAATCAAAACATTGCATCCACACATTACGTTAACATGCCCGTGCTAGTTTTGGCCTATCGACCGTCATGAAAGTTGTCCCGTGGGGGTCGATGTTATCAAGATCTTTGATACGAGAATAAAACAATGGGAATTTAGGCCTTGGTGCGGGCGGGCTTTGTTTAAAGACAATAGGCCGTGTATTTGATTAGGTCTGGATTCTTTCAACTGTGAGATGAGGGCAGAATGACGTAATGGCTAGCATTAGAAATTAAATTTCACGCTAGTTCGAACACACCAAACAAACAGCAGGCAATCACTTATCAGAACCCTCATGGGATGCACTTTTCATTGTCAAACTAGATCTCGAAACTCATATTCAGCAAAACCATTACATTACGACGAGACAAGCTTGTGATTTCAATTTGCAAATTGACATTTATTTTTCCTGAATACTTTAGCTTCACATCAGTATTATAAGGTCAGTCGGTTGTCAGGCATTAAGACACCTTATACGGACAATGTACGGTATTTTGGCGTGAAGTGAATGCCTGCCTGTGACCTTATATAGGTGAAAAAGAGTATGTGGTTGGTGTGTTTTATGTTAGATGTGTTTTATACCGCGAAACATTGTGAGTGTAGATGTACGTCCGCCTTTGAGTCAGTTTTATAATATCCCATTTTCGATCCGATTCATAGTCAAGAAGGGTTGTTTCATTTCTCCCGAGAAGGTGGAGGCAAGGATTCAGCTAGAAACCGTTAGTGTGCCTTGGCTTTCTGCTGCAGATTCGAATGTCGAATGGTACCATCAATTCGTTCTGTCAACAGTGCTAATTGTAAAACAAAGTTTGCGGTGTTGGTCCATGCATTTCCCGTTCCTGTTGCTTTGGCGACATTTCCGTCGAACTCGGTACACTTTGGTTTTCGTAGGATGTGTTCCTCTCAGTCGATCGAAAAGCTGAGGTAGTGGCGTCTTTACCTTGCCACACAGGCAACGGTTTCCATGCATGGATCATTGATGGGACGATGGATGGATCTATGATGGGGATCTCCGTCATCTTTCTATAGATGGGCCAATGGATGGAACAGTGATGATAAATCCCAGTCATAGATTCATGGATGGACACTTTCGCCGCTGTAGCAGTGGTACCCCGAACAGTTGTAGTTGTTTTTCGGATCATAAGCTTTGTGGAACAGCCGAAAGAACCTGTTGATATGCGAGAGTAATAATTCTGTAATTTGATTTTCAGAGGATGACTACCTGACGGTTGAGGAGCTAGAGTTAAAAGCTAAGATCGCACAGGTGAACGCTACATTGGCTAAAGTTACCGCAGAACTCGCCTTGGCGCAAAAGTTCTCGGCGGAGACAGAGCACGTGGCTTTAGAGGCTAGTGAAGCAGCAATAAAGTGAGTAGTGCTTGTTTTAAATCGTCATAACATAGCGTCTGTAAGTTTATACTGAAAGCCAGATGATTCGTCTCCCTTGTCAGAACCTATAGAGGTCTGCCGTACGTAGAGCTACATAGTTTTACAGTCACTCTGGTGGTCCTTAAGCCAGTATTCCTTTCTGTTCTTCTAGTAGGTGTCATCCCTAATGTAAGTCCGGGTCAGTCAAATTTGTCTGATTAGACATTCCTTGACTCCAAGACTCTCAGTTGTCATCAGTATTGCTGCAAGAGCTTTCTTGGGCGAATTAGTATTAGTGTGGCAGAAACATTTTCCCGGGATGACTGTCGAAGCCACAGAACGATTCAAATTGCAACGGGGTGATATGACTGGCGTGTTCTCCTTTTCAGAGCAGCGCAAGAGGCCAGACGGATACAACTGGAACTTGAACGAAAGAAGAGGGCAGAGGAAAAGGCGCGAGAGCATGAGATTAAACAAAAACGGCAGGAGGAGGAAAGACTGAGAACTGAGGAAGCTAAAAGGTAAGAGTCCACCTACTCGCATATCAGCGGAGCTTGATTTTAAAAAATTGTATAACATGATAAATATGATCGTAGTCTAGAATCTTATAAGAAGATTCTCAGTGGGATTTGAATCCTATGCATGTTTTACAAGTCAAATATACAAATAAATAATCGATTTTTGTCCCGTTATTTTAAGGTTGGAAGAAAAGAAGGTGATGGAGCAGGAGAGAAAAGCCAAGGAAAAGCGCATGGGGATTGAGGGGTTAACGATGAAGTGGGAACACTGGACGCCACATTGGTAAGGCTTAGACCCTCATGAACCGCGTTACAGGGGGGTCGTTATTATCAACCTCTACCCTGCTGACCAGTAGCATTTAGTTCTGCTTCTGTTTCTGTTTCTGCTAACAGAGGAGTAACGGCGCTGGCTGCTGCTCGGGCCCTCCTCCCTCTATGATGCCTCTCAAAGTTCCTGCGGTTAGGACGCCTAGCTCACGTTGGTTAAATAACCACTTGTCCCGTCCTCTTTCGTGTCTCCTCCATCCGTCTCCATACGTCCATCCTCTCTCGACGAGTCGCTCTGTCGACCAGTAGGTGGTGGCTTCAGCTATCTCTTCCTCAATGAGGAGCGATTCCACGGTGGCGATGACATCCGCCGGTGTCCGCGTTAGTTCGGCGAAGGTTTCTGCCATCCCTGCGAGCTTGTCGGCCCTCTCGTTATACTTGATTCCAGCGTGACCTGGGATGTAGGTTACCGTAATCGCAGCAGAGATGGTGTCCAGGCACTCCTTCCATTCGACTTGTACCTGGCCCTTTTCCACGTGGCTGACCAGGCTCAGGGAGTCAGTGAGGATCGCAACCTTCTCACCAGGAGTAGAGTTGCGCTTCAGCCATACGAGAGCTTCACCAAATGCCTCACACTCCGATCGATAGCTGCTGGAACGTCCCTCCCTGGCAGTGGACCACTCGAAGTGTAGCTTATTGTCCCTCCAGACAGATCCAGCCCAGGCAGTGGTGTTGCCCCTCACGGAGCCGTCTGTGGCAATGATGGTCGTGAAGCCTTCCTCCTCTAGCCATGCCCTGACAAGACTGTGGTTGCAGTCACCAGTAGGGTCGCGCCAGCTCCTGTCACCAATCTTCATCACGCTGAGGTTGTTGCCTCTGTCGCCTGTCCAGTTGATGAAATATACGTTCTCGATAGGGCATACATCCTCTGTGATTTCCCTGCCCGTGATGACCCAGGATTTTACAGTTTAAAGCCTCTGCGGGACGCGGATGTCTTCTTCGTCTTCAAGCTGTCTCCGTAGCGGGTGGGTTCCCGGGGCTATTGCTCGCAGGAACTCCCTTGCTGTTGGAGTTTTTGCTGCGTCGTGATGTTGGGTCGGCCCACCCAGAACCGGAGGCTCGCACAGGCAGTTGGCTTTGCTGCCCGGTCACGGTTCTCAAAGCTTCATTTTGTACTTGTTGCAGTCTCTGGAGTGCTGATTTGGCTGTTGGGCTTGCTATGTGTAAGCCATACAGCATTCGACTCTCAACAGTTGCCCGCATGAGGTTTGCAAGGCCGTTCTGCGTGACATTTTGCCTTGCTGCATACTTCAGGAGTGGTAATGCCTTCGCTGCTTTCTCACGTAATCGGTCCAGGTGTTTGACCATGGTCAGCTTTTGGTCAATTGTATGCCCAGGGCCACCATAACCTCCACTAGGGGGACAGCACCCCCATTGAAAGAGAGGGTGTAGTTGCTTCGGTTGACGTGTGCGTAGGTAACCAGCATCCATTGACTCTCCTCTCCTTGGATTGATTGGTGGTTGTCAACGGTCCATCGGTGGAGGGCGTTGCTCGCAACTTGTTGTCTGGCTACTGCCTCGGCTGGGTTGCTTCCTAGGGTTGCCACGATGATGTCATCTACGTATGAGAATGGGTCGGTCTGCTCAGCCATCAGTGCGTCTACGATGTCGTGTGTGTATACATTGAAGAGTACCGGGGACAATGGGGATCCCTGAGGAAGTCCAGAACTAACTTCAAACAGGGATAATGCCCAGCTGCCATATCGCATCTGACTTCTTCTGGCTCCGAGTAGCGCAATGATCCAGCGTATCATGTGTTCTGCGATGCCTAGCTTCTTGAGTTTTCTTGCTAAGATGTCAACATCCACCCGGTTGTAAGCGTCTTCGAGGTCATAGGTAGTGATGGCCTTGCGCTAGAATGTGGGTGACTGCTTCGATGTTGGCCGTGGTTGATCTTTGAGGGCGGGCGCCCCCAACCGCATCGGATAGGAGTCCTTCATTCTCAAGTTGGCTGGAGAGCCTAGCTGCTGCTATCTTCTCACACACTTTGACCCATACGTTGGACATGGTGATGATCCGGTAGCCTTTCAGAATGGTGTGGTCTTTCCCAGGTTTTGGGAGTACCGTCAGTTTGCAGTCCTTCCACGTGGAGGGTATAGTTCCTGATCTTAGTGCGTTGTTGACTTCCTCGACTAGGGCTTGTTTTTAGCATTTAGAATCAAACTAAATTCTGATTCTATTTTTCAGCCATAAAATAGAGCACGGAGAGTTCGACCAAGGAATCGGGTGCTTCATCAGAGGAAACCCAAAGTCATTGGACAACAACGACATCACGTGTCGAAAGTTGGAACAAATCAACAGTGACTTCCAATACAAACAAAATGAGGAGCTTGTCAGCAATCTGATCAGTCTGACGTCACAATGCCATGCGACCAAGGTAAGACCATTGAGGTGTCAGGTCTGTACGTCATCTTACTGGTATTAGGACTATCCTTGGGAACATGGACTGTCAACAATGTCATATCGAACCATACATGTAGCAGAGGTGATGGGTTGTCGTACATATGCAACCCCGCTGCGATAGATTGATACCCCGAAACCCTGTTGCCCTTGCCTCTGATCACTGCGGTCACAGTGATTGCAACTCATGTCCCTTTGCAGTTTGCTGATCCAATTTACATTGCGATACCTCACTGTATGTCACGTGTGAGCGGGCTCTCGCGAGAACCGACGATAAAAGCACAAATCAATGGAGAATGGAGAGAACTGGCCACGTTTGAAGTCACATTTGATGATTACCGGGTAAGTAATCGAACACATCAAGCAATCCTCAAGTGAAGAACACCTCAAAATCTTGTATTAAGACCACATCCATGTCAGATCACTGACTTGGCGCAGTTACCTTCAACTTGGGGATCTGATGTCCATACTAACCTTAAGTAGATGATGCCAAGTCTATCCACCTGTCTGAAATCCGACCCTTATGGACTGCAGATAATTTCTCGAACCAACGTTAACTGACGACTTCGACGACGGGTTCTGAAACTGATGTCATTTTTGGACTGACCTTGTTCGAGTTTCACCAGATGCCGAACGCGAACTTAATTGGTTTGGTCGGTATCTCTGGTTTGTGTAAAAGCAGGTTTCGTCACCCCTACGAACGACATCATACGAACTACGAAGGTCTGTTGTATCATCAAGGCGAACCAGATCTATCATAACTTACCACACCTTTTTTCAGGAAATGAAATTCGTGCAAGCGGAACTCGACAGACCAGCAAACCTCGCAGTGGTGACTCAAATTAAGAAGGATTACCTCTCGTGTCCGCGGAGGGGAGGAAAGTTGACGTCAAATGTTGACCCGAGGGTCACCTTGAACATCTCCAAGGGAACCTTCACGAGTAAACACGAGAATATCATGATCCAGGCATGTACAGGTTAACCAAAAAAGTCAACCGTTCTCATGGCGTCACCTCGTCATTTTCTAATTTGATATTATAGGCCGATCCCCTGTTAGAATCGGTTAACCATTGGTTCAGTCGGCTGCATCAATAATGATACGCGCTAACAGGCATGGGATTACGCATACGAACTGCTCTCGGTTACTGTTAAACTGTTAAACTTCAGAAATTCATTTTGGTCATTGCTACGTATCGTCCGAGTTCTGTGAGAACACTGTTTTCTTGTTCTCGTCATCAAGTACCGGTAGTAATGTTATCATAATAGTCTGCTTATTTGTGTTGATCAAGTGGAGACAGTCATCACAATTCAACCACTGTTTACCTTACCAACAGATTCAACCGGTAGATTCCAGTTCTGTAGCCGACATCAGAAAGCGAAATCCAAACTGCGCAGGTCTGCTAACGTCGTCTCCAATTCTGAGGTTGCGATGGCAGTCTGACGAACTGAGACACCCAATCAGAGTAAGTTCTCTTCTCATCTCAGAGCAGACGATGCCCTATTGTATTCTGACGGATTATGATATATGGTTGTATGGAGGCCAACCATCAATAGCGCATAGTAGTATCCTTCGTGTCCCTGACATTCCACCTATCTTGGGACATTTCAAACTTCTTCACCCGCAATTCGAGGCCAAATTTCGTTTGGTCATATTATTACCAACACCCTGCGCTGCCTATAGTTATGTTTTTATCCATATAATCAAATCAATCTCTCTCTGCAGTTCACCCTCCCATCCCCGCCAAACCCAGTAAAAGCACGAAAGCTCGCCCAACTGAAGAAGCTAAAAGAAGAGAAGATGAAGAATTCGCCAAGACCCGTCATCGACTTCGAGCCCGAACCCGTCAAAAAGAAAGGACGTGCCCCTCCGGTGAAGGAGAAAAAAAGCAAGATGGACCCCGCAGAGGCTATAAGACTGGCCATGTTGGCTGATCAGAAAGGCCCAGAGGAAGACCGGGATGAACCTGTGAAGAAAAAGGCCGAGATTACAAAATGGTGGGCATAGGTTTTGATTTTGTGTTTGTTACTTTTTACCTTTACTCACTTACAAAATTAGATCAACGGCTGTATTTTAGCCTTGTATCCTTAAACAAGCTAATTTTAATGGCTGTCACATGCTCCTGTACTGCACTTCAACCTTCACTGTAGTATTAGGGGAGGGGTCGAAGTTATAGTCAAAACATTTAACGTATCGCTATAACGTTTACCACTCATTGTTGGGCGAACAGGCATACAGCTTCGGGTAGACACATTACGTATTTGGGGAGTGAGGTCCTTGCCTAAGTAATTGCCAATATTCAATCTCGCAGGTATATGGGCCAGTACGCCGCTACCGATGATGACGAAAGCGACAATCTCTTCTTGGTGACGTTTGATGAGAAGAATAAATGGTGCGTGGCGGAGGATATCGTTGTCAATCAGCTCAAAATGGACCTATTGGAATTCACCATGCATAAACCATTACAAAGGTAGGGTGGTTCTATTTTGATCGTTTTGTACCATTCCAAGAGGTTATGGCTGTCTCACAACAGCATTAACCAAAGTTTTTAACCGACAGTTGTGACATGCAATGTACATTTTACTTACGCTTTTCTAGATTCATGGTGCTGAGGACGAAAACGACGATAGATGCTGCTGGGGCGAGGTTGATTGCCGATTACATCGATAACTATCTGGCGCAGAGGCATGTCAAGTTCATTGTCAAACAGAGGTAGGTTCGACAAATATTTAAGTATCTTTGACATGTGAAGGGACCTTTGTCTCGTCCTTTGGGACGACTGGACTACACTCTGCACAGACTCTCAACACCTAGACTACCCTCCTGAACAACTAGAGAACACTCCAAAGTTACAAGACAACACTGCCTAACTTACTTAGCCCTCTTCGTGCCAAGACAAGAGAGCTTATAAGGCTCCAGTCTTCAGTCTCCACCCAGTTCGAGCGGCAGCCTGTCTGTTGTTTCACCATTTCCCCCCATGTCACACCAAGCAGCCTCATCTCCAGTTCCGGCGCCAGGTCTCTTTTGGACGATCATAATTTCTATTCCTGTCGGCTGTCCAATGGGGTGCTGTCCTTGGCAGTTTAATGTTTCCTCTCTTTTATACGTAGGAGTGAGGAGCCATGTGACGTCAGCGCAAACTGCGTACCCATCAACAGATTTGAACGGGTCTCACGGAAGATTCTAGACGATGGGTATGAGGACGGTCCGGACCCGAGCAGTGACATCTCAGTCCGAGAAGGCGATCTGATCGAAGTGGGCTTCAAGGGAAATCTTAAGAATGAAGATGACACGGCGTTGAATTTCATATTCAATTCCCAGGTTGGTGATTGATCGTTTATGCTGAGGGCGATCCTGATGAATGACTGCTGCACCAAATGATGTTAGGCCTTTGGCGAGACAACCAAAACCGACAGTTGGCCATTCATTAACGGCACAAACTAAACATCAAAATGCGTTTTAGACCATTTTTGACTGCTTATATGTTTATTTGAACAAACCTATAACCACGAGAAAATGGTTGCGACTCCGGAAACCGCTCAAACAAAGCGTGACGCAAAGCCCCACGGTTTGAAACCATTACTACTTTGCACCGAGGTGTTTAAAATTTTAAAGCAATTTCAAACTTTCCGTTTGCAGCTGCCTTCCGGCACCTCATTCTTCGTAACAGAGGTCGATAAGTTCCTTCAGAAGAACTACCCCGTCTACAGAGGGTTGGTTCAGATGTTCAGGAAGACGACAACAGTCAAGAAAGTGGAACCACCTCCTCCGGATCAAAGGTTCGGAAAATGCTCGGAAAAGCTCAAAGCTGATCCGTTTGAGTTCAAGAGAGGGACATCCAATTCTTTTTTTTCTATAACTACGAAGTATTTCTACTTGAAGTGAGATTTTCCCCTCTCAAATGATTCCTATTGACCCCATGTGTGTCACTACATCGGCAGACACAGTCGCATTGAAAACGAGAGATCTTAGTAAAGTGACTTGAAATTGTTTTAAATCAAAGGATTTTTATTTTTACGAATCTAGAATATCTGAAAAATCCGTGGTTTACGGTATCGATTTTCATTGCAGGAAAGCGAAACTCACCCGGGCCCCGCAGGTCGAGGGGGATGACGAAGAAGAGGAGGATGAAGAGGAAGAGGGTCCGAAGTTCATCGTGGAAGAAAAGCTGGAGTTCTTGTGTCAGCTTCTTATCAATATTCCAAAGGTAACTTGAGCACTCAATCATGTCTTTCGAGATTAGGGCCTCTTGCGGTGGATTGGCCGAACTACGCCGAGTAATGGGGTCATCTCTGTTGTTTTCAACATCACGGCTGTCGAGATGTCGGAAACATCATAGGCTGAGACATAGGGTGGCCATTTTGTTGCCCCACAATTCACTTGACTCAGGGCAAACTGGGATGGACTTCGTGTGTGGCTGTGACTAAAAATCTGAGTCGGTTTTTGTAGCGACTGGTTTGGCATGTTAGCCCAGGATGCCTTCTATCACCTCAAACCAACCAGGACCCCCATCGATCGCGTTTTTCCCCGCCATTGTAATTTTAAAACGAACGAATAGGGCAAACTGGGGTGGATTCCTGGCGAGGCTGTGACTAAAAATCCGAGTTGTTTGTTGTAGCGACTGGTTTGGCATGTTAGCCGAGGATTCCCCCTATCACCTCCCCCCTCACCCACATCTGTTTTTTTACATCGAGAGTTGTTTTTTAAATTTCTTTTAGACCGATGCTGGATCCGGTGATGAGTTACAATTTGATATTTCATGTGCTGTTCTCATGTTTAAGACTGAACGTCTATTTTGTCATGTCCGTTGTGAATGTAAAAGCATTTGTTGGTCAAATGAATGGTGTGGACCTTGTGCCTTCGTGTGGTCTGTAAATCACACCTTTACGTACGGTCTTGCTTGGTTTTTATCCTAAGTTGCCGCCTTGGGTAATTTCATAGCTGTTTATCAGTGGTGTTAAGTCAAACCATACCCGCTTTTGAATCTTTCAAGAAATCTCTTTGAATTGTCTTGTCTTTGATCGAGGTTTTCTCAAATAAAAATTGAAGCTTTAGTTAAAGACTTCTGTAGAGATGGCTTCCATTGTGTTTTTGGCACAACTTTTAACTTTGCTTACTCACTTGCAACTTGTAGATATTTAGCCCGATTTACAAAATTATTTAATTCTATGACTTATTGTTACTTATATGACATTTGTATGTAGAACCAACCTTAGCCACTGCAGTCATCTGTTTTGTGCTCTCGTCCTGTCCGTGTTCGAGATGGATCCCGAAAGAAGAACAATACCCCCAAAACAGACCTAGACAGCTACCATACTTCCATCACCAAGACACTCACGACACCTTCAGTATACAGGAAAACCCGTTTAAAAGCATCACTTGACCTTATAGGAATTGACTATATCATACACTGTATTAAACCCTGAATTCTTTTAGCTTAATTCCAAAAAGACCCTTCAACAATTTATTCTCAGTAATGTTGATGTTTTTTTTTTCTTTCAGGAAAATCAGCCGCACTCCCAACCACTGCAACGAGCGCCTCTGACAATCGTGAACCAACACGACCCTATCAGTGAAGACTACCTCAGGGGCCTAGCAGCGGAGTTAGGAGACGAGTGGAAAAAGGTACGAATACTATATTGCTATAGAAACCATATGCCTTTGAATACAGTCGTAGTTGCAGACTTCGCCTCCTCACGCCGGCCTGGTTATGTCGTTATGCGTTGTGTCCCTTGAATAAACGATTCGTCAACCTATTTCAGGTAATATCAGTATCTTATATTTCCTTTTTCCATATCGGTTTAAGGTTGGACATTACCTGAACGTCCGGCGAGTGCGGATACAAGCTATCCTGTCGAATTTCAAAGCAGCCTCGGACACACGCTCCCAAGCTGAGTATGAACACGACGAGATGAAGTATCAGATGTTGACCAACTGGGTGAAGAAAGTCCCCAGAGGAGTAGACAAGGTAAGGTATATTTCTTTTGGCCGGGTCTGTTCGGCAAGCCGCTCGCCGAACAGGCATCTTTTTTGTCCTGTTTGGAGAGCCGCTTGCCAAACAGCACTAAAATGCCACCCTGTTCGGCCAGCCGGGCTTGCCAAACAGGTAAAAAATCTACCCTGTTTGGCGAGCTGGAGACTTTACTTTAATATTAATGAGTTTGGCTCTCCATTCAGGACAAGAAAAAGTCGCTGTTTGGTAAGCCGGTTTGCCAAGTAGTCACTTCCATAAAATTATTTTCTTTTGCCCAATTTAGTAATAATGGACATTGTTATCAAACTGTCCATCCGACAATGTTAGTTTCGTTTTCAACATCAAATCCGCAGAAACTGTTTTTTTCTTCAAACCCCATTGGGTTGGAAAGTTTACCGATTTCTATTACGATCCTGAGTGAGCTCTCCGTGCAGCAATCGTCTATGTGCGGACTGATGCATTAGCAATGCGTCCTTGGTGTATTGTTGAGAGCCGATTACTGCTCTAAGTCAAAGGGGCCATAGTTGCCGAGGTTTTAAATATTGATCATGCCGATCTACTGTCCTTGTGCGTATCATTCATGCTTCACGAGGAGACTGGAGGATTGATGTCCACCGGAGGTAAGTCGGCATGAATCGTAATAAGATGTAGAAACCTTGATGTTAATGGGTTAATCATGCACCAACGTCTCTCTCCATTACAGGTTGGCCAGCTCAAGAAGGCCTTTGTTCGTGTTGGCAGGCGGGACCTGGCCGAGGACCTCTTAGACATGGAGAAAGACTTTTTGGAGGAGAAGCGGTTGGCCATCCAATCCCAAAGGAAGCTGAACCGTCCACAGTCCGGCCGGCGGAGTCTGACAGCATCATCAGTGTCGTAGTACTATGCCGGATTCGCAAATATCTTTGGAGAAAAAAATTCTCGATTTGTATCGTACAGGGTTGCATATTAAGTTCTTAATTCGTAGAAGTCGGGCAGTTGACGACTGATATCGCGTTACCTGTTGTCAGAAAGGCAATGATACATTGTCTTTTTGTGTCCAGGGAAAAGTAGCGTATTCTCAAGTTCAGTGGCTCGATTCTGCTTGAGAATAGTCTACAAACTGCTGATAACTGCTCGGCAAAGTTCTAATGGCATTCAAACTGCAAAACTTTCTTTTAAGGATTCGTGATTCGGTCAGTACTTGATTGATACGTGTATCTATAATACAATATACCTGTAAAAATAAGGTCAAAAATGTCATAATTGAGTATGTTGGTGCAGGAAAAAACCAATTCATTATACATGTATTGTATGTTTTACACACAAAGTATATCTTTATTCATCAAATGCAGCCCATTATCAAGTCTGAGAGAAAGAAAAATCTAAAATGCTTGTTCAGCAGTGGGAATGATCTATACAAATTACTAGTACATGTAGTAGCAAAAAACCTTCGAGTAACCAGCTGGGTTCTCTTAGGATAAACTATATTCCGTCCATAACTTTATGCAAGTATCAATTCGTATCTTGTACCCCCCCCCCCCTCCTCAAGGGTACGACACCTTATCACCCTATAACGACATCTTAAGGCTCAAGCATCACCCTTTTTTCACCAATGCTACTTTTTCTTTCGTCAAGACATCACCATCAACAATATATCAGTTGTCACCATCATATAAAGTAACCGGACTAATTTTACTGGGTAAGGCTGTATGTTCGACAAGACATCGACACATTAGCATCCTTATTCTTTCCAGCTTCGCCAAATTTTCACTAAAGGAAATATAAACACTACTCAAGCATCGGCAAAGATTAGTGGTGATAGCCCAACTACCCTTGAGGGGGGGGGGGGGGGGTACAAGAAACGAATTGATACTTGCATTAGTCATAAATAAAACAAGACTCATTTGTATTATAGCTCCTTAAAGTCTGGTTCCACTAGACAAATTTACCGCTTTTGGTCAGCGCAGCAACAGACCTGTGCTTAGCCTCAGAATACGCTCTGGAGCTAACTGTATTTTTTCCGCTAGGGTGAGCTGACTGTGAAATTGTTCCAGTGGAATCGGGCCTTATTTACATGTTCAATGATGCAGTATATACGCTTGGTATATTAACATACCAAAGCGTATTACAATGCACCTTGCACAGATGTTCCGTCCGAATCTAGATGCCAAATTTTGTAATTTATTTATGTATGTAATTATTGTAGCGTCTCTAGTGCAAGTTGTGATTCTGCGGACACAATGTGGTTTCATCATATACATGTACATACATCATTCATCAAGTCCCGTAACTTATATTGGCCATTGTCGGTTTAGGCCATTTCGACCCCCATGGAAGGAGTTGCATGGGGTCAGTGCTATCGCCTTAGTGACCCTATGACGAGACTATAGCACAATGGGACATAATGCCCGGGTGTGAGCGGGCATTCTTTAAAGACAATAGGACGTGTATTGGGCTAGGTTAGAATTCTTTTAACTAGCTGCGAAGTAAGGGACAATATAATATCATTCCAGAAGTTCTATTATCACAAGCAGAGCTCGGAAATAAAAAATCTTTAAATTTTCGTGTGTGCACTGGAAGACTTCATCAGGAAGTGTCTTGGTTTTTGCTGATCGTCAATGTCGCTGACGTCATCCGGAGTGACATCGAAGATTAGTGATGATCACCTCATTTTCGGATGAAGCCTTCTCGTGTACAGACGAGAATTTGAAGAACCTTGATTTTCGAACTCTGGCGTTTTACTCTCGATGCTTTATTTCAATTGTATTAGTGGATTTAATGTACAAAGAGAGATTATTTTTATCCGTGGGAAATAAAGTGCAGTGATGGAAGAGTCTTGCCTGGTTATTCGTGTGCGTTTTTCGTGTCAACACTTTTAAAGATGGTCATTTTTCCAAATATCAACCAAACGACAGGCGGACCTGACGCCTCAATGTTCGAAAAAAGAAATTGACAATAGGAAATTATAATTTTGTCATTTGAAATGGACAATGTGAAACTGATACGAGAGCTGTTGCGTCCTGTTTAACAGGGGCAATTGACAATGCATTTGAATTAGATGTCGGGACAGTTACAATTAGCATACTGTGGTGCGGGAAAGGCCGCCTCATTCTTCAGTGATCGTGACCACGGGGAAATGCTTCACTGTTCATGGCATTCTGGAGTGAAAAATCGCCTTTATTTCATACTTGCGGTTGCGATGACGTTGATGACTTCGGATGGCAAGGAAATATCACAATATTCAGCGGATAGGGAAGAAGTATACAATTGTTCCGATTTTTGGGATGACTGCAAGGCCGGGGATGGATGGTGAGTCCAAAGTTTACTTTGAAGTACGTTACAACCATCTTTTTCAGCCTTTGTTAAGAGTATACATTGACTACAGCATAAATCTTCCTATGAAAAAACAACGCACGAAACTATCTTATGATTAATATCTACTTGTTTACTCGCTCCTGATAATATATATATATACACAAAACTTTATTAAGGATGATATAAGCTAATATATACTGGAATTGGTCCCTTCCCAAATATGCCGCATGCAGCACATCCCGCATGCAGACCCACGCACGGCCCTCATCACGTACTCCTGTCCAATCCCAGTATCCATTATACAACCCATCGATAGATCGCGCTGAGCCATCGACCGATGCTTGCGCAAACGACAGATCCATAGATGGCGCTGCACGATCGATCGATAGCGCAAATCGGTCGACAGCGCCTAACACCTGTACCACCAACAAACATCTTTACAATAGATCTTCACGGTCAAAGACGACAGACATTGGGTGATATGAATAAAGACGAGCAAATGCTTTTTTCTAAAACTCCACGTACATTTACACTAGGCCTTTCTGTACAAAATTGAAGTAAAAGCATTCACTAGTCTTTATTCATATCACCCAATGCCTCGCAAGCTCATTGGCTGGTGTTTTTACCGTTAAGACCTATTGTCAAGATGGTTTTGTTTCCCGACACTATGTGGTACAGTTGTATCTGGTAAAGGATCTAGTCTGAAGATTTCTGTTCACATTTCTGTACCATTGGCTTCAATCCGCTCCTTCAGTGCCACTACATATGAGCGGAATTCCTACCCTGTATGACGTTATCATTATATTTCTACTGCTTTTTGATAGCCAAATATTTTGAGACCATTTCTCACCCCTTGTCCGCATATCGGTACATAAATTGGCACCCCAACAAACCACTGACCCGCAGAGCGGTACATTGCACTTATACACTTTTCTTCATCACTGTAAAAACGTACAGTAGCATACCTGCTAGAAGAAGAACCCATCCCTCTTACTTGATTATTAGTACATGTACTCTTAAGGAATTGCTTATCGAAGGGTACAGTATATTCTGATCACAGCTGTGTTTTTTCATGCCAGTCACGTGATGGAAAAGTCATTTTTTCACAAACCTGGCCAAACTGTCCGTCAAATGGCTCACACGCCCCGACTCGGAGAGTTGAATGATATTCACAGATAGATGATGCTCTGGCCAGGCTCCTGTAAAATTGTTCTGCTGCTGGCAATCCCAGCTAACTTAAACACTGTGACTCATACTGAGTATATTATTCCATGAAGACAACATATATTGTATCTTCCGGACCTTTTCGTATTTGATCACTCCAGATATTTGCTATATTCCGTTTCCTCGTATGCGCTATGAGCACTCAGATGTTGTTAAAAGACAGTTATTCCGTTGAAATGATCTTTCCCATAAGAATATCATGAAGTGGTTAATCCTCAGAAGTTCAGATATAGATATGTTTTTGAGAGAAGCGGGACTGACGAGGACAGAGTTAAATTTCTCCTCGCTGTGAATGACGTAAGGTCAATGAAAAAAAATTAATTCACGGTGGTGTATAAGGAGGGGGGCTATCAGTCGGTGCGGGTTGATTACCAGAAGGCGATGGTCGTACACTTTCTTCATAACTTGGGGGCCGGGGAACGAAAGGTGGCGCTGATGGTTGAACTGCTGTTGATATATACGCGGGCACTCCCGCCGTTGATGGGCCTGGTCCGGCGGGATAGCCGTACTCCTCGAGAGGTTCGTAATCTCCAGTACTTTGTGTGGTGTGGACTGGGACCATGCTTGGTATGCTAGACGTCCGCTGTGGGATCACAATAATGCGTCTGAAACCGAAAACACAGTTATAGAATCGAGTACGGTTTGTCATAACTATACCTCAGTAATTAGGAACTATTATTTCAACCATATCAACTTCCATCAAGGAGAGTTTTCCCTATCTAAACTTGATCGCTTATACAAAACATGGTCAACTTTACCCCACCGACCCATTCTACCCAAAGAGCTTATTTTGACCAAACCTTCTATAAAACTTAACTTGATGGGTCTTACTCTTCCTTGTCCTAGTCCGGGTCATCTTTACCATGGTTTTTCCAGCATCCATTGTTCAGTAGCACATACAAGGTCCATATTTACCCGCCAGTCCATCTTACCCCACCGACCCATTTTGCCCCAAATAGCCCATCTTTCTCCAACCTAATCTATACAACCTACCTTGATGGTACTTCCTCCTCCTCGTCCCAATCCGGGTCATCTTTCCCGTGATTTCTGCAGCATGCCTTGTAGCACAAACATATTATCAAGATGAATAAACAAACTGCTGCGGCGATAAACAGGTAGTGGGTTACGGAAAGCCGGGTCGTTCTGGAAAATAATTTTTAGTTAGGTCTATTGTCAGTTTAGGCCCTGCCATCGGCAGTTTATCAGAGAGGCATTATATTCAACTGGACTATCACCCCAATACCCATCCTCCTTGGGCACCAGGAGCGCCAATCCTTTTGGCTTGGTGTTATGTCCGTTAAAGCAGTACCTACAATCTCCAAGCCTCGCCATTGGTAGTGGATGCTTATTGATACTCGCACCGTTTACTGACTCTGCTCCAAATTAGCCTACATACTTTATCTACGGAGCAAATGCTATCCTCTCATTGGGAGATTGCTGTATACCTACTGTAGATATACTCCGGCAGAAACTTCATGTACCATATCAAATATCAGGGAACTTCCGCTCTAGTGGTGCCGCCTGTTGTTTGATCACAGAACTGTCGCATGGTGGTAATGCGCATGCGTTGGCATTAGTTCATGGTGATCGAAGAACTGAAATAGGGACAAAATATCGTGCTTCAGAATAAAAACAACAGTCAAAATATCATACTATTAAAATTAAGAGCTACGGTACACGTTTGACATGGAACTCAAAGCAAGACAAATGAAATCACACTGGTCAAAGTCAGGTCATCATTACCACCTGCATGGCCATGCGTGCAAGTTTTAGGTACATCGCCGGGTAGCGTTGACACCATCACCATCCAATGATTGTCTCTTAGCAGAGAGCCTCTCTGATACCTGTCAGATAATCTACGGATTTAACTATATTTTGAGTTGGTTTTCACTGACTCAAAAGCAGTATGTTTATGTATTGAGTAAAAGCTCAATTGTTATTCATAACATTTATCAACCATATGTTGTGTTGTTGTGCATAACAGGTGTCGCGAAACACTTAAATGGGACGTTTTCGATCCATCTATGGATTCTGTGTTGATATAGTGGTCATGGTGTGCATTGTACATGCTGGGATCTAAAAGGGACAATTTAGACGTGGGGATTAGGTGGTTGGATGATGATACCCCTAATTGCCACTATGCGCCGGCACATTTTGTGTCAAAGAATGCTAGTACTCGAGCAAGGAGGCCTGAGGGTACATTCTGTTTTTTGAATCAACAGCAATAGAAAGATATTTTCTACAGCTGAAGCAGTGAGCTAGACTTGCTAAATGGTTACTTTGGTTACAAGGAAAATGAACCAGTTGAACCAATGAACCACCCAACTTTTTGTGTAGGATTTTACCTCATGAGCGCACCGGCATGCGAAAATAGCAGCTCAACAACCCCTCCCCATCGACTGACAATCCTCCCTCTCCTCATCTTCTCGACTGATACTCGACTCGTTTGAGCTCTTATTCTTAGGTGCCTGTAGGAGAGCATACTGAGGAAGCTGTCACGAGTGCGGGGTGCAATGTATTCAGCAAACGCGTATACACAACATGTGGCATCAATATAACACAGGAAGTGCCTCTTCATTTTCCACTCAAGAATCTCATATTCTCACAAAAAATAGCAACTAAAACAACAAGAAAGTCTTTCACTTACCTTAAACAAAAAATAAACAAAAAAAAACAAAAGCAACAAATGAAAGGGAATGTTCCAGAGATGTGTTATTCAGCCTAATCCTATGATGGCCGACTTGGGTGACTAATGGAGTAAAATCCTAAAATCAGCATCATATTAATTCATATAACTGCGCACGCAGTGAATAATGCATTAGCTGTGTATAGAAGCCATGCACAGGCCTATTTCGAGAAGCCTATTTGCATACCCCGGCAGATGGTGAAACTGTTTGGTAATGTTCTTGCGAAACTGGTATGCGCATTGGGTCTGCAGTCAGCGTTGCCAGTGCTTGGTGCGACATCTGGTGAAGCCTGTAGGAACGCGGGCTTTACATCATGTTAAAGGCAGAGAAGGGCGAAGATTTGAAAGGTGATTCCCCTGATCGCCAACATGCGTTGTCACTTGTAGCTTCTCGCGCAGGAACACGGGGTTTACTTCATGTGAAGGCAGAGAAGGGTGCGAGAATTAGGTAGTGACCTGATCGCCAATATGCGTGGCCACTTTTAACATCACTTGCTGGTGATCTGTCAACAAATGCGGAAGGTACCGGCTCCCGCCATAAAAAATGCATTTCCTTGGTTTTAAAGCGTGCGAATTGCTTTAGGATTTCAGATTTTGGCCATGCCACAATTGTAGTGCTATGGTCAACCCTTAAAACTAAATACTAGTAACATTCTTCTGCTAGTTTGTCACGTTTCTAATTTATTAACATGGTAGAACTATTGAGTTGATCATTCCTCTTGGAACAACTAGCCCTAATGTCGTTAGCTTCCAAGTATATATAGACTAGACGTCACGCCCCATTGGGGCCTGTGCTGACAAACGGGCCTTTCTCACCCGATGAGCTCACATGAATATCAATGAGTATATCACGAAAAGACTAGCGTTCAACAAAGAATATCCTATCGCATCAAATAGTATTCGTATTTAAATAAGACATTTTGGCCAGTAGGTATAGGCCTATTTTGAATGGTATCTTCAAACGAAATGCCAGAGGTAAAGTCCATCATGCATTAGACGATATACGTATAGTAAACATGTTTATGAAAATGTGGAAGACTTTCATTGATGTGTTGGAACCTTTTTTGGTGGTGATTTCTTGGTAGTTCTGATTTAGGAACAACTTTGCGGGAGCTGGAGTCAAAAGACCGAAGTTGGCACTGTATAAGGCCATTAACGATCGTTGTTACGCAGAGACCTGATCTATGGACCAAGAGCAGAGGAAATATCAACCACATACAAGGTGTTATTCTTGAAATAAGTGGATGATGATGTTATTCTTTGTGGATGACTTCGACGTAGATAACCTTTCCGAACCTTCATGCCGATAGGGTTTGGCAGGATCAAGAAGACAAAGTTGCCACTTTGAGGTCAACAGTGCATATGTAGACGAAATTACCACGGAAATAAGTGTATAGGATGTTGATGTACTTTTTGTGTGGGGGACTTTTATGTAGATGACACGTTGAAACCTTAAATGGATGACTACCTTCGGTCTACAAGCAGAATTGCAATAGGTGGAATATAACAAAAAGGTAAGCAATTTAAAATAGTGATAACAATAATGGTGTTTAGCGCTTCACTGACCAGGTCTTGTACCAAAGCACCCCAAAGTAACTGTCACCATGGTTACTTTTATAAGCCTCCACCGAGGCACTCGGAGGTATCAAGTGGCTGTCATAATTTCAGCGCTCAGGTAGTAATTTGAGGCATAGATAGACCCATGGATTGAGAGTCGAACACCATCACCAGTCAGCCAGCGTGTTCCACTTGTTCAGCTTCTAGACAATACCTTAACGTTTCAAGACTGTTTTCTCAAAGTTACGGTAATAGTTGTCATATTGTGAGAAATTCGCAACTGAATGACCAACAGCTTCATGTGCATTTCCTCGAGTATACATGCTGCCAAAATGTGCTCAATCCAGCATGCAATGATGTTAGCTCGTAAAGGCTGATTACCGAGGAGGTAATCTGAATGACATCTTCATCAAATCCCCCCTGTATTACAAGTTCATTTGTTTTTCAGAAGGTAATCATGCCAGTGCCACTCCAAGGCCAAGGTCATCCATCGACCCCAAGGACACCAGGTCAAGGTTATGGAAATCTACCATTGTATGAAGAAACACTTCAGCTGCAGCCGACGAACCTACCCGGAGCCGTGTATAGGGACCCGTACACGCCACTCGACATCCCCGGACCTCCTCCATCATACTACAGCGTCTTTCCTGAATCGTCTGCCTCAAACCCGGTACCACCTGTCGAAATCCCACCTGTAGACCACGAGACAGCAGTTCCACCTTACCCGGGAACCCCTCCGGGGCAAATCTCGGAGCATGTTTCCGGACTGATGGGACACCCGCCGGCCTACACGTATATGTCAGATCCGGGCCACCACATCCCACCCTATCCTCTCACTCCTACTGCACATGTTCCAGCATACGCAACGGCTGTGGCAAACTATTCAAACTCGGTGCACCCGTTGTCAAGAAGATTTCCTATTGCCAATCCCGCGAAACCTCACCAGATCTCGCCAGCAGAAAGTGACTCTGACCTGAGCTCAATTACGGAGGATACTACACCAAGAGTTACTGATGTAGATGGATATTTGCTCCGGCGACGCCGAGAACCTCAGGAGCTCCCACCCTTGCCTGTCATAGTTCAGAAGCTCATCCGAGTGGGGACGCTTTTCTCCTTTGGACTCGTCATAATAGGTGGTTTGGAAATTAGGTACGAGACTCATGTTCGCGTAATCGGTGCCGGCATCTGGTGTGGCTTGTGCGCACTAATAGCCCTGGTGGCCTGCCACGACCCCAGGAAACGTTACCGAGACGACACGCGGATAACCTCATACGTCATATTCAACCTAATCGCCATCTTTGCCGGCATGTTTGTTATTGGGTGGTACGGATTCGGTCTAGCTCTAGCGAATTCATACAACAAAAACTGTAGGTTTGAAGGCGAAGAAATCTCCAACTGTTCTGCCGTTGATAAAGATTGGATACCTCGAAACACCGCTGAGTTAAGAGCCCGGTTTATTCTGCAATCTTTTGGCATATTTTTATCTTTTATGATTGTTTTTATCCTCATTGCCAATTGGCACAAAACAAAACATCTGCCGGGATTGGTTCAACCTTTCAATGCCAACATGTCTACAAGGCCTTCGACCGCATAATGATGATGATGATGATGGAAATTGGTCAACCCGACCTGTAAGACTGCCGCGGTTAAGACTGGTTTGACCAGAGGAGTCTCATTGGACGCCATAACTTAGTGTGCACGTGCGCATACTGTATGGCCTGATCATACGCGTAGGTGTTGTATCGTGTCGTATCGTATCGTATCGTATTGTATTGTATCGCAGCATATTAGAGGAGACAATACTGTAACAAACACATGTATTTGGATAAAGGAATATGTAAGAACATTAGAGGCCATAGCTTGAAACTGAAAAAGGTCAATGCAACAAATCAAATCATTTCGTTCATTTGCCCTTGTCGGCCTACCGACCCCCCTGAAAGTTTTTGTGTGGGGGTCGATATCATGCAAAAAGCCGTTCGATGCCGTTAATCATGTTCAATTTGGATATAGGCATTGGCTGCGGCAACACCATTATCCAATGTTCTGGTATGGTCTTTGTTTTGAGTTCGCTGGAAATAATCACTGATCTCAGATCGATTTGTAGAGTATACTATGGACAGTTGTTCTTTTTTATGTACGAATACTATTGCGTACAGTTCAAGTGCAATGGCATTTCGTTCTAGTTTTTACAGCGATAGAAGGAGGACCTTTTCTTCGATTAGATATACACAAACACATCAACGAAGCAGCGCAGGCCATAGCGCGCATACGCAAGTCACTTGTACAATTAACAAAGGCTGTTAGCGGCTATACCACGTTCAAATAATGTTGTTGATGAAGATGATGATGACGACGACGATGATGACGATGATCATGATGATCATGATGATCATGATGATCATGATCATGATGATGATGATGACGATGATGTAATGATGATAATGGTGGTGTGTCACCAAAGCCCAAAAATTGGCGCGGCCCAACACAGAGTACAATATCTCCTGTGCACCCTAACCATCGCCAGCACCAGAGTCGTAGACTGTTAGTTTTCGCGCCACCTTCGCATTGTTTGGGACGCTTCTTCATGTGTCCTCTGCGATCAGGGTATGACATTTTCCTTTAGTTTATTCGTCAGAACCAATATCGTTCAATGCCGGAGCAAAGGCAAAAGTTTCCGTCATGGAGAGCCCATGGCTAGGGATAATAACCGTTTATGATGGCCCGTCAACAACAGAGCCCGCTTCGGAATTTCCCGCAAGTCTGACAGCCATGAAACTGCCGACAACACCACAGTCCGGGCATTTCGAATCATGACAAGTCTGGGCAGAAAAGCAAACATTACATCGCGTAACAGAACGGCAACTCAAACACAGAACGTTTCTCTCACGGTCATGGCAGCTCATACATGTTATTTTTTCCTTCAGTTTTTGGTTTTCACGGAGCAAATCTGCAGTTTGCTGCTCTACATGGTCCGCTCCCGCGTCGTCAGAGCCTAGTCCCGTTGATGGTAGCGAAACGCCGCCCGTCGTGATACCGCTGCGTGAAGTGAGCGGGGTTTCGCGGTATATTCCATTTCCCCATTCCGCTACTTCGTTTGAGACTTGTGTTGGAATTTTTTCTCTCTCCATGTTTGAAGGCACTGCATTCACAATATTCGAATTCACTTCATCTGTGTAACATCGGCAGAGGAAGAATATATTACAAAGGCCCGTTTGTTTCACCGTTTGTCACGAACAGGACTCTCTCGTGAAGTCCAGATGGTGCACACTGCGGACGAACTGTATTCGGGCTCCTATTGCGAGTTAGAAGAAGAGCTTTCCCTGAAGCATAAACAGACATATGCCTTATTTCCCTAAAACAACCGCGATGAGTATATCAAGAGTAGTCTCGAACGAATTTTCTTGGCGGTTAACAAATGCACATCGTCCTGAGTAACGCACTACGCCACTAAGCTTAAAGTTGAGACGATATGTTCAGGAGATGGTATCTGGCAATAAATGTCTGCTTTAGTCCGTGTATACAGGCGAAATTCTCCGTCCATTGGTCTATCATCAAAGTTCCATCAATGGGTCGTCCATGGATAGAACGTCTACGGGTCGTCATAGATCCATGGACGGAGCTTTGCCTGTGTAGCCACGAAACTGTCAAAATTCAACGCCGAACATAACACAACATACCTGAATACCTTGCGAATGATCTCTCCGATCGAGGTGTAAATCCAGCCACACGAACGCCTCCGACCTTGATACCACGAGTCCGTCTTTAGTCAATCATTCGGCGACAACTGAAGCAGGCCGAAAACTTTACAATGATGTTTGCGTCTTTACGATAATCGTTCACTCGAATTCGAATTTTCTAAAGAGCGAATATCCTCTCCAATCGCCAAAGCTTAGTGCTGTTGTACACGTCCCGTAGTAATCTGTGATCTAGCTGATGACAGGTCTTACCGGGTGGCATACCGTACAGTCATTTCGCATCAAATAATGACCTGTGTCTGATATCCAGGCATTGCGGGGGTACGCCAGTGTAAGTCAGTTTAGAGGTACGAACTCCTCCGGCTACAGTATGATTGATATACCACACTCTCCCTTTTCTTCTTCGCCAACTGAGACTTTTACTACAAAACGTATTATTGTTATGATGAGTCATGAAGCACCAAATATTTATGAATAGCCTGATGACACGTTATGTCCTAGTTTCAAAGCGTATCAAATACGGGGAATTTCGAAAGCCTGGTACGCGTAAATGTGTTTTGGTGACGGTATGTCAAGATCAATAAAGGAACATGTCCCCGATATTATATACTAAGGTGGCAGGTATATAGGATACAGATAAACCACTGAAGACATATTGTGCCTTACTGAATAAAGTACAAATACTTCACAGGTGCAATGTTTTCGTGGCGATCTGGCTTCCGATTTGTAAATAAAAATTCATGGGAAATACTTCTAAGAATTAGCAGAACAATATCGTGAGATAAGCCAAGGAAGAAGTCTTAAAATGAATTCAAATTAAAACTATGCCGCGAAAAATTTAATGAAAACCACAAAGCAAACAGGAAGTGACGTCATACTCGCACTCTTCACAACAAACACTCTCCTATTGCAGGAAAGAAAACAAATGTCCGCCTCTCTATTCGAACAGCGGCGACAGGATACTTTTCGTTTTAATTCCTTGTTTGTATCAAGCTCTTGAGTAATACTAAATATGTTTTGTCTTCAGTATCAATTAGCAAAGCATAATGTTTTCGTGGTCTAGCTTCAGCTTTGAAAATAATAATCTTTACATATGCAAAGACTGCAACAAGATACTGCTCATAATTAGAATAATAAGACATAAAGCGAAGGGAAGGTTTATCGTTCCATCCCTTAGCGAGGAAATATGAATTCCAAGTAACACTTTTACCGGTGAAATTCATATGAATAATATTTAAAAATGTTGTGCTCATGCCGCGAATACTTTGACGCGTTCCTGCTCCAGAGAACCACACACCAAACAGGACGTGACGTCATATGCGCACTCCTCACAACAAACTCGCCGATTACAGCAGAGAAACAAAATGTTCGCCTCTCTATTCGAACAGCGGCGACAGAATAGTTTCCGCTTCAAATCTTTGTTTAATTCAACCGCGCTTTGAAGTTCAGGGTCCTTTTTCGGTACGTTTAGCTCCGGTCTGTATTGATTAGCCCCTTGGTTTAGCCCCTGACTGATGTCAAAATTTTGCTGAAAGGGTCTCGGAATTTCTTGTGACGATGCCTCTTGGTTTCCCTCCCACTGAAGGTATGGATTTTCCGGAGGTGGCGCTGGTGGTGGAATGCTTGTCGCACTGCCCGATGATACTGTTATTCCCAGCAAGTCTGCCGCGGCGTAAACAGCGAAGAGAAGTTCCCGGAACGAAGGGAAATCGTCCCCTTCAAGTTGCAGTCTCTCCCCGAAAACTTGCCCTACCAGTTCGCGGGGGAACCCTTGTTGTAGTAACCGCTTTCCCCAATCACTGTCCAATCTTGCCCTGATTTGCCTCGGTTCCGCAACTCCCATGGGCCTTCGCCTCGGTGTTGACGCTTCCGCCCTTGGCCGCGGCGGTGGCGGCAAATGAACAACCGGTGTCCGTCTTGGTTCAAATTGTTGTTGTTGCTGTTGTTCGTTTTTATTGCCAGAGTACTCATTCCGCTCCAACCGTGTGTATCCCGTTGCAGTGCTCTCTACCGACCTGTCCCTTGCCTCAATCGATGCCGGAATGGGCAGTTCGTACATTTGAAGTGTCGCCTTAATAAACCCCTTTCCTTTCTTTTGTCTTATGAATGTGCACTCAGGGCTGAACCGTGCATGCTCAATGTCCGCATCGTCGTGGGATTGCCACTCATTTAAAGGTATACCGCACTGAAAACAAACTGTCCTAGTACCTAATCCCCTGTATACGAACCCACTTTCTGCTAGTTCTTTTGGCGATAAACCACGAACAGGCCAGTTATGGTACGTCTCGAGTCTGGGTTGCAAATCCGATTACTGTGGCAAATGGGTGGCAGATGATGAATCCATAATAATGATGGCCCGTCAACAACAGAGCCCGCTTCGGAATTTCCCGAAAGTCTGACAGCCATGGAACTGCCGACAACACCACAGTCCGGGCATTTCAAATTCTGACACGTCTGGGCAGAAAAGCAAACATTACATCGCGTAACAGAACGGCAACTCAAACACAGAACGTTTCTCTCACGGTCATGACAGCTCTTACATGTTATTTTTTCCTTCAGTTTTTGGTTTTCACGAAGCAAATCTGCAGTTTGCTGCTCTACGTGGTCCGCTCCCGCGTCGTCAGAGCCTAGTCCCGTTGCTGGTAGCGAAACGCCGCCCGTCGTGATACCGCTGCGTGAAGTGAGCGGGGTTTCGCGGTATATTCCATTTTCCCATTCCGCTAATTCGTTGGAGACTTGTGTTGGAATTGTTTCTCTCTTCATGTTTGAAGGCACTGCATTCACAATATTCGAATTCACTTCATCTGTGTAACATCGGCAGAGGAAGAATATATTGGAAAGGCCCGTTTGTTTCACCGTTTGTCACGAACAGGACTCTCTCGTGAAGTCCAGATGGTGCACGCAACGGACGAACTGTAATCAGTCTCCTATTGCGAGTTAGAAGAAGACCTTTCCCTGAAGCATAAACAGACATATGCCTTATTTCCCTAAAACAACCGCGATGAGTATATCAAGAGTAGTCTGGAACGAATTTTCTTGGCGGTTAACACCAGGAGCAAATGCACATCGTCCTGAGTAACGCACTACGCCACCAAGCTTAAAGTTGAGACGATATGTTCAGCAGATGATATCTGGCAATAAATTTATTTACATACCTAAAAGTAAATCGCAAAGTCTCATGTTCGCTTGGCATTGGGCACTAGAGGCGCGCCGCGCCAAGCAGATGGGTCAGTGGCCTCGTGGCAAAGACAGCTGAACCCATATGGCAGCCCCGATCGACTAATGTCACTGATCACTAAAAGGCTTACTATTACGAATAACCGAATCATTCTTAGCCAAGTACTACTGCAACCCAGCAATGACTAAGAAATTTCCGATACTGCGTATTTCCTGGGGATTCCTTATGGGTATTTCCAAGGTCTGGTTTCTGAATCAGTTTTCAGACAAATAGCCTGGGCATTACCCTTCAAGCCTCTTTCATTTCACAACAAGTCTCGGGTTGGTCCAAATATCTATTTTTTGCATATATTCGGCCTACCCATTTTTTCGATTTCTTGTGAGATTAATTTAAGCATGCTGTATCAACCAAGGATATTCCAAATAACCAGCGAGCATACCACAACAAAACAAGATTACTCGACGCGCTCCGCGATCTGGGTTTTTCCCGATCGAAGTTAACCGCGACAACTACGGAGATCGGCGCTCGGTTCTGGAGGGTGTCGTGTTTCGTCAGATCGATACGAGAATATCATTTTATCAATATTCTGGAACTAAGACTGTTGAATCCGTTTGGATTACTTAAACCGTATCCCGACACTCTCCATGTCACATCCTATTCACTCAGGACAGACTATCCGTCAAGCTATTGACCCCTGGAACTAACATCGGGACCATTCCGGTCCCAGACTGTCCGACGTGTAAAATACTTACAGGTCAACTGGATATGCGGCCTTTTACTCCCCACAGCCGCACATCTAGGACAGGAACATTTTTCTATCAACAGTCCACGGCCCGCCTCTGCAGGGCCAACCCTTTTTGATCAATATCGCCTTTATAAGTGTCTGATGAGCAACTCCTGCGAAACCGTTCACACCACCCCTGGCAAAACCCATATGGTGCGCCTCTCCGCCATTCCGCGCAACTTTGCCGCCATGCTCCCTAGGAGCATGACGTCATGTCCGTCTCAAAGCCATGACGTCATAAAGGGGCCCAGCATCACGTCAACCACTGCGTCTTGACGTCAGTTCCAACACCCCACACGGGCTTTTGAGTCTTCACAACAGTCACACAAGCCAAGCTGGTCGCATCTCACCGCATTGCTACGTCGAAAATATCAATAATAAAATAATAATTACTGAATAAAGGATTATATCATTTCTTAATACAAATACCTCACAGGTGCAATGTTTTCGTGGCGATATGGCTTCTGATTTGTAAATAAAAATCCATGGGAAATACTTCTAAGAATTAGCAGAACAATATCGTGAGATAAGCCAAGAAAGAAGTGTTAAATTGAATTCAAATTAAAACTATGCCGCGAAAAATTTAATGAAAACCACAAAGCAAACAGGAAGTGACGTCATACTCGCACTCTTCACAACAAACACTCTCCTATTGCAGGAAAGAAAACAAATGTCCGCCTCTCTATTCGAACAGCGGCGACAGGATAGTTTTCGTTTTAATTCCTTGTTTGTATCAAGCTCTTGAGTAATACTAAATATGTTTCGTCTTGAGTATCGATTAGCAAAGCATAATGTTTTCGTGGTCTAGCTTCAGCTTTGAAAATAATAATCTTTACATATGCAAAGACTGCAACAAGATACTGCTCATAATTAGAATAATAAGACATAAAGCGAAGGGAAGGTTTATCGTTCCATCCTTTAGCGAGGAAATATGAATTCCAAGTAACACTTTTACCGGTGAAATTCATATGAATAATATTTAAAAATGTTGTGCTCATGCCGCGAATACTTTGACGCGTTCCTGCTCCAGAGAACCACACACCAAACAGGACGTGACGTCATACGCGCACTCCTCACAACAAACTCGCCGATTACAGCAGAGAAACAAAATGTTCGCCTCTCTATTCGAACAGCGGTGACAGAATAGTTTCCGCTTCAAATCTTTGTTTAATTCAACCGCGCTTTGAAGTTCAGGGTCCTTTTTCGGTACGTTTAGCTCCGGTCTGTATTGATTAGCCCCTTGGTTTAGCCCCTGACTGATGTCAAAATTTTGCTGAAAGGGTCTCGGAATTTCTTGTGACGATGCCTCTTGGTTTCCCTCCCACTGAAGGTATGGATTTTCCGGAGGTGGCGCTGGTGGTGGAATGCTTGTCGCACTGCCCGATGATACTGTTATTCCTAGCAAGTCTGCCGCGGCGTAAACAGCGAAGAGAAGTTCCCGGAACGAAGGGAAATCGTCCCCTTCAAGTTGCAGTCTCTCCCCGAAAACTTGCCCTACCAGTTCGCGGGGGAACCCTTGTTGTAGTAACCGCTTTCCCCAATCACTGTCCAATCTTGCCCTGATTTGCCTCGGTTCCGCAACTCCCATGGGCCTTCGCCTCGGTGTTGACGCTTCCGCCCTTGGCCGCGGCGGTGGCGGCAAATGAACAACCGGTGTCCGTCTTGGTTCAAATTGTTGTTGTTGCTGTTGTTCGTTTTTATTGCCAGAGTACTCATTCCGCTCCAACCGTGTGTATCCCGTTGCAGTGCTCTCTACCGACCTGTCCCTTGCCTCAATCGATGCCGGAATGGGCAGTTCGTACATTTGAAGTGTCGCCTTAATAAACCCCTTTCCTTTCTTTTGTCTTATGAATGTGCACTCAGGGCTGAACCGTGCATGCTCAATGTCCGCATCGTCGTGGGATTGCCACTCATTTAAAGGTATACCGCACTGAAAACAAACTGTCCTAGTACCTAATCCCCTGTATACGAACCCACTTTCTGCTAGTTCTTTTGGCGATAAACCACGAACAGGCCAGTTATGGTATGTCTCGAGTCTGGGTTGCAAATCCGAATATTGTGGCAAATGGGTGGCAGATGATAAATCCATAATTGGAGACGATTCAAAGGTCCGCAGAATGTTTGCCGACGGCCATTTTTGAAAGATTCCAGAAAAACAATCGGCATACTATAAAAAATTGCTCAATATCATATATTTCATTTTCCACAGCTGATCCAATCTCACAACCACTTCAAATTCACCATCGTGTGCTATCTTACATACAGAAGAACAGTAGTGTTCAGCGATTCTGCACTGAATACTGACCCTTCAATATCCCACTGTCCTCTGATCTGTGAATAATTTTACCAAATATCCTCAATTGCTCTGATCACAGTTTCGGGAAAAAGGAACCGACTTCTCAAGGGGTCAATTGGGCAAGGAAATTCCAGAATATTACTGTTATTGGTTTACTGGCAAGAACAGTTTCTGTGACACGAACTGAGCTTCCTGATTGGATTGAATATTTCTAATATCTCTCGTTGATTGGTTTATTTCCAATCACAGTTTCGGTGCAACGAATTGGAGTTGTCTGATTGGATATGGAATTTCATTAAGGTCGTCTTTTTATTGGCTCATCGGGGATCGGTGTTCGGTGTTCGGTGTCTTTAAAGAACGCTACCTTAACGTAAATACACTTCTGTCCATTCGATGACACAACCTTACCTCAATCCGACGAAAGGAAAGAGCTCCAAGTTCAATTGTCAAGTTTTCGTTTTCCACAAAATGTTGCCTCCAAAACGACAGCTCAGCGTCCGAATCCTCCTGCCTCATCCACGACGTGCGTCCCTTTTCCTTTTAGGTTTCCTCGTGTCCAATTAGGCCCATCCTGCAATCGGACAAAAAGCATATTAGGTACGGCTTGACTTACCTCGGAAAGGTTCCATAAAATTGCGCACTCTGGATCTCAGTCACTGTCACTTGTTGATCATTTTCCCTCATTTACTCTTTCCTTCATTTTGCGGTTACTTTTGAGACTTTAAAAGAAACTGTCTGCTACAACTAACCCCGAGAGCTCTGCGAGGACCACTACTACCCCGAGAGCTATGCGAGGACCACTGCTACCCCGAGAGCTCTGCGAGGACCACTACTACCCCGAGAGCTCTGCGAGGACCACTGCTACCCCGAGAGCTCTGCGAGGACCACTGCTACCTCGAGAGCTCTGCGAGGACCACTGCTACCCCGAGAGCTCTGCGAGGACCACTGCTACCTCGAGAGCTCTGCGAGGACCACTGCTACCCCGAGAGCTCTGCGAGGACCACTGCTACCTCGAGAGCTCTGCGAGGACCACTGCTCTGAGAGAATTGGAAAGACATCGGCATCACCTTTGCTGCTCACACATGGTCAACTCAGTGTCAAATAATGTCCTCCCAATGCGAAAGAGAAAGTTAATCTTAGTGTTGTATATCATGTTTCATTTTCATTTTCTTCCTTAATCTTATCAAGGTGATGGCAACGTCCCATACTGGAACTATATCAAGAAATATACCCACTTAAGACTTTATTGCAACATTTGGGGTTTCGCCCCTGCGTGGCAAAAAATCAAAGCACATAAATTTGGGACGTTGAGTTATGCACTATGGAATGAATAGGGACATCACGTTGAATTGAGCAATCATTCCACAAAGAAGGATTCGGCATGTGTGCGAGGCTGACTGTATTCGACTGGTTCAGTTCGAAAGCCGACACGAGTGGATCAACCTCTTTTCGTTGGCCAAACCTACAGGAATATTTACAAATGCTGGACAGATCGCAAAAGGTGTAGAAACGGTGCAACACTCGGGGTGCAACGCTCTGGGTGCAACGCTCTGGGTGCAACGCTCTGGGTGCAACGCTCTGGGTGCAACGCTCTGGGTGCAACGCTCTGGGTGCAACGCTCTGGGTGCAACGCTCTGGGTGCAACGCTCTGGGTGCAACGCTCTGGGTGCAACGCTCTGGGTGCAACGCTCTGGGTGCAACGCTCGGGTGGGTGCAACGCTCGGGTGGGTGCAACGCTCGGGGTGCAACGCTCGGGGTGCAACACTCGGGTTGCAACAGAGGCTGTATCAGGAGTCGGTCGTGTTCTGCCATGCAGTCTGGCAAAGTAGCCATGTCAATCATCTCTGAAGTGACACACATAACATCAAGTCAAGGAACAGAACACTGATTTAGGAACGGCGGGGAGGGGGAGGGGGGGGTCTCAAAGTGACTTGACGCTGAAATACACTCAGAAAACTCGCTGTGGTTTGAATTGCAAACGATGAACGGTGGTAGTTGCGCCTATCGGCGACTTGGCATTACCAGCGTGACCATATAAAGAATATCATGAAAAGGGGAGAAAAAAACTTTATTTGCATACCTAAAAGTAAATCTCGAAGTCTCATGTTCGCTTGGCATTGGGCACTAGAGCCGCGCCACGCCAAGCAGATGGGTCAGTTGCCTCGTGGCAAAGACAGCTGAACCCATATGGCAGCACCGATCGACTGATGTCACTGATCACTAAAAGGCTTACTATTCCGAATCACCGAATCATTCCTAGCCAAATACTACTGCAACCCAACAATGACTAAGAAATTTCCGATACTGCGTATTTCGTGGGGATTCCTTTTGGGTATTTCCAAGGTCTGGATTCTGAATCAGTTTTCAGACAAATAACCTGGGCATTACCCTTCAAGCCTCTTTCATTTCACAACAAGTCTCGGGTTGGTCCAAATATCTAATTTTTGAATATATTCGGCCTACCCATTTTTTCGATTTCTTGTGGGATTAATTTAAGCATGCTGTATCAACCAAGGATATTCCAAATAACCAGCGAGCATACCACAACAACAACCAGATTACCCGACGCGCTCCGCGATCTGGGTTTTTCCCAATCGAAGTTAACCGCGACAACTACGGAGATCGGCGCTCGGTTCTGGAGGGTGTCGTGTTTCGTCAGATCGATACGAGAATATCATTTTATCAATATTCTGGAACTAAGATTGTTGAATCCGTTTGGATTATGAGACTGTTGTGATGTCTTGAAAATTATTAATCTTACAATACGCTTATCACACCCTAACGCCTAAAACCATTTTATGCATTGTAAAGCTATCGACCGACGAGATCAACCTTGTTCGTGAAAAACTTGAAATTTATAACTGAGAACTCGAAAATTTTCAATTACGTAAAAACGTACTTAATATGAATTGAATAACAAGTTTCAGCAAATTTATATGCATGATAACTGCACTACAGCATTGTGTATGAACTGCATTTCTATTTTCTTGGACCAACAGTAATTACACAGGTTATTCCAAGTGGGTTTTCCCCACTCTTCACTATCGCATTTGTATTGTTAGAAGCCATTTACTGCTATTGTTCAGTCTGAATTGGCATTCATCCACATCATTGATCAAATTTATTTTTGGCTCCTGGGAGTTTCAAAATAGAATTCATGCATGTCTAGCAGCATCGATCCAGGCACCAGTTATTTTCAATATAGTCCGCCTCTCGACGAAGGAGTAAAAAAGCCTGACCTCCGGATGGGTCTCATCATCATCATCATCATATCCCGCAGCCATGCGGCCATTGGGGTGGCCATTTGGGCGGCCATTGGGGCGGCCATTGGGGCGGCCATTGGGGCGACCCTGTTTTATCGACGATTCGGGACCATATGGTTCTGTCTTCCGCGAGGCGGATCAGGTCACTGGTCTCTCTTCCGGTCCAGTCCTTCACATCGTCCATCCATATTCTCTTTGGTCGGCCGCGTTGTCGGTTCCCCTCTACTGTGCCCTGCAGGATGGTATTGGCTAGCGTTCCCTTGGCTCTGGTGACGTGGCCGAACCACCTCAGCTTTCTCTTCTTGGCAATGGTTAGGAGGCTATCATGGCGCCCGATGTACTGGATGACCAGCTCTCTTACTCGGATGCTGGTGGTGTGGGTGGTATAGTGTATGCCGATGGGTCTAGCTGTTATTTAAAACCAATTCAGCCGATAAAAGTTACTCTGAATGAGGGTGTTGAAATTGTCTTTCCTTATACCCTCCAGCCATTCTAAACATATCAGGCCAAGTAACTCGATATATAAAGATGGCAATGTGTACTTCTGGTTTCCTGGGCAACCAGTGAATACAGTTAACACGAATTGTTTCTTCGCTCATCAGCCCGGTCACTATACAAAAGGTGAGGGGGTGAGGGAAGGCATCACTGATCTAAATATAGGTCCGTGGAGAGAATACATTATCACTTGGCTCACTCTTTACAGACGCATGCATTGCTCAATGCCAAAAGGAAACTTGGTTCTCGATGAATCTGCTGGGAAATCCTAAATAGCTCGGCAGGAAGGTCGTTAGTTATCCTAAGGGGTTTGCTAAATATAACGATGATCAGCGAAAAGCGACAGTGAAATGCACATAACGATGTCTGGGCAGTCAAGCTTCTTATCGGGTTATTGATGACCCAAGCCACACAAGCCACGCCGACTTTTTCCCAGCTGTTTCTTCCCGGATGCTCCTCTCCTGGCGCCAGTTTCTATCTTAGCAGGCAATACCAGTAAGCTCAGATTCCAGGCGCTGAAATATGTGAGCAAACTTTATTACTCACCACAAGGACTCACCATTATTCCCACGAAAGTGCAGTCCTATCCGGCTAGGACAATCTTCAGTCACTGATTTGACGGCTTTTCCTATCCGTGAACTCTCTTCCATTCTCTGATCCTCTCCACACCTATGCAGCAAATAACCTTGCCTTCCCCGTAGATCATCGGATGGGGTACTCAATCCTGGAAAGCACGGTTTGATCGAGTAGCATCCGTCAACTGCATCCACATCTGTGCAGCTGATACTAGCCACTGGGTAGATATGGTCCAATTCAATCAAATTTCTAAATTTGACCCAGAAGCAGCAGTCTTTCACAAGTCTTTTCGATCAACTCAGAGAGATTCAATACGACCTCTTCATGGCGTCTGCCCATCCACTATTGTCTTTATCCCTAGTTTTAGGCAAACAATGCGTGCATATCTGGTCTGCTTTACCGCTTGTCAAAGACGGTACCAATCGTAGCCTTGTTACACTATGAGTGGCTGGATAGGTCCTTAGAGTAACCAGCCTACTCTGACTAAGATTGGTCAGGCGATTCTGAAAGGTCCGTTCTGAGCAGCCAACACGCAACTGGCATCTTCCTACCGGTCATTCGATTATTACTGTCGTATGACAAGATTCTTCAGCAATGCGTCTTCCAAGCCTTCACAAACGTTTCATCTATCCTTTAGTGTCACACTGCTCTGCTGCGATCTACTGTCCTGTGATAACATGCTCGACGATTGACACTCAAACTGGTGAAACTCTGAGGCTCAGCCCCTGATGGTCGCACAAATCTCTAATTAAATTTCTTGTAAAGTGTTGATCTCTGGCAGTCATCCTCCAACTGGCAGCTAGCTAAGCACCCCACCGACACCTTGACATCGACGAAATGGACGAGATACCGATTTTGGGTTTGAAGATGTAATGCTGGCGAACTCGGGCCTCATTCATTTTATTGATATGCAACCCAGAATCGATTCTGGCAGTGAACGTCTCCAGTTAGAAATCCGTCCCACTATTTCGGGGATAAAGGGCACATAATGTGAAGAAGTTGACACAAATGCGCAACATGAAGTTGGTGCTCTAGTTGAGATTTTGTTCCGAGCTACTGGGAAATCTAAGTTGAAAGTATTTATAGATCGCACACGCACTGACTGTATCTTCGCACAATGCAACACAGTTTCACAAGATCCTCTGTGTGCAAGAATGCCCAGTTTCGGGGTACGTCGTCATCGAATCACACAACAAAAAGCTGTGACAAGCAGGTTCGCCGAAGCTTGTGACTGATGTACAAAACTGGGGAAGGCCAACTTAAACTCTTCGAGATTCACGTGAGCTTGTACAATGAGACCGTTAGTGGTGCATGAACTAGTACAGATCAAACTGAGGTAGTATTGATCGAGCTGTGATATCTCTGAGAAGTGTAAACTTTGTAGAACGTGCTCCCTCATGTGACTACCATGTGACATTTTTTAGCGATTTTTATATCACACACTTGTAACCTTTGGTCAAGTTTTAGCGATGACGAATAGCATCACAGGACAAGCACTCCAATATCATGCTTCTTGTTGCAAGATGGCCATCGTGTTCGTTTCAGTACATGACTGTCATCATCTTAGATGCGTCATGCGTCAGACGTCAGATGAAGGACAGTCATTGCTGCAAAGGTTTTGCAAAGGGAGTGTAAGAACATGTAGTTCAGGATAGTGACAGCATGGACGTACATCCATGTTGATAGCCTGGTGTTAGGCTATAAATATTCCATTCTATCACATATCATTTCATTCCTCGGGAATCCCTCACTTACTGCGTGGGACATAAACGTACAGCCTCGGGAATGTATAGATGCAAAGTGGGCGGCGCAGGGCCTAGGCCGACTCGATCTGTAGCCAGCAGGGTGAAACTATCGGCGTCAAGTGCAGCTGCCTGGAGTTACACTGATAATTCAAGGTAAAACAAAACAATACATACATGTACATGTGCTAGTCTACGTGTATGCTGTCTTACCATAGAATCCTTGCAGATCCACAGAACTGATCTTCAGTTTGCTTGAATCAACGAATCTCATCCTTTTCGATCTTCTGTGGAAATTTCTGTCCAGCAACCAAGAGTCCATGTGTTTTTCCAAGTCTAGCAGCCAATTTTATAGTTCTTTCAAAGTAGTTCCTGACGATAAAACATTATGGCAACTGTAGTCTATAATCCTGCCCGACCTTTGCCACCATCCGTGGAACGCTGGTTGGAATGCGATGCACCCATATGAAAGAATGTATAGAGTACGATCGATGTAAGCCCCATGCCGCAGAGCCACTTGATGAAATTTTGTTTTTTAAAGGCCACTTTCATTGAATCCAATTTTCGAGGGCGACCTCTAGCCGTTGTTGCTGTGCCCTGTGCACGTTCTTTCTGAGACATGTGTTGGGAATCTGACTTGAGAGTTTCTATCTTAAGCAATACTCCATTAGCAAATGAAATTTGTCACTGAATTATTAACGCCAGCTACACAAGTTCTTTCCTTTGTGCTGACAAGTCTCTGGAGATCCCTTAGTTCCTAGTTTTAAAAAGGATGTGATGACCACACGTGAACATTGATATTCCAGTCATCCACGTTTTATTGTCCCAAGGCTATTGGCTACCCTGAATTTCGTAGTGATTTTAGAGGAGTAAGCTCGGGCATGTCAAGCCCCCTTCCATGTTTAGTTCAGTGAAACAGTCCCGATCCGTTGCTGATGAATATTCCTGATGAACGTGATCCAAATTGGGATATCCAATGACCAAATCATTTCCAAGATATGTTTTCCTCACTTCAGGTATCTCCTTATGATTCCCTTTGGTCGAGTAATCCAGACACAGTTATCACAATGTTGCCTTCATGGAGGCCAAATGCCCAAAAAGCTAACCAAAAATGAGATTCTCTTATTATTGGTACAGTCTTCTCTGGTTCTTAAAAGTTCGGTTCCTTTGGAGGTTTTCCTTTCCAATGCCAGGCTTTCCAGTGTTCAATCTTGACTTGGTTCTTTTCTGTTGCTCTTTTGTCGGGTTCAGCAGCGATATCACGAAAGAAGATGTCCGAGTCAGGTGAGAGGAACTGTTGGATGATGGTGAGTTATAGGGGGCGGGTGGGCGACGGACACGTAGTGGACGGTAAGGAGGTATCGGTTAGAGTGCGCGGATTTGTTGGTGTTGTGTTGCCAAGGACAACGTTGGCATAAGAAAAGGAATTCAGTCTTTATTCAGCACGGTGTATGGAATGTCCATTTTGGACTTCCCCATTTATCAGCTCGATACCATAAGCTAGGCAATACAAGTAGCGCTAAAGTGGCCATTGTTGTGAGCCTTATTCTACACGATATCATTTGTAGTAATCTTGTGAGACTTTTTTTTCTTTTTCCCACATAAATCATACTGCACATTCGAATGATCTTTAAGGTAATTTCGAAATACATGTAGTTTCATTTGGGAACTCACAATTTAGACAATGAATATTCTATTATAAAAAGAGATGACCTAAGGCCAATGAGGTTTACATCAGGCCTACTTCCTCATTCACGACGACCTACTCAAACAATTTTTTTCGATGACGATAGAATACCTCCAACGAGTGTGACAGATTATGCCAAATAAGTCCATGTAATTCGTGCCATCTCCATTTTTGGGCCTGCTTGTGTCATATTCTTTCGTGGGTCAATGAGGCTTTCATGGTCGCTGATATACCATGGGCAATCCTATCTAACCCCAACCTGATAAGGTTTCATCATGCAACCAGTGTCTGAGAGTGACTCGAGATCTCAGCACGAGGCACGGGTGTCAGAACACCCCCCCCCCCCCCGCCATGATGATGAAATGATTTACCCCCAAAAACAATTCAAATGTTCTTGTTTTCATCATTTTTGTGATTGGCATGGCCGTCTAGTTTTGCTCGCACTTTTTGCTAGCTTAACGCCTGGCAAGTCTCTCTGCATGCCTACAAAAATGCAATTCACCAAAAGTAGAGCCTCTTGAAGCGACCTGATACATACAAATGGTTAGTCGCTGTAGCAAGAGGGCAGGGTGAAATGTCCAGGTTCCCAAGGGTCGCAAAAAAACGTGTTGTGCATGCCGATTTTTGCCGCTTTTCATTGGACCCGGCCGCCCCCGTGAGGGTATAGCTGCTGGCCTGTGCATTACATTTATTTGCCCATGTCTGTTTGGGCCTACCGATCCCCTGTTTCGTGGAAGGGGGTCGATATCATTAAGACAATAGACCATGTATTGGGATCGGCCTGAATTTTAAGAGCGAGACAGAATACCGTAATGTATAGCTACCCTAAATTTGTATTCAAATTCATTGTTTTACTGTTTCTGTAACTTTTACTGCTCCCGGACACCGCGGCTCCTTCGCCCTCGACTCAAAACTGCAAAGAGCGCAAGGCAATTCATCTGGCTGTAACCCGGGAAATTTGAATTTCCCGCTCCCCGCCTCCCATAATTCGCGCCTCCTTGCAGGAGAGAGATAAACTAAACCTGTCAGAGATTATGATTTCAAGAAAGATCGGCCAATTTGCAGGGACGGTGTAAAACTGTTGATGAAATTGCTGATGAAAATGTTGATGGGGTCTTCTAACTTTGGTGGCTTAATATTAGTTTGTTTTTTAAATATTTTTCAATCAAATTGCGCTATGTTATACTTTAGAGTCATTTAGTGAGTTGGTAAAATGGAAAAATAGCAAATACTTTATCAGAATGGGTGATTTTGATCAAAAAGTGGAGGCCATTTTTTGAAGTTTTCGAGATGCGCCGATCGGCTTTTAGATTCTGTTGATGGGTCCTAGTACTTACAGATTATCAGCGTATTTGTTCCAAATTTGATATTTCTGACAAGTTGAAATCATATTATTTTACAAAATAACTTTTTATTTGAATGACAATGAACGTATTATCGAGTTTTCGGCCAAAGTAGTTGGGCCTCTCTCAGACCTATTTTGTTGATCCAAAATGGCGGATAAAAATGCATTTACTATGAAAATGTGAAATGACAGTCATTTAATTTCACTTAAAATGTAACTTTTATTCATATTCATTCTGACAGTAATTCATTAGACCTGTGTACTTCCTTAGATTATTTGGAACAAATACGCTGATAATCTGTAAGTACTAGGACCCATCAACAGAATCTAAAAGTCGATGGGCGCATCTCGAAAACCTCAAAAAATGGCCTCCACTTTTTGATCAAAATCACCTATTCATATAAAACATTTTCTATTTTCCTCTTTACCACCTCACTAAATTACTCTAAAGTAAAACACAGCGCAATTTGATTGAAAAATATTTAAAAACAAACAAATGTCAAGCCACCAAAGTTAGAGGACCCCCATCAACATTTTCATCAGCAATTTCATCAACAGTTTACACCTTCCCCAATTTGCATTGACTTCGTGGACTAAGCACTTCCTTTCAAAACCTATATTCCCGTCCGATTTTGATACTTCTAGGCATCGACATGAATACCTATATAGAGTATGGACCAGACTGTCAGTTCCCGATTCAGAATTTACCTTATGGGGTGTTTTCGACCGCCGAAAACGTGAGTATTGTTGGAGGGAAGTTGGAAATTCTTCATCCGATAAAATGTATGTAGGTGATTCCGAAGCATTATTGTCCGATAATAGAATTTTGCAGATTAGGGTGCTCTTGAAGTAATCGTAATCATAGGAGAGTGTTTCTCCGTCGTCAACAGTACTCGTCTGCAATATACCTAAAATTTCATTCTGCGTCCAGGCCCAGGGCATTATATATCCGTACTATCACCCGGCCAAACACTCATTCTTGGAATCATGTTCCTTTCCAGCCGACACATAGGATTGGTGTTGCCATTGGTGACCAGGTCCTGGACCTGAGTGTGGTCCAACATCTGTTCAATGGTAAATTGATGATGCACCACTATAGTGTCCTAGGAGAGGTAAGATACATAACGGTCATAGGCTAGCAGCCTGGGATGATAGAATGTATTGTAATGGACAGGGAGGCTTGCTTGCCATTGCCGCATTGGTGTCCAGTGCAGTGTTCTCCACAAAGCTTTGTCAGGGCGTCCCACCCTACCTTGGATGAACGACCTTACCTTGCTCTAGCATTTTGTGAAGAGCTGCCCTACCTTAAATTGCTGGCCACCCTAACTTGTGGAAAGCCTATGGAGAACCTAGTATGTTCAGCAGGAGTTATCCCGGTTCTGCATTGTTATGATTAAGAAAATGATACCAAACTGGAGGTATTGGTTGTCTAAATCTAAGACGGCAGCATTTTTCCATGTTTCCCTGTTCAACACACCCTTGGGATATATCTTTTATGACATTGGTCTCCACAGAAATCAATCTGGGTTTTCAAGGAGCAACCAGAAGGCGCTCACCTGAACTGAGTGGGGAAACCAATAGTGACTAGGAGTAGTGGAACCCATGACCACTTGATGATGAGTCGGACAGAACACTCTTCCACTGCGCTGCTGCTGGCCAATCAATCTTTCTGGAAGTTTCCTGCTTCTCTTTTCAGCCAACCTTGAACAAGTTTATGGGCCTCGGCTTTGACGCTTGGCACGAGACGAGGGAAACCATCCAGCATCTGCTCTCATGTAAAGATAAGGGATTGAGGAACAACTATGAGCTGTATGAAAAGTGAGTCTATATATTTACGTACCGTATTCTTCATGACCTTTTAGGGTTAACGACTTCATTACAGAAGATGGGTATTCTGGTCTGATCTGCGATTATTGCATGCGTCGGTGAAACAAATAATGGAACCGATAATTGTCATGATGATACGATATATGATGACGCATAACCAAGTACAGTAGAACCTCTTTATTAAGGACAACCTCGGGAATGACAAGTGCTGTCCATAATAGAGAGATGTCCTGATTAGAGAGGTCAAATTGAATGGCAAAAACACAAATTTGGGACACTTACTTATGAGTAAATTGATTGTACAGTAGAACCTCTCTAAAAAGGACACCCTCGGGACTGACAAATGCTGTCCTTGATAGAGAGGTGTCCAGATTAGAGAGGTGTCCCGATTAGAGAGGTCAAATTGAATGGAAACATCCACTTTGGGACCAAAACTAGTGTCCTTAATAGAGAGGGTATCCTTAATAGAGAGGGTGTCCTTAATAGAGAGGGTGTCCTTAATAGAGAGGGTGTCCTTAATAGAGAGGTGTCTGCTAAGGGAGGTATCACTGTGTACTTCACTTCTGGTCATTTCGAGGAACAACGCTGTCACGCTTAGATACCAAAATCATAGTGTTCAATCGGGCCGTCAATCGATACACCCAACCTACGAAACAATACACACATCACTCTTTCATGACCAAGTCATATCTGTAGGTTTTTTGTGGGCTATTGATGGGTTGATTTTCATATCTTCGTACGCCTGTGACTCTATGTGACGTTGAAAAATATGATGTGTTTAATATAGAGCTGAGGATGTTGTCATATGTTTTCCAGGGCGTTCGTTCCAATGAGTCAAGTCACCATGCATCTACCAGCTGATATCGGTGAGTTCCTTTGTACCAGTCGTGATGCAACTGCTTGATCGCAGAGTTACACCACATCAGATTGAAACGGTTATCCGTCCGGTTTCATCCGCAATTGTAGCAATAAGAACAGGAAGTTCATAACGTAGCATTAAGATTTATTATCTATTTCCAAACTTGTTGACAAAATCACTTTGATTTATTGCAGGAGATTATACTGACTTCTACTCATCAAGAGAACATGCCACAAACGTGGGAACCATGTTCCGAGGTAAAGACAACGCGTTGATGCCAAACTGGACCCATCTGCCTGTGGGGTACCATGGCCGGGCATCATCTGTCGTGGTCTCTGGTACACCCATCAGGAGGCCCAATGGACAGACACGACCAAAAGATGGTAAGCAAGATTTTATCCTTAGGTTTCATTACCTAAACTTGTCCTCAAGTTCCATCACCTAAACTTGTCCTCGAGTTTCATTACCAAGACTTGTCCTCGAGTTTCATTACCAAGACTTGTCCTCAAGTTTCATTACCTAAAATTGTCCTCAGGTTTCATTACCTAAACTTGTCCTTAGGTTTCATTACCTAAACTTGTGTTCAAGTTTCATTACCTTAAACTTGTCCTCAAGTTCCATCACCTAAACTTGTCCTTAGGTTTCATCACCTAAACTTGTCCTTAGGTTTCATTACCTAAACTTGTCCTCAGGTTTCAATACCTAAACCTATCCTCAAGTTTCATTTCCTAAATTTGTCCTCAAGTTACAAAACCTAAACTTGTCCTCAAACTCCATTACCCAAACTTGTTCTTTTCTCTTACAATCCTTCTTTCCTCTCTTCCTAGATGAACCACCAGTATTTGGCCCCTGCAAGCTCATGGACTTCGAGTTGGAGATGGCTTTCTTCGTTGGAAGTGGAAACAAGCTGGGAGAACCCATCCCTGTCCAGGATGCTCATAAACATATCTTTGGTGTCGTGCTCATGAACGACTGGTCAGGTAGGCGGCCGTTATTGTTGTTGTTGTTGTTGTTGTTGTTGTTATTGTTGTTGTTTCATTAGGTACCGTTCACTTAGAATGTACATGTACGCAATAAGGCAGGGGGGCGTTTGAGAATGTTAACCCATTTTTGCATACAGGTGAGGGTCAGTGGTGTTGAAGAAAGTTCACAGCTCCCGTACATGATTTGAAATACTGACTGTGCTGACTCAGTTAAGCTTGTTGAGGAAGCCTTTCACGTAATGTACATGCCTTACTAATACTAGTGTCGACACGTAAAATGTCAAACTGTGTCACCACCGTAAAGTATGAAAAATGATGTGTACTAGTTTATGTTTATTTTGTTCAAAAGTGATTAAATTACTCTTCTTACAAGAATGAGGTTTCATTGTATTTTAATATGCAGCATAATGTTGTTACTGTCTTATTGTTGACATCACCACCGAGTGATGTCCATACTCAGGTGGGTTCATTGAGGAAGGGGGGGGGCACGAACAAAAATGGGAAATTGTGCAAATATACTAAATGAACGGCCCCATTGTTGTTCTATTCAGTCTCATGTTACTGTTGAACCACTTGTCGTGCACTTGTACCTTTCACCTGTTTTGTCCTCTCGTGGAATTATGGCATTATTATCACAACATTAAAGCTGACAATGAATTGAAAGCATAATATCCCTTAGAATTCGTCTTACACAAAAGGGCAGAACACTTTTTCCTGAAAAAAATACTATTTTGCTGGTCTTGTCAACGAGCACACTTCAAAAAGTCCTTAATTGGGAGTGTATCTTTATCAGAGATGAAGTCCTTTATAGGGGATGTCCTCAATAGAGAGGTCTTTGCTTACTAAAGTATTGAAGAAGAATACACCTTTGTGAAGGAGAACATGTAAAGGGGAGCAGGGAAATGGTAGAAGGCATGGACACCCTGTGAATGCCCTGGATAAGTTTGAGAGGTCCTGCAAGAGAAGGAAGTCGATATATTCAGATCAAGCCAGGGTCAGGTTAGGGAGATATGGAGCGCTTGGTGAACCTGAAAGGTCTACAGACTCTCTCATGCATGGCATTTTCTGACTCGTTGATCTGTGGCCAGACGACCTCCCCGCCTATACCCCGTGTGAACCTGGAATTCAGTTTTGGAGAATATGACAGCTGAAATGGAAAGGCCTTTGTCTCAGCCCTATATAGAGCTTTGAATTTTCAAAATTGGACAAAAATACTTTGCAAGTTGGGGCAGTTTTAAGGACAGCGTTTTCTCGGCTGAGGTCACTGTCACAACCCTGGTAAACTATCCATTTCCTTCTTCAGCTCGGGATATTCAGAAGTGGGAGTACATCCCTCTTGGGCCATTCCTTGGGAAAAATATGGGGACGACAATCTCGCCGTGGGTGATATCCATGGAAGCCCTCATGCCTTTCGCTCAACCTAATCCTGTTCAGGTGAGTTGTGTGTCTTAGAAGTCGTGTTGTAGCTTGTAGAAAATGTAGAGTAAGAATGTAAAGTAACAATGTTCACAGGCTGTCGGGGTGGTGCATGGTAAACAGCGGTGTCTCTCACCACTGAGGTCAGCGGTTCAATTCCCGGTAGGGCGACTCTTGGACAGCTGTGGTTTTCTCCATAGTCTCTGGTTTCCTCCTACTCAACAGTACTAATCACCTGATATTGTTTATAAAGCTAATAACGTCCTTGTTGACGCTCAGCTCTCAACTCAATACCTGTTTACAAAGGTGGTGGGTGTTGTCTTAGAGTTAGTACATGTACCGTTGCATTTTCTTCTTCGTCAATTGAGTCTTTTCTTTGGTGTGTATTTGTGTGTTTGGTGTCGTTACCATGGTTTCCTGTGTACACATCTAGATAAGAATCTTGTACTTCTGTACTGTATACATGAAGATAGTGCTACCATGCTCGATGGCCGGGTTTGATGCTACTAAGCATGCTTGTTATCCCCTGACTCACTTACAGTGTCTTATCACATGACCGCTTGCTCCTGGTAGTTTTCTGTTGACGTTTGGTAGCCGGCTGTCTGTGCTCATTGTGTCTAGTATTCCTTAAAATCCCGGCTACTTTCCTTGAGAGCAGATAAACAAGCTTATTCTCAAGCAGAACCTTGGCCACTCCTGTTGTGAATCAATCTTCCATTGCTTTGAGACCAGGAGGTATTTGGATATGGAATTGTTCTAATCTCTGAGACAAAGACACCAAGACGTTTCCATACACTTATAATTACAATGAATATCCATTTTTGGCAAATCCAATCTTCGTCAGATTCTTTGAAATTGTCCTATCCATCTTCATTGCAGGAGCCCAAGCCCTTGCCATATCTCCAGCATTCCGATCCATTTTCCTTCAACATCAACTTAGAAGTCGCAATTAAACGCAAGTATTGCTCCCTTAGGGGGGATCAGTGGTGTTGTGGTTGGACTAGAACTGGTGTCACTTTCAAAAGGTCGTGGATTCCACTCTTGGAAAGATTGCTGTTTATGTGTATCCTTGAGCAAAACACTTAACCGTTCTCGTACTTATCTCTGTCCACCCAGATGTATAAATGGGTTCCAGATTTACTTTGGTAGTTGACCCATGATGGACTAGAATCCTGCCAAGGGGGCTAATACCCCTCGTCACTTCATGCTACAGATGGGTTCATTACTAATATTGCAGATATTGAACAGTTCACGCAAGACTTTTGGGAGAGCCGCACAAACACTGAACTTCAAACATATCGTTTGATATGATTTCATTACATTTACAGCGGAGGGGAGTGACACAGCCTCTACTGTCTGCAAGTCGAACTTCCAGCACATGTACTGGACGATGAAACAACAGCTAGCCCACCACACGGTGACTGGGTGTAACGTCAGACCTGGGGATCTAATGGCCTCTGGCACCATCAGTGGACCAGTGAGTATGCGCCTCCATTCCCCTTCCAATGGCCTAGTGGTTAAGATGTCCGCCCCGTGAATGCTGATAGCATTTTTCCGATGTGATGGTTGGTTTGCCGCCAGATGGTTAGATGTAGACTACAAACTGCCTTCTCACCAGGAGCCGGGTATTAGAGATAGGTGATAGGAAGTAAAGAGTGTCTGCCTGGCCCTTTCATTAGGGGGGTGACACTCTAATAATCCAACTTTCCCCTACCCCTTCGGTCGTAACAGAGGCTCTTCCAACAGGTACTCTCACCCTTCTCAACTACAGCCCCAACGTTTTGTTTCTTTCAGACTCCTGATTCCTTTGGCTCTATGCTGGAGCTTTGCTGGAAGGGGACCAAAGATGTTGACCTCGGTAATGAAGTCAAAAGGAAGTTCTTGAAAGACAACGATGAGGTCATCATGACTGGTAAGTTACTGAATTTTCTGCACTTACAGTAAAATAAACATGAATTTATTGTAGTTTCTATTATGTTTATTTGCCTCTGTCAGTTAAGGCCTGATGGCCTCACAATAAGGGCGTTCCATGGTGTTATCAGTATTTGTTTATATGTTTGTTTTCAATATTTGTTTATTTCAATATTTGTTTATTTCAATATTTGTTTATTTATTTATTTTCAATATTTGTTTATTTGTTTATTTTCTATATTTGTTTATTTTCAATATTTGTTTATTTGTTTATTTTCAATATCTGTTTATTTTCAATATTTCTTTATTTGTTTATTTTCAATATTCTGTTCCATCTCTTGCAGGCTACTGTCAAGGTGACGGATACAGAATTGGCTTCGGGAGTTGTACTGGCAGAGTTCTTCCTGCCAATCAGATGTAGATGTCGACGCGTTTAACTAAGGAATACTACTTGGAGAGATGGAGTGACAGTGATGTTTTAAGGGCTGACAACTGCTCAAGTGCCTCATGAAATATTTTGCAGAACTTGACTCGGGGGTAGAGTCTATAAAACTATATGTAAAGAAGGATTTTCAACTTTTTGGTTGGCCCTTTAGGTTGGGGGAGCGGCATTATGCTTTAAACAAGGTTTTTTTTTAGAAAGGAGGAGAGGTGACTCATGTATTTATGTCAAAACTTAACAAGTGTGCTGGTTATATTTATGTGCTATGAAGTTTAATGTGCTCACATGTCTTCTGACGGTCTCTTTGTACCATTGTGACCCATGAGCGTAGCTCCCTGTGCAAGTTAAAACGCGACACTCCCCTGGTACTCCTATTAACGCTGTCTGCTTTGGGCAATGCTTGAGACAGAGAGAGGGGAGTGATTTCAGTAACTTGCGCTCAGTGAGGTTACGGTGTGATTGATATTTCCCAGTGAGATTTCTATCCAGCTTGTGTGTTTGCAAAAGTCTTTTCTAATTGTGTTGTTTGCAAATAATTTCTCTGTGGTTATTTCAAAAAAGTTATGAAGAATGTGTTTTCACCAAACTGACTTCAACTTGAGCTGTCTGTAACTAAATGTTTACTAAGCTGTCCACTGACCAGTCACCTTCCACAGTGATAGTTCCCATCTCTGAATTGCCAAATCGAGAAAAAATCTATATCCGACCATCCTGAGATACAGGTATTTCATCCTCCAACCTCATATACAAATATCGAAAGGTGGAGTATAGCAAGAATCTCGTCAGTGTGAGGGGTCAGTCTCGGCAGCCCCATTCATCATCACATGCCCGGTTGATTCAACCGAAGCCACTCGGTCCAAGTTATGCTGAACATGCTGTTGATCCGCGGCACCCAGGCTATGGAATAAGTTGCCCCCGAGACTGACTTCTTGCACTGACATCAAGGAATTCAAGGCACTCTTGAAAACCTTTCTGTTCAGGAGTGCCTTCTCATCAAATTAGAATTTTTTTTGTAAAGCGCTTTGAGCGGGAATATTTATCCTGGATTTAGCGCTATAGAAGTACCATTTTTTATTATTATTATATTGAAAATCACTGGTTTTGTCCAGATGATATCTGATTGATTATCATACTTGACTCGATCACATGGACACGTTACTGTATATGTGAGCCTTTACCCAAGGAGTTAAAAAAGCACCATCAGGGTTTCCGCCAGAGGGGGAATGATGGGGGGGATTCAGCCCCCGCTAAAATATTTCAAGGGGGGATATCCCCCCTTAATTTTGAGCACTAAAGTTTGTTTTACTGTCAAATGAGTAATTTTCATGATTTGATATGTAAAATAAGAGCATTTGGGAGCCAGTTGTAGCGGTTTTAGGGCCAAAAAACGTCTCAGGAGGGGTCATAAACCCTTTTTAAGAAAAAAAAATTTTGGAAAAAAAAATTTTTTTTTTGCTCCCCCTCAAATTTAATCCTGGCGGAAACCCTGACCATCTGTATTGCATTTTTGTGTGAAGCATTTCATAACCTATTGCCTCTGCCTCAAAACTGATCTCAATGCTAATGTAATGTTCCCCTGTTTTTCCCTGCAGGCTGGTTGTTTGGAATGACATGTTCACCTCTGGACCAACTCAAAGTCAATTGTTGCCATTTCTACAATATTCCAATGTGATTTAAAATCTCTTTAATCTCGTTCTAAAAGACTTTAGTAATCCCAATTATTTTCTAAGGAAAAAAGGGCTGGTTTTGAGTGCAGCTGGTCTTGGTAACTCAATCAAGGCCCACCTTGTTCATGATAAGAACATGTATTAGTCACTGCTTATGAGGCAGTTAAGAATGGAAATGGAAGTCAAAATCTTTACTAGTAGTCTCACACTGCATTTATAACATGACCATAGCTACCTGGAAGGAGATGAAGAGGAGAATTGTATCCCCCAACCAAATAGAGGTCTACTAGTATCATGAGTATGTCACTGGTAAAACAGCTGATTAACAGTTTATGTTACAAACAAAGTTTACCTTAGGTGTAGTTTGTTTTTTTATATTTGGGATCACGGTTGAATTTGCTGACTGTTCTGCTTCTGTGTGCAGCTGGTTAAGTTCTCACATTGTTTGTTTATAAAAAGGTGGTAGTGTGACATAGCCCTCTGTTTCTGTTCCCAATAGTTGTTGATTGAATGATGTGGGCTCTGGCCAGACTCTCTCCCGGTCGGTCTGGTACAATAAATAGAACTTACCACAAAAGTATACTCTGACCACATGTAACAATGAAATAATTGTGTTGGGTGAAATCGTATTGACCTGTATAACTGAGATTAAAAGATATTTGAAAAGTGTTGCCTTAATTTCGGGGGGATATGTACTTGTAGATGGGCAGGCCTGACCTGATGTCACACAAATGAGCTCCCCTCATGTTCTACTTAGTTTATTCTACACTTTGTAATTGTGCTAAATCAGTCGCATTCCATTTTCTTCTTGATCTATTGCTGACTTTGCATGCAAATGCTCTTGGGGTCCAGAAGGATATTGTCATGATTATGACATGGCTTTAAAAGTATGTGTATGTCACCACTTAAAAAGGTATATAAGGTCTCCCCTTCATAGCCGCGAAGATATTTTCATTTGAGAATGGTATTCATTGCGTGATCTACCTGTTTATTTTCAGGTACATTTTGTATGTATTTTGGGTTTGTGGTTAGATCATGTTTGAATAAACAAAAAACAAGAATTTCTGTCTTAAATTTAATTTAATTTCTCTATTGTTTTCTTTTCACGTAATGTTTATTTCTTCTTCTTCAGCGTTCGCTCTGCACTTGGAGGGGTCATTCTCCTAATAGTAATCCCCCTCAAGGCGGGATGAGCGTATCCTGCGTGCCACTACGCCAATTGGGGGTATTGGCCTAGTGGTCCGACTTTGGCGAGAGAGATAGAGTCCACGCAAGCTACTCATGTTTCTCACTTGGTGGGGTCTTAGCTTGCCCTGGCATAGACACCAGGTACAAGGAACCTCGGTTTTGAGTATCATTCGAAGGACTGTGAAGAGCCAGGAATTTTAGTTCCTTGAAAGCCACGCCGGTTCATCCAGACATACGATCCTGGGTTCTCCCCGGGATCGAACCCGGGCCCTATTGCGTGGTGGCCAGCAGTCTAGACCACTAGGCCAATGTTTACATTTCTTGAGAATAAACGTTGGGATGCCTCTCGTATCATTGCAAGTGAACTTTCCATGGATAGGGACAGCCTTTTACCCTTCATGTTGGATAAAAGGACTCCTCTGAACATTGGATGTGACTGTTATCATGAGTTTGCCAGGGACAGCCTTCAACTCTTCATGTTGGATAAAAGGACTCCTCTGAACATTGGATGTGACTGTCATCACGAGTTTGCCAGGGGCAGCCTTCAACTCTTCATGTTGGATAAAAGGACTCCTCTGAACATTGGAAGTGACTGTCATCACGAGTTTGCCAGGGACAGCCTTCAACTCTTCATGTTGGATAAAAGGACTCCTCTGAACATTGGATGTGACTGTTATCACGAGTTTGCCAGGGACAGCCTTCAACTCTTCTTGTTGGATAAAAGGACTCCTCTGAACATTGGATGTGACTGTTATCACGAGTTTGCCAGGGACAGCCTTCAACTCTTCTTGTTGGATAAAAGGACTCCTCTGAACATTGGATGTGACTGTCATCACGAGTTTGCCAGGGACAGCCTTCAACTCTTCATGTTGGATAAAAGGATTCCTCTGAACATTGGATGTGACTGTTATCACGAGTTTGCCAGGGGTAGCCTTCAACTCTTCTTGTTGGATAAAAGGACTCCTCTGAACATTGGATGTGACTGTTATCACGAGTTTGCCAGGGACAGCCTTCAACTCTTCTTGCTGGATAAAAGGACTCCTCTGAACATTGGATGTGACTCTTATCACGAGTTTGCCAGGGACAGCCTTCAACTCTTCTTGCTGGATAAAAGGACTCATCTGAACATTGGATGTGACTCTTATCACGAGTTTGCCAGGGGTAGCCTTCAACTCTTCTTGCTGGATAAAAGGACTCATCTGAACATTGGATGTGACTGTTATCACGAGTTTGCCAGGGACAGCCTTCAACTCTTCTTTCTGGATAAAAGGACTCCTCTGAACATTGGATGTGACTGTTATCACGAGTTTGCCAGGGACCGCCTTCAACTCTTCTTGTTGGATAAAAGGACTCCTCTGATCATTGGATGTGACTGTTATCACGAGTTTGCCAGGGACAGCCTTCAACTCTTCTTGCTGGATAAAAGGACTCATCTGAACATTGGATGTGACTGTTATCACGAGTTTGCCAGGGACAGCCTTCAACTCTTCTTGCTGGATAAAAGGACTCCTCTGAACATTGGATGTGACTGTTATCACGAGTTTGCCAGGGACCGCCTTCAACTCTTCTTGTTGGATAAAAGGACTCCTCGGAACATTGGATGTGACTGTCGTCACGAGTTTGCCAGGGACAGCCTTCAACCCTTTTCATGTTGGATAAAAAGACTCCTCTGAAAATTGGATGTGACTGTCCTCTTAGGGTCGGCCGGGGACAGAAAAATGACCAACGTGGTGACATAACTTTCTTGTTCTAGTTCTGTCGCCAGCTGAGTGGTGGCTCCGGCAATCATTCACGCTGGCCATCTTCAACGTGGCACGCATGCGCTTTGCTTCGTCTGCCGCCATGTTTTCAAAGTTTGTCTTCAAAACTTGCTCCCACAAAAATTGGAAATATTTACGGTAGGAACGATTTTATACTGTAAATTTCCACCAAAACTTTTAGTTTACAACACAAGTATAACATTCAGTTCTTCAAATAGTTTGAAAAGTGGACCGAGTTCACATATTTTGGGTTTGAACATTTGGTGATTTTCTCATTCAGTAAGCGGTGTTGGGCGGCGTGGCATTTGTACAGACTTGGTCGAAAAAAAGTTGTGGGATTGTTTTGTCAAGACGATAGTTCAAATTATGCATAGGTTTTGTTTGAAATATTAACTTAGATATTGAGTATCTTGCTGAAAATCAAAAATCAAAAATCAAAACCACGTCATTTCCGGTTGGGGATAGACTTCATGGGTAATAAAGTTCGCCATTTTTAAAAGACCCGTATTCACAGTCTTTTCAAAATGGCCGACGGTCTGTTGTAAATTTTTTTTCCAGTCCCTATTTATTTCCAGTCCAGTCTGCATGCCTTCACCGCATTCGTGAATTTTGCTCGCAGCTGTTGGCCGTTCACCAGTGATCCAGCGATATGTCAGTGACATACATATGCATTTAGACTTGATTTGTACATTTTATTTGTACTTGATGTTGATTTTCCTCAAGTCAAACTGTGGCGAGATGCCTTTAGATTTGATTTGTACAGGTTTAGTACCGTCTTACCTATGCTGCCGTATTTCAATCTCTCGTTTTATTTTGTATATTTGCAGGTCCTTCATGTTCGAGTTGTACAAACCAACACCATGATGAAAGCCTTACGTATGACTACTACATGTCAAGACAAACGCCATGATGAAAGCCTTAATTGACACGAATGCCATTCGAATCCGACTTTATATTTCCTTTTTGTCTGTAACCTTCTTCTTTCTTCTGTATGTTTTCAAAGTGAATTAATAAACGTTATAATTTATATCATATCTTCCTTCTTTCCCCCCAGGTTACGAGGTCAGTTAGCGCACTGTAAACAAATATCAAAAAATCTTTTTTGATTTTCTTTTTATTTGTCTTTGGATATGTCTCTCAATAATCTCTAAACATCCTTTCCAAACAGTAATGAATCAATAAACCAATGATTCAATCTGTTTTCTTCTTGGATTTTATGATTGTCTCCTGAACAAAGTTCTTGAAAATATTCTAAGTCCGAAAACATCTTGTGTTTTTTCTTCAAAAATGTACTAAGTCCACAGAAGTCTAAAAAATAATCGAGCGTGACTCCGCTCCGTAACTTTTCCATGGTTTTTTTTTGAAAAATACGCTAAGTACAAAATCGCTGAGTCATCCTTTTTTCCTTTAAAAATACGCTAAGTCCACAAAACTCGAAAAATAAATTGTGCGTGGCCTCTCCTCGTAACTTTTTTCCTCTGCAAAGTTACGGAGCGAGGTCACGCTCGAGTTTTTTTTTGACGTTTTTGGAGATAGCCTATATTCTGAGGGCCCCCCTTTTTTTGGGCAAAATCCGTTGATCCAGGAGTGTATTAGGCATATATGTAATCCTTTGCAAAGTTCAATTGTTATTGAGTTGAATTGTTATCTTAATGTTCAACTATTAATACATTATTAGTCTTCAAGGCTAATATTATGTGCCAATTGAAGTTTAGTGAGCGATGTTGTCAGAGTTCCTTGATCAGTTTACTGAACAACTTGTATAATACCAAGTGAATAGTGTAAAGTATTTATGTGTTGCGCAGAAGAGTGCACGTTTGATGTGTACAATTGCTGGTGAAAACGTCAAAGGAGGAACTTTGAAATGATCTGTTCTTCTCGGAATAGGCAAGCCTATTTGAACAGTTTCAAAGTCTCTTTTTGACATTTTACCAGCAATTGAACAGAAATAGCATCAAACATGAATAATTCTGCCACACATAAATAATTCACGCTAATCAAAATGGTGAAAAACAAGTTGTTCAGCAAATTAACCAACGATATCTGGTAACTTTGCTCACAAACTCAATGCTGCACATAATACAAGCTTTGAAGAAAAATGTATTAATTGCTGGGCATAAAGATAAACATTCAACACAACAACAACAATTGAAGTTTGCAATGGATAACATGCCATATACACTCCTAGATCTACTCTTAGAATTAAAGGTTTTCAAGGCGGCACGTGTAACAAACCCCTTCCGGTTTTCTAAATCAGATAGAAAAGCACCAAGAAGGATTTTCAATCATTTAAAGCCGAGGAATCTTCTTCAGAATAGAAAGATTCGTGCCCTGAGAAGATTATGAAAATCTTTATTTCTAAGAGTGTTGATAGTTCGTCAGCTCAGAATAAGTTTAACTAGTTCGAAAGTATGTCGAAAAATGTCATGAAAGATTCATGGAATTAAGTTTACAGTTTGCTAACCGTGCAGCGGCTTAAGATTGGTAAATCATTTAAAAAAAACTGCAGATATATGTAACTAATAAACCCTGAGCTGACTACTATTTTCCTTGTTTCAAATGAAAGGATTAAGTTGAAGTCGAATGAACCAAAAACACGTCAATTTTAAACACAAGTTTTATTTAAAAAACAACCAACTATTTTCACAGTACACGCAAAGAAGGCGAAATACTGTAAAATCACCAGTATAAGACCATTTTCGTGAATTTCAACACAACCCTAACCTAAGTTGAAATTAGAAAGTAATAAGACAGCTTTAGTGCTTGTGAAAGTCTCACAGTTTACGCTACAGCTGCGGAAGTCAAATGATATCCCGCAACCGCAATCATTCCTTCGTTAAAGTTCATTAGATGGTCTTATAGAAGCGATATTAAAGTATTTTTACACAGTTTGAATCAAGTAATTAAGGCCTAAATCTAAAAGTATTGTACAGAGTATTGCTGTCAGTAAATTGTTTCTTTAGAATATCTTGGAACAGTCTGGAAGGGGACGGATTTCTATAATTTCATTTGTCTTGATTGGTAGTATGGTCTAAAAAAATGGGCGATTGATAATGATATCTTAATGCCCGGGTAATTCCTTTCAAACATTTCGAATGTTGATGTTGCTTTAATGACAAAGATCAATTTACCCTAACGATTGCAATGTGTCTGTAATAACACAGACAATTCTTGGGGTGTACCAATTAGTTATTTCAGAACTCATCATCAAAATCTGGATGCGGTGTCACTGCCCACTTATCATGCGAGGACCCAGTACGGCGATGTTCGTTCCCAGCCGCAGCCTTATATGGAAGAGTACGCTAATGGTCTGTAATCGGACGCCAGAGTAGACCCAGTTAGCCGCAACCAGAAATGGGATCACCAAATTGATTCTCCCTAAACGTCTGACCCAAGATGAGGCTGAATAGCATTGAGGTATGATACGGAAGAGTCGACGTATGCCCCTTGATATCGGATCAACCGATCGTTCCCTTGTTCGTACCCTAGCCATAAAGGATCGCAGAGCAGATTGGGGAGTCACGATATCTCCTCAACCAATTCGTACCAAAGCTACAACAGCCGCCAAAAACAAGCCAGATAATGAGGGATCACCTTGTGAAGCCAAAGATACAGCAGCCGCCGAAATCGATCCAGTGCTACCTTTAGCTACCAAAATGCCCGCCAGGGTAGCGGAAAGGGTTATTTAACGACGCACCAACAAAAATGGCGACGTTATTATTACTGATTAGGGTAAATGGACACTTGAAATCAAAGCAACATACAGTTAGCCGAAATGCTTAACACTGAGCAGGTTATTGTTTATGCTTTTTAAAAGAAATGATAAATTATGAATCCTAATATATCAAAAGTGTCGAATTCTGCTTTGCCCTTGCTCATTGGAAATGAAGCAATCAGCTTTTTGAGAAGAGTTAAATTTTGTTTTTGGAATTCAGAATGGGTGAACACGTGTTGCTTTTAGTTTTAGTTATATGGGGTTTGTTTTCTTAATTGATATTCTTAAGAAACAACTTCTTACTGCAGCAGTTTAATGATGTTGCTGTTAAACTAATTTCTACTTTTGATTACAAGGGAATATCTTACATCTTAACATAAATGCACATATACAGGGTGTCACAAATGTTTTCAATTTCTGATCTGGAAAAGTCTGTGAACGTTTGTGAATCGAATTTAAAAACAAATTCCGATGATCAGAATAAAGATAAATGGTTAGCCGCCATATATTAAGGCCAGCAAGTTAAATATAGGGTACAAACTGCCTTCTCTCCAGGTGCCTGGCATTAGAGATTGGAGTTGGGAGGTAAAGAGTGTCTCATCAGCCAAAAGCTGGCTGGCTCTTTCATTAGGGGTGACACTATCATGAACAAACTTTACTTTAGACTCATTAAATAATCATTGTTCCAAAATTCACAATCATAAATGTGAATCTGCGAACGGTAATCTAACTTGTTTGGGACACCCTGTAAGCCAACAATACAACTCGTACATTGATAAATCTCAGCAAAATAGAAAACACCATGCCTAAATCTAGATTACAACCGCTTAGAACAAGATGAACAGAAGTTGGGTTGCTTTTTTATAACAATGAAGAAAGTAAGCAAAACAGAGCCTTGCTAATTTCGATTTTGAACATATTTAGACAAGGTTGGACCAATGGGTTCAAAGAGCACTCTAGGCCAACAATCAGCCTCTCAATAAAAAGGCGTGGTGTTTTCAAAATGCTAAACATTTAAGATACAATAAACACACAATTCTCGATTTTTCGGTGATTTCAAAAGGCATGAGGCTCTGAGCCTGTGAATGACTGGTAAAGATTCATAAGCACTTCCGGTCGGATTGTCCAATCAGAAGACCAGTGGCACTGGACTAGTGGTATATCATGATTCATCACAAGCCAGGATAGGAAGGGGGCTGAAGTCATCATAAATCTTTAGTGTAACAGAAGAAATCTGCATGAAGAATAAATATTATTCTCAAAATAGATGGGGGGGGGGGCTGGAGTGGTCCATGACCCATGACTAGAGGTGTATGTCGAGACTCAGACAAGGTTTTTATAGAAAGAGGATGCGTTTTGAAATCACCGTAGCAACTCAACCTACAACTGCCACTAAAACTGAAGTGGAAGGTGTATGTTAGATGTTCAGTCAAGTACACAGGATGTTAATTAAAACATGGTCATTTCATGCCAGTTGTTTTATGATAACTACTGGATGGGGTATACTAAAGTTAGTCTGCAACAATATCTCAGAATAACTACTGGATGGGGTATACTAAAGTTAGTCTGCAACAAATTCTCAGAATAACTACTGGATGGGGTATACTAAAGTTAGTCTGCAACAAATTCTCAGATATTCTATGTGTTGATGGGTACAATTTAAATACCAGTTGGCCAAGTCATTTTGAACAACGGCTATCAGGCCTTAGAACTATGCATTGTTTTAATTAACAACCTGTACTTATAATGATACATGTAATTCAAAAAGCTTGTGACAAAAACTCCCAGTGAATTCAGTTCAGCAGGAAAATTGTTGAACACAGTAGGCCATATTGTCTCATTCATTGGAATATACAGATTAAGGGCTCACAATAGCCCAATCGCAGGCTTTGTGACAGTGGACAAAGGTTCCCAGAACCTGTCTATTCAATTGGGTGGCGGTGACATTGACATAACTCAGCGAGTTGTCTGAGCTCATGTTTTCAGTGACTCGCTCATTGTCGACCCCTTCCAGTGTGTGGTTTCATGGCCTAGTGGTTAGAGCGTTGGACCCAAGGTCCAGAGGTTTTGGGTTCGAATCCAGTCGAAACCTTTTTCAAACTTTTTTACAATAAATTATTTTCTTTCTCGCTTTAACAGGGATTATTTTAAGACATCATAATTTCATGAGGGGATATAGTACCTGTAACCAAGAAAATTTGCCGGATTCGATGTTTTTTTTCAAAGTTGCTTTCTTCCAACACAACACTGACAATTGTGTCAAAAATCTTCACAAGACGACAAGTAAAGGTATGGTTGTTTTGCACTTTGGAACGAAATTTTAACCCAAACAAAATCTTTATCATTCTTAACCTCCTTCCAGCAGCAATCTTGGTCTTCCTGTCAGTATCAGTAAATCAAAAGACGTCTACCAAGCTTGTTTGGCGCAGACAATGGCCGTGATATAGTAGAAGGTTTCTGATTGGCTGATACTGACCGGAAGGCTTAGAATTCTGTTTGAAGAAAGTAACTAATGATGGAGGTAAAGTCCGGCAAACTCTCTGCTTACTGTGATTGCTCAATCAAACGAGCAGCTGTCAAGGTGAATTTAGTCTACTTGGGTACAAGTGTATTTCTGTTTACGAACACGCTATCACAATAGTGAGGTTTGGCAAGCTTACGTTTGACGTTTTCGAGGCACATTTGTTTGTGAAGTGAGCGTTCGATCAGCTACATTCATCACTGAGTGAGCAACAATGGGTGGGGTATCGGCGTTACAAAGGCCAACACTACACGCTGGCGTTGGCTGTCAAAATCAGGGTATTTCATAAGTAGGGTACCATAAGAGGTAAAGACTCTGATTCAAAGCTAAGCTTCCATGAAGAAGGAGCATCTTTTGCCGATTTCAGAATTTTCAAAACGTAAACGTAAACATATTCGTAAATCGTTAGCATGCAAAACCTCACTAATGTTGAAATAAGTGTTTGACATTCAGTTTTACAAAGAATTGGTCTTGCCTTAGACTGCTCACGGGTTGTTTGGCGAGAAAAGATTCCATAAACGTTCCCTCCTTTGCCGATACGTCGTCCTCGTATGTAGATCACGTGACTTGATGACGACATTGGCACGTGGTGTGCACGCCATGCGAACTGGAAAACATAAGGTTATGGAAATTTGAGAATTTTGCAAACTTACTAACAACAAAAGGAAAGGAAGGGTTGCAGGATTTGGTCATAAACAAACTTAATAAGACTGATGCGATCAATGCCGAGCTGGGCAAAGCCGTCCTTGGGACCAGGAAGGGAGCCCTGATTAGCTGGGGTGGTAACAGACAGAAGAAGTGGGGAGCGACTGAGGATGCTCCTACAAAAAGATGGTCAAAGCCCCTTATTCCATTTCGAAGGAAGGGGTAAACATTACAATGAGGGTAATGGAAAATGCATTAGAGCAGCCAAGTTCAATGCCTTACATTGGCATGCCATAGCTATGGCAAGTAGTCATATTAATACTACCTCTAATATACTGCTGGTTTCATCTAAAGAAGGTCATTTATCATCAGTAATGACAGTCAGGGGAGTAAAAAGAAGGTACCATGTATGGAGAAGGAGAATGCTTTCAAATAAAAGGGCTTCCGGCCGCGTCAACATAAGCCACTGTTTCATCAGTGCACCCTTTGGGAAGAGGGTCATTTGAATGACAAGGTGGTGATATAACCAAAGACGACAACACAAGGATTTGACCATAACAATCAACATAACCCACAAGCTCGCACCCAGGTGAAAACTAAATGACATGTACGACACTTGGTATGATCGAATTCCGCCATGTGCCTGTACACGAGTTCCTTTGTTGATGTGCCCTGGGGTCCAGGACATCCATAGCCATGAGTCTATACCAAGCACTGAACATTTCATAGAGCTGCCACCTGTGGGCGAGCTTGAGGGTAATGTTGATTGTTATGTTCACATCCATTTGTATTCTGCCACCAGCCATTGTGGTTGGCATGGCTCTATCGAGATCAAAGCCAGCTTAGAGTTGCGCAAGTCAACTTACCATGTATAGTACTGTAACCGCTGTATCATCTGATTCCCTGTGGAGTCCAGCCGCTTCCTGTGTATGACAATCCACCTGGAAAATGTAGCATGAAATAATTTTGAGAATTTTGCAAATGGACATCACATGGATGTTTCCGACAGTGTCACATACAGCTGGCGATGTCAATTCTTTCTCAGAATGGGCCCATATGTTCTGATGAATCATCGAATGGGCTTTTGATTTTAGAGTAGCTGACTGTATCACGGGTTGACCATTAGGATCCTGCCAAAGGGAACTTAGACATCGAGTCAGTGGAAGAGAACCCGTTTGGAGAAGGAGGCGACTTTCTGTTCCGAGGCTCCCGGCTGTGTAGGAACTTCATGCATAGTAATGCAATCACCATGCAGTCATTTTGCTCTCAGCTTTCCTAATTACCAGGTTAAAGCTGGCAACATTGAAGTACTTTACTTGCCTCGTATAATACTTGGTCCGCGTTATCATTCTTTGCCAAATCGATCGTCATGAAAGACTATTACTCGATGGTTTTCGATCCCTGATGGAGTGGGTTGCGTTGAGCGCGCTGTCCTGGCATCCAGTTCGTGACAGCCGCGATGAATGTGTGAGTTCTGCAAGTAAAAAGTAAACACTCATAAGACACATGAGTACAAAGGGAATAAGATAATTGAGACATTCAAAATGTCCTACTTCAAAGCAAGAAGGCGTATTTTGTGTCCAAACAAATCCGCTGTAGTTCGACACGAGCAAGGTCTCTCTTACAGTCCGCGTCACTGCAAACGCCAAGTCGACAGCACGTTCGGGCTGAAGACAAAGTCACAACCAGGAAGACAAGTCAGCAGTATTTCAAGTCAGAGGACAAAGTCACAACCAGAAAGACAAGTCGGCAGTATCTTCGGGCTGAAGACAAAGTCACCGCCAGAAAGACAAGTCGGCAGTATCTTCAGGCTGAAGACAAAGTCACAACCAGAAAGACAAGTCGACAGTATCTTCAGGCTGTAGACAAAGTCACCACCAGAAAGACAAATCGGCAGTATCTTCGGACTGAAGACAAAGTCACCACCTGAAGACAAGTCGGCAGTATCATCGGGCTGAAGACAAAGGCACAACCAGAAAGACAAGTCGACAGCATCTTCGATCATCACCATGCAGTCATTGTGACGAGTTTAATGTGATAAGAAAATTTGCTCTCAGCTTTCCTAATTACCAGGTTAAAGCTGGCAACATTGAAGTACTTTACTTGCCTCGTATAATACTTGGTCCGCGTTATCATTCTTTGCTGAATCGATCATCATGAAAGACTATTACTCGATGGTTTTCGATCCCTGATGGAGTGGGTTGCGTTGAGCGCGCTGTCCTGGCATCCAGTTCGTGACAGCTGCGATGAATGTGTGAGTTCTGCAAGTAAAAAGTAAACACTCATAAGACACATGAGTACAAAGGGAATAAGATAATTGAGACATTCAAAATGTCCTAATTCAAAGCAAGAAGGCGTATTTTGTGTCCAAACAAATCCGCTACAGTTCGACACGAGCAAGATCTCTCTTATAGTCCGCGTCACTGCAAACGCCAAGTCGACAGCACGTTCGGGCTGAAGACAAAGTCACAACCAGGAAGACAAGTCAGCAGGTTTTCAAGTCAGAGGACAAAGTCACAACCAGAAAGACAAGTCGGCAGTATCTTCGGGCTGAAGACAAAGTCACCACCAGAAAGACAAATCGGCTGTATCTTCGGACTGAGACAAAGTCACCACCAGAAAGACAATCGACAGCATCTTCAGGATGAAGACAAAGTGGGGAGGGGGGTTCGGACGTTTTTGTAACAGGGTCAGTATGATGGGGAAAACTAGGGCCTAACTACAGAATAGCCGGGACAGTGGTAGCTCTGTACATTATGTACACTATGTCCCTCTGTACATTATGTACACATTCCTATCACTACGAGCTCTATTTCCCCGCTCTTTTTGGTACGCACGCTCGTTGTACACATGCGTTGTGCATTCACTGACATCGCCATTTTGTTTTCTTGAATGACCAACTTTTCAAAAACTTTGAGGAGTGCAGCACGTTACAAAATTCTTTCAATACAAAATATCATTGTGTTCGAGCAATATGAGCTTGCTGACCAATCGAGAAGAGAAAAAATGCTGACAAAGTTTGAGACAACATGTGCAATCCAAGAATACAAAATGGCTTCCTTCGGGTGGCTTCCCGCATGTTCACAGCGAAAGGTAAAATGAGTTTTGGGAGCATTTTACCAGGAATTATTCAGGGGAATTCAAGTTTTGATGCGCTTTCCACTTCACTACAACAAAATGCAATATCTTTCATAAGAACTTACCAGAATATCTGCAACTTTGGCGGAAATTTAGAAGTAAATCGAGATTTGCCTCCGTCTACCTTGGCGAACTAGAGAGGAATGACCTCGGACTAACGTCACATCACGTGGCCCCGCACCATGGCATTGACCAATCAGGGACCGACCCGAGTTGCTGTTTGTAACGAACATGGTTTGGTAACCAGTTGACCAGGGTGTGACGGCGCAATTGAATGGTGTCGCAATCAATTTTCATTGATCTGATTAGCTGTGGAAATGTGACCGCCATATGCGCTAATCGTGTACTCTTTCACTTTGGCGAATCCGTGTCCCCACTATCAGCGGACTCTGACACGCCGGCCCGTTTACCGCGGAGAGAAGGCTCTCATTTGTGCGGAAAAGCCATAAAGGCGCGAGAAAAACAGGCTATCTCATGAACTTAGTGAGGTGTGCCTAGTGCCCATTTCATTTTTTCACAAACAAGTTACGAGGAGAAATATTTTTAGCCAAACATAGGCCTACCGCAGAATGGGGGGAGTGCCTGGTGTTTGACGCGGAGTGTTGGGGAACTGATTCGCCAGCTCTAACACGTGCTGATGTAATTGAAACGAATGATTTAATACTAACACCCGTTGCTTCAATTAATTGAAATCGACATACCTCACTAGAGAGGTTTAGCAACGCCTCCAGTAACGTCATTAGAGAGGTTTAGCAAGTATCACGTTTACGTCAACGTCTATAAATTTTTGCTAAAAAGCATGACACGTTTGGTTGTCAAATATCTGATGTTTACCACTTCTGTCTGAAGCTGATTCGAGAACTGTTGGGCCTTCATTTTATTGGCGCTAACTTGGAGTTACTTGCCATTATCTTAAGTAGGCTTAACTGAGGGAGATGCCGTCAATAATAACCGGGTCAGTGGTGTTTTGATAGTAGGCAGTGCATTCTTTGAGACACCCTGTAACTTTGGGACGTTTTTGCTCCAGTTTTTGTTGCTCTCGATCTTTGACAAGCTACATTGTCACTTCACCACCAAGTTCCCCTATTGACGGACCTCAGGATGGGAACCAATCTAGTTTTTCACTCAAAAATTCACTCTTTAGTGCTCTACATCCACGACCTCTCTGATTGATCGAAAACTGATCGAGTGACAAAATAAATTGTGGGGATTCCCAGAACAAATTGATGAGCAGTAGTGTCTCCCTGTTCAACATGCGGAACTAAATCTAATGATAATGTAACGACTATATAAAACTATTACATTGGACTACTTCATCCACCCTTTTATCCATTTGATAGATACAATAAGTTCACCTTCGCCACAGCAAAGTTCATACAGACCCAATAATCCTGATTCAAATGACGAATATCCGAAGAGAAGCTGCTACATTTCAACCGAACAACCGAAAAAACTGCAAATCCGAAACAGTGAAATCCTAAAAGTAATACGTAATAACTAGCAAAGTCAGCAACAGTTTGCGGCCAGGTTATAATCTTTCTACAAATGAAATAATCTCCTTATGTCTATAACGGAGCTAAGTTATCCAAACGTCTGGTCTCTTTTGTGATGTCCACTGCCGACAGATGCAAATCGACCTGATGGTTTTGCTTGTCAATAGCAATATTCCATTTAGAAGATTTTGTCGATGTCTGATAACTGCAAATTCCGTTCGTATGCCTCTTTATTCAACTGTGAAATCATCTTTAGCGATTCCAGTGCTTTCTTGGCTTTCGTATGTATGCCTGCGAAATATTGAACTGATATACAAACCCTTGGAGCTTCTACAGACCGCCGAAAATAAGATAATATCAAAATCAGCGAGTCGCCTTCGTAGTGGTTTTGATTGCGTATAGAAAATCAACAGCAACAGCAACCAAGTTGTCCATTTAATGTTCTGGATCAAGCTGCAAAGCTACTAAGTAAGCGTTTCAGTATAAAATTTGGGAAATCCATATTGTGAAACACGATTCATTGAAAGTCTTCTGTACACTCCCATTGGGACTTTCACACTGGTTGCCCGGCGAGAAATCCTCTAATCGATAGGCGAATACCCTCACCCTTTTCTTAAAGTGTTTGGCGGGTAATTTCACCAGCCTAAAACGAATACTGCCTTGTATTTTCCATCAGACTTGAAGATCCCTTAATGAAAAGTACCAGGATGTTTGCTATTCAATCCAGAATGGCCGTCAGTGGTCAGTGAGGTTCAAAAAGTCAAAAAATCCTGTTAATGTCCGTTTCCAGCAGCAAATCGCGACCATATGCCTCACGATTCAGTTGGTTCATTACAGCCAGCGATCTCCGTGCTGCTGTTTTGAATGGCTTGGGCAGCCCGTGAGGAAGAAGGTCGTTCCTTGGGTTGGTGGGGTCCATTACCTTCTGCTCTTTGTCAGCGAGGCTCTTGGTAATTGCGTTCAGGGGGTAGTTGTAATCAAAAGCCACGTTGATTTCGCCCCGCCGCATGCTCACCAGAAATTTGTCAAGAGCATGCCGAAGCGACGGCTGACGTGAACTGCGCCTTCTCGAAGCTTCGACGCGTTCTGCAACATCAACTGCGATTGTCTCAATCATGGTGGAGCGCCCTGGCATCTTCACATCATCCACACCGAGGTTCCAGTTCTTGGCGAGTCTGACAAAGCGATGCACGAAATGAGAGCGCGATTTTATAAAAGCCACGGCTCCCTCCGTCAGATCCGAGCTGTGGTATCTCATTTCGCTGTCTGGAATGTTTTTCGTCATATCTAGTGTTCTCCTAACTTGCTCCTTTCCCGTGTTCGCAGTATTATGTGTGTTAACAACGTTTCTGGCAGGAAGAAGATCAAAGTGGACGCCATTTAGGTCAAACGTAAGCGAATACGGTGTTTGCTTGACACCACTTGCCGGTACTCCAAGATGGCCGACTATCAGACTGTTAATTTCCGTTAGGACGGCTGCATACGGCGGGTTCTCCCCGTTTAGGTAAATTACCAAATCGTAATCAGCATATCCCCGAATCGAAGTCTTCTTACCCTTCCCACCATTTACTCTCAAACGGTCCAAGCTAAAGCTTGACTTCTCTTGAAGAAGTCGTTGTAAGCGAGCAGTCTCCGCATTGCCTCGACCTTCGAATTCCTTGTCGACCGCGAGTTTGTCGGCGTGTATCGTTAGAAGCGCATCAAAGTTCTCCCTATTTCTCCTCCTCCCAGCCATGCACGGCATGTTGACGGTTTGATGAGAGAATAATTTTATGGGATTCACGCACAAAGAAGCAGAGTACGGTTAGTACTGTTTGCAATGTTATAGCAACGAGGTTTAAAATAATTGTGAAGGAATGTAATATATTCGAGAAAATCTGGAGACTTCGAAATGGGAATCCCCACTGGGATATGGCTATACATGTATTAGGATCATGATATTGATACGTAGACTGCACGCTGATTTGGTTTTCACTTCTAATTTCGCTGACCGTGATTATATCACGCAAGGTTTTTAATCATTGGTTGCACACCACCGGAGTTCAACAACAACCCCCCCCCCCCCCTCGACCAATGCCCCACCAAACCCTGGATCGGCTACTGAGACCTCTGCTAGCATGAGTAAAGACTGACGTCACGCCATCTGAACGATTCATCGAAACTGATAATCGGCAAAACCATGCAATGTAACTGCCGCAATAATTCTTATTCAATTAACGATGTGTGGCAACGGGGATTCCCACTTCAAAGTCTCCAGGAAAGCCTGGATCGGCTACTGAGACCTCTGCTAGCATGAGTAAAGACTGACGTCACGCCATCTGAACGATTCATCGAAACTGATAATCGGCAAAACCATGCAATGTAACTGCCGCAATAATTCTTATTCAATTAACGATGTGTGGCAACGGGGATCCCCACTTCAAAGTCTCCAGGAAAGCTTTTCGTAGTATGATCGAAATTCTTTTGAAGCTTAAAAAAGGAAGCGGTGTCCGTATTCAGCTCCCGATCCATGGACAATATCATCATGTCACAAATTAAACAAAGTCGAAAGAAGGCAACGTTTAGGGCGAAATTCCAATTCGATGGTCTTCTGACCGTCGAAAGAAGACAACGTGTAGGGCGAAATTCCAATTCGATGGTCTTCTGACCGTCGAAAGAAGGCAACGTGTAGGGCGAAATTCCAATTCGATGATCTTCTGACCGTTCTCGCCTACAGCATTGGGATTGACCACGAATTTGAAAGTCGTGGTAATGCAACAATCGATAGGATAATCCGACCTCGATATTCCTTATAGACCGTTCGAAGGTGGCAGGCGAAAACCAGCACTTAAAAAATATCAAAGCAGTGTTCAGATTTTTTACAATGCAAGCTGAGGCAGTCAGTTTTTGGTTGGCTATGCAGATTCGACAATAGACTAAGGGAGCATCCATTAAGTGCGTACGCACTGAGGGGGTAGGGGGGTCTATGAACACTATGTACACTATGTACACTATGCGTACAGGGGGGAGGGGGAGTTAATGGTCTTGCGTACGTACGCAACCCAAGAACCATTTTGTTACTTAATGGACGCTCCCTAAATGGCCACTGCTATAAATAGTCATGCCGTCATGGGGGAAGTTTCATCTGGAATTATACATGTAATGAAAGTGTCATCAAAACTTTTATTAAGCAGTTCTAGATTATAATCTCATATTGCTGGAGCAAGTATTCCGGAACGGTTGTCTTTAACAATTTGCAACACGAAGTGTGGGGCCCACCTTTAAGACGTTTAGACGACATTTGAGAGTGACTACTGTTTCAAGATCGAACTAGCTGTTTCGAAATTGGACTGTTTATCCAAGATTTGGCAACTTTGAATCGTCTATTCACGTTGACATACAGGGACTTTGCACTGAAAGACGCTGACACTGACAATTGCATTTTTAAACTGTAGAGTCGTAAAAAGCCGGGATCATGCCGCAAAGGAGGAGCAAGGCAGATAAGGAGGAAAAGAGGAGCATGTTTGATGATCTTCTTTCAGATCTCGTGGATGATCTGGAAATTGATGAAGAGTTCAAACGACGCGGAAAAGCCGCAGCTAATCGGGTCTTCCGGCTCCTTCAGAGGGAATCAGAGTACAGAATAGACCGTGTTAAAGTCGCAGGCGGGCAAGGCAAAAATACCTCGATCCGTGGACGACATATGGATTATGATTGTGTAGTTTTCATCAATGGAGAGGAACCGCCATTTTCTGACGTTATTGATGAATTTGAGGCACTGATTAACAACTTTTTTGAAATACCAGTCTCGGTGACACCGTATTCGCTCAAGTTTAAGCTGGATGATGTCAACTTTGACCTTCTCCCAGCCACAAATGAAGTCCTAACGCACGATACTTCGGACACGACTCGGATGCAAGTTGCGAGGACTCTTGATAAGATGAAAAGGATCCCTGCCGGCGAAATTAGATATTACAGCGCAGCCCTAACAGAGGGGGCATTGGACTTCATTCAGTCTCGCTCTGACTTTGTTCTCAGCTTCATCAAGCTTTGTAAGTACTGGAATAACGGCGTAAAATGCGGATACATCTCGGGCCGCTCGACAATTATTGAAACAATTGCAGTGGCTGTAGCGGAGGAGGAGGAGACAAAAGCTGGTCAAAGCCGGAGAAAACCTTCTCTCAGAAACTCCATCACAAATTTCCTTGAGCAAATGAGACATACGGCGGAAATAAACGTGGCCTTTTATCACAACTACAGGAGATCGGACGTCCCGAGACATATCGCAAAGCAGAGGCCTCTGGTGCTCGACCCGTCCAACCCCTGGAACAACCTACTTTCCCGACGGACCCAGTCCTCTCTCGAACCATTTGAAGAACACGCAAAAAATATCTTGGGCGAGATTTACAAGCTGAATGCAGTGGCTTATCAGCGGGACTTGGAATACACTGACATATCGGCCTTATTTCGGCCTTATATCCGCCTTATCGGCCTTATCGGCCTTTTGATGGATGTAGTACATGCATGCCGACGCCTTTTATATAGACCTGCATGAGTCACGATAGCAAGTAACTTGTAAATATAATATTTCGCTAGTTTTAGGATTGGTAGCAAGTAACTTGTAAATATAAACAATTTAGGGATAATGTGAAGTTTGTGCTTTTGAACAAATGAGCCCTGTAATGATTAACCGGTTGTGATTTTGCTCCACCGTGATTGGTTCAATTCTCAAGACTGTGCCGGTGAGGCAGAATCAACGGCTTCTAATTGGCCATTGCAACAATGCTGTCGCTACTTGAGGATAGTCGTGACGAAAGTGTCCTGGACTCAACTTCATTTTAATCATGGTAATTATATAGGTATTAAAAACAGCCGTCCGCCATCACATTTATGTACTGTATATATCAATCACAATCGAGTAGTTGGGCCTGGTATTTTCATTTTCATATAACAATAAATCATCTCCATTCGATGCATTCTTCATTGTTTATTTGCACAAAACATCGATTCCTTTCTCTGTTCAACCTCGGCCCTGGTCGATTTGTACGTCGACTCGCACGTACTGGGAAGTGGTAAATATCACCATGTGTTATGGTGACGTGGATAATCGGATAATCAGGTTGGCGAATCGAACGCAGAGTGAGGCGTGTTGTCAAACTATTGATCTGATATCGGTCTGTTTGATATGTCTAGGCGATGTCTCGTCGCGTCCAAATGTAAACAAATGGTTGGTGGTTTTCCATGAGAGAAGAAACCTGCGGAAATGTTCAGTTCATGATTTCAATCAAAACATTCCTTGCAGCTGCGTTGCTTCTTTAGTGCAAGAAGACTTCATTGTCTTCCAAGGTGATGATTAGGCCTCCGTCCGAGCCAGATCCAATATGGCGGCCCAAGAAACCAGCAGTTAAAAATATCAAAGCAGTGTTCAGACTTTTTTCAATGCAAGCTGAAGCAGTCAGTTCGTTTTTGGTCAGGCAGTCTACTGATTAGAGAGAGCTCTGCCATATCCTAAACCAGTCTTTCTTCAGTTTTGTTCTTAGTTTAGAGCCGGTTTGGAATCGCCCTTAGGCGCTTTAGTCTGGTGTCCAGATTCTCATTGAGCAGATTCTGGTAAGCCTCAGTATTCTGTGAAGTTGTTTCTGCCTTGGCAGTGCCCTGTTCGTCGACGGTAGATCGTCACCTGTTGCTTCCTGTCTAGCTGGGTGATGCTGTCGTCTGGGTGTTGTCACCGTTATATGCTGTAATAGCAACATCAAAGACGAATACCACTTTCTTTTACAACTAACTGATCTGACCACTCGTTCAAATCTAAAATACTAGCTCGCACACATCGTCATTCAAGACTACATGAAGCACATTGAAAAGTGACGGGAAATGGGATTTGAACACCAGGGATGTTCAAATCACAACACACCATTTATGGACTCTACCGTTTGGTGTCTCTGCCGCATATTCAGCACGAGCAACAAGGCGTGTCCAACAACAGCCCGCCATTGTCACACCTGCGTGACCTTGAAAGGTGAGCCTCGCTATCGCATTGGCGGCACTCAACTCAACACTGCGTTGTGTGCAATCGATCACTGCTCTATTACCTGTGCATGAATTAGGATCAATTGAACACGAAGTAGGACATATTGCTTACCTTTAAGGATTAGGGACAAAACATTGGACCATTTTTAATCAAAATGGCGGAGTTTCGTTTATTGTTTTTAATCGTCTGCTCGATTTGTTGTGTTTATGTCCAAGCGGGCGCCAAGATGGATTATTTAAACCAAACCCCTATCTACTCTAAAGTAAGTTGTCTACACCTATAGGTGGTAGTGGGTCGTCTGTACATTGTCGTCTGCTCCTCTTTAGTGTATGTGTGTTTTGTATTAGTGTACATACATCATGGTTTCATGGATGACCAACTCCTTGGGTGTGTGATTGGATTTCGTTAAACGAGTCATGCCATGGAGTGAGCAATTCACTATACTATGTCTTTAGCTGCACGTAATCCATGCACTGGTCCAGCACCGAGCCAGCAGCGTCTCCCAACAGGGACTTCTGGAATACACCTTCCTGCTCCCAGTATCTGGTGGCAGTTCTCTTGTTTGTGACAGTCCAAATACCCGGGGTCTGCGTCTGCGTCCTCTCCATTGGCACAACTGCAGTAAATTACGATGGGACGAAACTTTGGGCTGTGTGCAAAATACAAGAGATGATTTTGGTCAAAGGAAAACCTACATTGTGAAGGGCGTGAATTCAATGCCACACAGTCATTTGTCTCGAACACCGTCGTCATGCACACATCTTGTTCATACTCATTCCCCACCTCTAACATTTCCCCCCCATACGTGTCGGTTTTCCCCCAAAACGATCACATCCCGCTGAGTGTAATTTGATGTGCACACGGACGTGTAGCCTATCTTTTTTACATACATCTGCGATGTTACCTAGCTCGGCCTATCAAACGCAGATCACGGATATTACATTTTGGCACGCCTCTCGCTTTCTCCACACCTTGACCCTCTGGTTTTGGACTCCACCAGACCCTGGGTTCGTTGCACCATGCTGATAGTTCGACATGTGCTTCCACTCCGTCTGAGCACAGCCGAATCTTCAGTTTCGTCACTTGCGCTCGGTTTTACTTAATTTTGCGTTAAGGACTCAACTGACGGAGATGACGCCAATTTAAGTTGACGCCGGCGTGAGTGAAAAATGTGTTTTGAATAACTATGCCCTGACCTGATGATAACTATATATGGATGTATCATTTCACTATTTCGCAAAACTTCCTCGTACAATAACGAAACCGGATAGCGAGTATTTTCGTGTTAGTAACCCCCAACTCAACGTGACATTCTGTCCCCACGTTACGATATGAATACGAAATACCTCCAAACATTCATAGCGTTTGATATCTCGAAGATAACCGACGGACAATGCCCGTATCTGATATCCTTTCATTCCAATCTAATGGCATACCAGATTCGTGGGGTCACAATGGAGACGGTCATCCAATAGTGTACAGTACCTTATACACACCGTGGAAGGAATATATCCCAAGATAAGCATAATGTGTCCTGACAGGAAAGGTCATTCACATGCTCCTGCCCTCGCATTTATAGCATCTTGACCTCAGATGTGCTTGCTGTCATCAGGATTTAAAGAAAGATAAAGATATACCCCCAAACCTCTATGGACTCTCGTTGTGTCACATGCACTGAAGAATGTTTGTTCTTGTCTTGACCAAAAACAATGCTATACATACATGTATGATTGTGCTCTTTATGTGTGCCACAGGTAATTATAGGCACCGTCATTCACGACAATTGTATTTGACCACTAAGTATGTCTTAAGAGGATCAATAGTCAATTCATTATACACATGTGATGTACACTGTACATGTATATCAATAAACTGCACTTGATGATGAATCGACTGCGTTCATGCCGACTTAGACGCGTGAAGGGGGGACCTTCTCGTTTTCTGTTTCTAAGTCCAGGACAGCTGGACTCGGCCTGATGAACATGCGGACAATAGGGCCTGAAATAGGATTCCACTCATGAATTCGCGTATGACTGGATGATATATCAACTGCGTTGATACCAACTAAGGCGTGGGAAGGGTATTGTATCTGTCGTACAAAGTTCGCTTTAAGGTCGCCTAAACCAGTGTCATTCAATATAAGTGAATATGCTTTATTGAAAGACGATGTCTATACAAAGGCCTATATCATGCAATAGACCTATGTGAATACGCGCCAAAACCAGCTACGTCTCTTCATTCGAAGTATTAGATTGAGACTAATTCTGAATCTTCACAAGCATGACCTAGATAGAGCATAAAAGCGTGTCTGGCAAGAAATTTCCTTAACAATTGCTCTCTCAAAGCGTTAACCGAACAGATGAATAATTCTCGCTAGTTGGCTTCTTTTTTTTAAAATAAAAAATGTCGCTTTTCACTCATTTGAGGGTCATTTGAGGGTCAGGTGAGGTGAAATATAGCATAAAGTACAAAGTTGGTTTTGAAAACAAGTCTTCCCACTTGAACTGTCAATTCGTGTTAATAATAAGAAAATGAAAGTAATGCTTCCTATAAGTATGCATATAATAGTACATGTATCTCTAAACAATATATTATAGTTTACTAAACCCCCATTTCCTAGGCAGTGTGAGTTGAATCACCCCCAGGGAAAACTCGAAACAATGTCCATGTATCAATCCGCTTTTACGGATGAGTTAGCCATTTTGTTTTGTGTCCTTACAAACCGGGAAATAGTACATGTACTTAAATCCATCTCCATGTGTGTCATATGGAAGTTCAATTGTAAAGAATGCACGAAATATTTTGTGTCAAGGGATCTGACCGCTAACCTATGCGTCAGACCAAATTCGAACATTTCGAGGGTATCTATCTATACAGCCCAGATTCTATTTCTATTGTTTTAGCAGACATTTTTTCCTCAATTAGAACTTAGTAACCATTTCGTCATCCAACCGTTTAAGGCCAATTTGCCACGGGTGTTTATAAACTGTTAACTTGGTTAAGTGGCGGGGCCACGGTGGCCCTGCTCTCGATGTTGGGGGTCCTAAGTTGAAAAACGGTTAAGAATGTATGACTGATCGTAGAGAATGTCAAATGTTTGCTGATGTCTGAAAATGACTTGGCGTTTGATAAGCCAGAAGGTGTCGGTTCTGTCGGGCAGAACCTTAGTCAAGGATGGATATAGGGTATTCGCCCGCTGGAATGAATGCTAAACTTCGGTACTGGAAATATTGTGTACAGTGATATAAAACGTGTCGCTTGTTCCGTTACATAGAAATCATGGGCTTGTGGTATTCGACTCGATGACTCGACGACGCGATGACTCGATGACGCGATCAAGTTGGAATCTTTTTAAAGAATATCACTGCCTGGACTGTAATTTATACATAGAATCATAAGTGGAGGAAAATAAAAAAGAACCGATCATTACCAACCCCTTTCCAGCTGTTTTCACCGTATCTAATCCGACCATTTTTCGTTTCCTACAAGTTCGCATTTTTGATAAAACCATGCGCCATGTTGCTATGCAAGCTTACCGTCAATACAGCTAAATACACCTAAATATAGCTGGTTCAGATCAACCTCCTACCCAGGTTCTTTACGAGCAGAAATTCCAATGTTAAAATGACACGCGAGTTCCTGGAGACAAGGTTGGCTCTGGATATCAGCACGGCAATATTAAATGTCCTATACACCTTTCCAGAAATGGGGCGCTGAGTGTCCGAAATAGTGATGTCATAAGGGGAAACTAGGCCTGTGGTGGAGGGACAAAGGAGATAGTCATGGTTGACCAACACACTTGAATGCCTTTAATGACGGACAAGGGGGAAAAAGTTAGTTCCAATGCAAGCCACCAATTTCGGAAAGCATGTATAGGGGCTGATGTATTGGGGGGGGGGGGGGGGCAGATGTCAAGGGGCGGAAGAGGGACTGAGTGACTGAGTCTAAAAAACTGCACATATGCGAAATTCCGATTGTTGACAGACTACCACATGACATCTGACATTGGCCACTGGAAGCTTGTTTGTCAATTAAATCTCCGGTCATTTTGTATGCTATGAAACGTCCGCGAGTCCTTTAAATATCAAAATCAATCGCGGGGACCAATCTTCAGTGGCCATGGCTGGGGGGGGGGGGGGCACATCCTTCTACATACCGTAGCTGGGTATGGGAAGGCCGAGCTAAAACCTCTGCTGTTGCAGCGGTAGCCCGGAGACCAGGATCATGGGATTCCGTATTTTAGCAAAATCCATAGCAACGATCGCGTCATCGAGCCATCGCGTCGTCGAGTCATCGAGTCGAATACCACAAGCCGAAATCATGTGCTCTGGTTGTGGATGCAGTCATGCTCCCCAGGCTCCCTTGGTATGTAAATACCTGTTGGCTCAACATTATGCAAAATACCCTGGTTTCGCTAATGTAAGACCGTTTCTCAATATTCAAGTCCCAAATATGAACATAGTCGTCCAATGATTGTTTGGCAGATCCGTTGACTTGTCCGACTGTCATGACGTCATATTTCTGCCTTGTTTTCTGTTTCTTTTTCTGTTTTCTGTTTCGATATCGTTATCTATCAATCGATCTTAGATCGGTTGTAAAGTGCCTGTGGAAATATTGCTTTTGACATCACTTGTCGTTAGGACTACTTTATTCGCGTTGGGTGAAGTGCGCTTGTTTGTGCCTTAGCGCCGGGCGTGGTGTAAAATTGGGACTGAAATGCCACCATTCTGGAAAGTCTCGAAACGAGAGCGATAGACTGGTACCCTGTCCCGTTCTATAAGTAATCAGCATCCTCCGACTGAGAGCACGATCTTAGATCGATGGGTGTGAAGCTCACATGAACACTGAATCATAGCAGTCTTGTTATGAAATGGATGACATTTGACTTTAACAATATCTATATGATTACATGTCTATGACAGAGATATGAGAGACACATTTTTTTACCACTGAAAATAAACGTTATAGAAAATGTACACGTCGTGTAGCAGTGCACCGGGCTCGTCCTACCCCCATGTTCCTCCCTCATGAGAATGTATGAACAGGATGACATGGACTACCCCAGGAGTCTAGAAAATGATGACTAAGTGTACAACTCAGCTTTAGTTTAGAGCTTTACTGGAGTTTCTCTACGAGCCTCAGTGGAGCCCCATGAAAGGCAAGTCCAACACTACCCTTTTCAATATCAGAAAAATTGAGGCCATCACACAATACAGACACATAAAATTATCATGATAACAGATATAGACTGAGCAAACATGGGCAAGTTCGCATAGGAAGAATTAGAACAACAATGACAAACGTTTTTACTATTTGAAAATCGGTTGTAAAGTGCCTGTGGAAATATTGCTTTTGACATCACTTGTCGTTAGGACTACTTTATTCGCGTTGGGTGAAGTGCGCTTGTTTGTGCCTTAGCGCCGGGCGTGGTGTAAAATTGGGACTGAAATGCCACTATTCTGGAAAGTCTCGAAACGAGAGCGATAGACTGGTACCCTGTCCCGTTCTATAAGTAATCAGCATCCTCCGACTAAGAGCACGATGCGCACAGCGGCAAATTCGTCTGCGTTTACACCATGTCGTAAACCACAGAATTATCGAGTTAGTCTGATTTCGCTTATTTGAAATGAAAAGACTTCTCCTGCAATGTGTATCACCGCTGTGTGCTACTCAGAACGTGACAAGTGACACTCTAGTGACGAATCCACGGGAGAACGTCGAACTTGAGACCGGTACCATAAATTTCTGCCGAACTTGCTTCATCTTGACCACTAAGGTTTACATCTCATCAACACATTTCAATGTACATAACCAAGAGCAGAGACGGGATGCATTTGCTCGCGACTGGACGAGTTCTTGTGGGGTCCAAGATAGAACTGTTTCAAGCTGCAAAAGAAGTCTTGTTTTTAAAAAATGTTTTTTTTGAAGAAAAAAGGTCAGCAATGGCGTCATCATCAAACGACCTGAGCCCCATCCAATTTTTTTGTAGAAAGGGGAAAATTTAACACTTGTTAGCTTGGAATGACGACATTCTATGCGTACTTTTACAGCAACTGAGCTGGTTGTGAACCACAGCACCACGTCATAGTCCTCTTCATGAAGTTTTTACTAGATGCTTGAAACCATCCTCATCCTAATACCGGATTCTTTATCCGCGCCACTGTTGAACTGTGTATGTCCATACAGCTAGGGGCGAGAGTAGCTACTTCACAGTTGCGGCGGAGTGTCCGGCTGGTTCAATATGAAGTATCTGAAGTGCTTGTTTGTAACAGATACGTCAATCAGAGATCGAGATGTCGAGGGTTGGGTCGGAGCAGAGAGTCATCCAGGGTTCCACAGTGTCTATTGAAACGACATATTTAATAGCAAGTTATATTTTGAAGTGAAAAAAGCAGTGTACCGAGTTATAAAAATCACCTTTTGCATAGCGAATTCCTTTATTATCAAAATAAGGTGTCCAATATATCATCATACGCCAATGCTTTCCAACACTGATATTCAGGAAAGCGGGCGTTCGTTCTTGAAAGTCTACGTAAAGGGTCCATCCCCTACACATGGGCTGTGCGGAGTCCACCAACTGCTCTCTTTAGTTCGTACTCCCCTCTCCGAGTATCACAGAAAGTCTGAGCGACCCAAATTTTTCAAATTCAAAGAAACACGGCGCCAGGCCAGGGCACTCGCGATCGCTGGCTGGCTTCAGCTGTACGGATGCATGCATGTATTAGCCAAGCATCCTTCGTACTCGGATCACGCGTACGCGATCGTGAGAGGTTGCGTTGTCATTCTCATTCACATGCATTTCTAGCTTTTTTAGCTCCGTAATCTTTTCAAATGAACACATTAAGCATTGATATACTAGTTCCAATATCTATTTCGCATCCTCGAACGATTCTTAATTAATGATGTCCGAATTTCAATAAGATAAATGATTGTAATCAAAACAGGTGCATATGAAATTTGCAAAGTATCGCTGTACATGTGTATACTGGTCGGATACAAATGTACTGTAATGTGTATACCGGTCGGATACAAATGTACTGTAATGTGTATACTGGTCGGATACAAATGTACTGTAAGGTGTATACCGGTCGGATACAAATGTACTGTAATGTGTATACCGGTCGGATACAAATGTACTGTATTATCATTGAGTGCAAATCGTTTAAATGCAATTAATGCATTTTGATGCTATTGCTAGGTCAGGTCAGGACAGTCGTGCGTGGATCAGTTGATGTTAGGCCTTTTACACTTACTTACTATACAACAATATGAATAAATGCACAGCCATATATGAATAATATTACTGTAACAGCTCGGGTTTTGTATTAAACAGAAGGTTTTTATGGATTCTAAGTTCTATGATCCGTAATGTATTGATATGCATTGATGACTCATTTTTCATACTTGATGCAAGAAATTTCGAGACATTTGCACAATATTCATTTTCAAAGGCATGTCTGACCTAAACCTAAACTGATTATGAGCTTGGATTGGAATATGGATGAAATAAAGTTGGACTCTGTCATATAGATGTGTATCAAATGCAACAAATGTGTGCCTACCGATGGGTAACTTTGTCATATCTTATATAGGAAGTGATCGTCATCATTATTATCATCATTATCATCATAATTATCACCATCATCATCATCATCATCATCATCATCATCATCATCATCATCATCATCATCATCATCGTTATTACAATAAAAGTGAAGTAATCATTTTGGATGCTCGATCAAAAGTGAAGTACATTTTGAAATGCGCAGTACCTTGATGTACATTGTCTCGGTTCTATTTACATGAGCACCTGCATACACATTCGCAGTGCATAATATTTACAACTTCTGTTCATTCGAGCCGCAATTAAAAATATCCCAGCCCATTTATATGGACAAGTGTACATGACATTTTGTGTCATCTCGCCTAAAGGATATTCAATTTCTAATTAACTTGCTTTAAATCGACTGTGTATTTTCAGATAAAACGGTACATTTTGAACAGTTGTTTTCGGCAAACGTACTTCTGATATTGATGGGACTGAAGTAGGCCTACAACATATGTTGCCGGCAATTCTCATCATGAAAGGCATACGCCTGTATCCTAGGTAGATTATGGATCGATTTTTACTTAATTTTCGATCGAACTATGAGTGTTATCACGAATGAAATTGCGCTGTGTTTTGGAAGCACACTACAAGTTGTATCAGTGAAAGAGTCACACTAAAAACGTATGACGTCCTCGCCGCACCATGATAATCATTCCATATTTGATTCATGCGAAGCCGTTATATCCACACAGTCCATAGCATTAAGCAGAGCTAATCCCATAGAGTGTTTTCACGGTCAGTCATGTTTGAGGGTAGAACAATCTGCCATGCCTGACTTAACGGAATCAAATGCTGCTATGATCATTGGAATTGCTTTCTTTTGTCTGTCCCTAAGGCATGTCAGGTGGTGATGTCACGTGGAAGCACCCTGTGCATTCATATTATTGCTGAGTATGTCTCGACAAGGAAGATGAAGGGTTAAAATCCATTTTATTAACATTACTCATAAACGCATATAAGCTTATATACACATCTTAAGCACAAATTGTCTAACACTTATTCGTATTATTCTAATAATAAACCAAAACCTTGGTCAATAATACGATTAATAATTTACAGTAATCCCTGGGTGTAATAAGTCCACAACTTCTCGAAGAGTTTCTTAAAAGAATGTTTGGTGTGCTTTTTGATACATAGGTTGAGCAGAAATCGAAATGCTGGTCGTCATAACTGGGAGAACATTTTATTCGAAACATTAATTGCATTTATGACGACCAGCATTTCGCTTTCTAATTTAACATAGGGTGACCCAAAAGAATGTCTTCTGTAGCAGCCAACATAGTCCCCCTTGAGGACTAGTCTTAATCTTACCCGATTACTTAGTGACAGATTACGGTATGTGACTGTTGAGATCAAAGACCACAAATTGGGAGTCTACAGTTGGAAATCATATTCCTTTGAAAACCTATCTGGGGTAGATCCCCGTCTCATTTGATGTAACGTTTTTTGGTGTCACCGTCCGTCAGTATTCCCCTGCTGGAGAAACACCGCAAATTTCTCTTCGTGCTCCCACCGTCAAGTCACGGCTTGTTCAATCAATGTAATGTTGGGAACACCGTGTCGAGGGAAACACCCATAAAACTGCACACCCTTTTGGCGGCGGTAAACACTCGCTGTCTTTCCACAAAGTGCCCCGACTGCGCCCATGGAAGATGACTTCTAAACCATGACCACTGGCTGACGGAATATGTTTATAAGCATATCCACATTCGAAGGTGCCCGAACAAGCATTATCGACGGTTCTGACCTGCTTGACTTTCAATAACCTGCCCTAAATCGAAGTTGTATCAACTGGCCTACTGAGGTTTTATCACATGAATAATCCTATGATAATGCATGAGGTCATGATTGATTGAAGGTGGTGCTCGTCAGTCTGATTTGCGCATGCGCGTGACCTGAGATTACCTCATTTTGTTGTCCACCATACAGGATACAACGCCTACGCAAAGCTTACAAATATTCAAATTATGTTTCAACTGATTGTTTAAAGAAATAATGATCATAAATTCTTCAGATGTAGGTATACGACATTTCGGTTTTCCGGTAATCGTGCGCCCAAGTATGAGAGAGGTGCATCATTATTTGTCAGATATGAAGTATCGATTCTAAAAATATGCGGGGTCAAGAGCAATACAGTCTATTCTATAGGGCATGGTAATCAAGAATAAACAACCAATCCTTCACTCCGCAGATAAAATCTGGGTTGTGCGTCGGACCCCTTCTGAACAGACTTTAGGATACGCACACCGCCGCAATCTCCCAATGAGAGGACTCCGCTTCCTTTGCCTCGGCCCAACCGGAAGTGGCCAATCTACGCTGGTACCTCTCCCACACTTGGGCACACGGAAAGCCAAGATTCATCCCTATTTAAGTGTTCAGAGGAATTGGGGACATTTTCAAAAGAATTCGGCGATAAAATACATTTACACATTTCGTTGTTCGTAGCTCTTCGTAAGGCTTGCGAAACCTATCTATTGTCACGGAAAACTAACTTCTTACTCCAATAGAAAGGTGTATTGCCTGAAACACATGGCTTATCACTGTCATTAATGTCCCCTGACTACGGTCTGACGGAATACCATACCCTTGCCGCCCTCACCACATATCAAACCTTATATTGGCGTTATCATCATTTCCATGGCAACCAATATCACCAATGTCCTGTATTAACAGGTTATCAACTATCAAATAGACAAACGATGTTGTCATTGGACAAATATTTGTTCAATTTCAGACGGAATTGGCGATTTAGGTCATGTACGATTTGATGCCATTAATGTCAGTTTTTAAAAGGTGCTGTAGATGCATGATGGAATCCGATGAAAAAGTTGTGTATTTTATAATCGTCCTAGATTCTACCTCGGACCCAGCAATGGTTCTATGAAGGAAACGTTTGACTGTGTACCCACGTTTATAACGAGATCCCGTCTCTAATTCATTAATGAACTACAAACCAATCTAGACTAACCCTAATTTCCATGATTGTCCTAAACAATAATATATGTGCGAAAACGATTCAAGTCCCGCGACTATGGAAAATGTATACATTACGGATCAGAGGGTATGTTGTCGCTAATTGGAGGATTAAATCCGAGAAATAAACATTACGTCACAGAGGGGTGTGACGATACAGACGTCGTGTTCGCTCGCGAGATTGATTTGGACATTTCCGCGCAGATCTTCCAATTTCCGAGGATGCGGAATCATCAGACGACTCTCGGAACTTTTTTTCCCTTCAAGTTCTGAAGATTTTCTGCCGTGTTGTTAACCAATTTGAGGTGGTTCCGCCTGAAAAACCCTTTTACAAACAATAAACGAATCAGAACTACAATGTTTCAGCGTGTTTGTGCCCTCTTCACACGCGTGTCTAATTCTAACTTTTGGCCAGGGGAAAAGTGGTCGAATCTCTTCTTCCGCCCAAACAAAGTTCTGTGGTCGACCAGCGTCCTTTATCGTGTCGTGTTGATACAATTCACAACATGATTTCGTCGCGTTGAAACATTTATACCAATATCTTCTTCTTCAAAGTGAAACTACACCACACTCGTACACCGCGTTAGCAGGCAAGGTTTAGCAGGCTACATTTTCTTGCTGCAAGTTTAAGGGTCCTCATATCAATGTAGAATTATTCAAAGTGTTTTAATACTGACTTCTACTGATCTAACATTACATCTCCTTGTAACAATATGAGGCCAGACGCCTTGGGCTGACTAGAGACCCTTAGTTAATTATTTACGGCCTCAGCTACAGCTTTAGGAAGCAAATAATGCATTGTATGTTTATTGATACCAAGCTGAAAGGTAATTAATTCGAAACAGGTAGACGCTGCAGGATTTCAACAACAGTATTTTGGGAGAATTCCGATCATATTGATGCAGTCATCAGTAAAAACACAGCCTCCACAGCCTCGTCCCAGGTCATTGCGCCTCCGCCAGTTCCTGACACAAGGTTGGATTGTAGCTTCGTTGACCACCCAAATATCACGAGATCTCGCAGGGAGGCGCGTGGTTTACCAGGCTGAGTGAAAACAGTCCAAGGGTTATTGTTTGGATTACCTGTACATTCATCTTTCAGTAGGGATTAAAGGGTTAACCATACTTTATTTGGGTGTCACCTCCTCCAACTCTTCAGATTCCCAATCGATGAAACCAATGTATACCTAAGCCTATCAAGCATATGCTGTCAACACAGGCCTATTATATCACGTGTATACAGTCATTTTCAAAAGTTTAACTCCACCTTTAAAATCATCATCATCATCATCATCATCATCACCATCATCATCATCGTCGACATCATCATCAACATCATGAAAGGCATCATGGCCCAGATTTATGCCCTTGCCAAAATCAACCATATTTCGACATACTTCTTTTCTGAGAATTGATGAATTCATCATTGATCATTGAGAATTGGCGATGATGGACGATTTTGTTGGTGGTCATGAACTTTTGCCAATGACAGTACTCTTATTTTGTGCCTTAAACGTTTAGTTTATTGATTTTGTTCACAATGATGAGATATCTCAGTGATGACACAGAACAATCGCTGATTAACCGCGCGGGCCATCTGTTTAATTTGTTTGATTACAAACCTCTCTGAAATAATTAGAAACTCCCTGAATCACAAAACCTGGGTTTCTCGAATCCAGTGCTAAAGCCATTACTCATCAAGGCAGCTTCTTGTGCGTATATACATGTAGTACAATAATGCATATGAGAACATCTTACAATGGTGCTCGAGCAGCGAATTATAAGTTAACCAGTTTACCTCGATTTTAGACCCCAGGGTTTGAGATATACATGTATATTTGATGCGTGTGATGGCTGACACATGATATAATTCCCCTCTCCTCTCACTCCTGTCAGTTTCATGGCTTGGAAGGCGCCCGCAGGGGATGGTGTCCGACATATGGTGTCCGAGATTAGCTTCGGAGCCAGTAAGCTTGGTTCAGTGCACACCCTAATTTCTCAAGGTTTGTTCTAAATATATATTTTTGTCGCAAGCGCAAGATATGTATAGGCCTAGACTATCATATGACTTATAAAGAATTTGGGCTAGTTTGTTCCAAATCACGGAGCCGTTAGTCTTGACGTTCATTTTGTGCCTTTGAAGAACCGGGTCCAGGCTGGCATGGCAATGTGTCCGAAATTAAGTGTCCGACATAAGATGTCCGAAATAAGCTCCGGCGCCGCAATCCAGCCCCGCCTAATTTCTCAACAGGTTCCACTGTCAGTCCTCAATGTTTACGGGGCAACCGCGAGATTTGACTAGACATGTTTACCAGGTTGACAAAAACCTCGAAAGCAATTTGGGTCATTCGTGAGTAAACAAATCAGGTCAACAAAAAGACGTGATTCGGCATTCCTCGGAAAACTTCGGAAGAATCCGAGTCACAGGGTGTATCAGAATAAAACGAGCACCGTTCTAAAATTTCATGGGGAAATTAGCTGCAATTAAGACACACCTGATAAAACGTTGTAAACATTCTGTTTGTCGACTTCCATTTGTTGACGATACATCATTATGTACATCATAGACCTACTGTGGACGTATGATTGTGTGTGCAGTTTGATAATGCACTGCCTGTCTGAATCAATGAATTGGCCCATTAATTCTATTGTTGTCGAAATACAGGTTTTATCGCTTTAATCTTATTAATTAAGATTTCAGCATACGTCAAGAAGGCTCCATCTCCTGACCAATTCCCTGTTAATAATGCCACCTTTTTCGTCCTATAGTGTGTTGTTTTTTTTATTTCAGAGCGCCCCTCCCCCTCCCCCGGCAACACACACTCCCATCTCATTCTGTAATCTAATCTTTTCCCCTTTACTGTTATTTGCAGTACGCCAAGTTGATTACTGACCTTGGTAAAGTAAACGACCTTGAAGCTTTGACTATCAAGACTGTGCTTGCTCCAACGAACGATGCAGTCACAGCTGCAGAGGCTGCTGGTGTCTTTACTGGGGATAAAACAGAGCAGGGGCTATGCATCACGACGCACTTCCGTAAGTTTCCCTATCTAATAAGTTTAAGGCAGTGCGAAGTAGCGTGTACATTTTGTTGCTCCTGAAGGCACTGCGCGGATATCTGCGTGGGAAGTTTGGTACTCTTCCTAAATCTCTCCTCTGAGCTCTTTTCAATGAATACACCTTCTTCAAACACGAATCATCAATGAAACAGCAATACCAGAGGTAACACTTGGGGGAGGTTTTTACCTTTCAGGGAAAAGTCGGACATTTCTCGGAAAAAGTAAGAGAAACCATCAGAAAGTCGGAAAAAGCCTCCTACAACTGGTCCTATTCGGTGCTGCTGGTTCTAGCAATATACGTGTACTCACACTTTGCAGAGATGGTACAAATGCATCTTAAAACCACCATCATCTCACACAAAAATCTAATCTAATATATCAACATGATTTTTTCAGTTGGTCCAACAGGTAATTTTAGCACACATCACATATAACTATTGCCTCTCACGTTTGGTTATTTTGAAACAACTTCATTTGCTTCTTTAGTTCAAGGCAAAAGCTTTTCATTCACCACAGTCGCGATAATTTTTGTGAATTCGAATAAAAGTTAGGAGCTAAACCTTTGCCAGAATAAACGGTCAGATTTACCAGCCGGCAAACTAATGTCCTGAATACTAGTACTTGTACCAAAGTTTAATATTCCGACCCGAAACATTTAAAATAATCAAAATATTGCTTGACGAACTATAAAGGTTAGCATGACCACCTCACAAACTGTCTAATTTGTGGGTATTTGGAATAGTTCCGTCTCCCAAACATGCTGAATAGTTTGCTATGGATGTTTTGCCAAAACAGGTAGATGTGTTTTTTGAGACACTTTGTACAATGTAACAAGACCTAGTTGATACAAACAATTTTATCCCTATTGTTATTGAATTGATTTGACATAGTTGGTTACGCTTCTGAAAACGATTGTAAGTAAATTTGATATTCCGGTGATATACAGGGTGTCAGATAATATACTTGCAAAAAGTCAGCAGCTACAGAATAACATACCCTCCACAAATTAAATGCAGTGATATTCTCTTGACCATGAAATTTGGCTGGAAAACACAAGAAAGTTTGATGAGAAATGGAGTGCACGCCCTCTGCTTTTCCTCCTCCTGGATCTGCCCCGGATATCACGACTATTCAAAGGAAATGCCACTTCAACAATATCATATGTTACATTTTCCGATCATCCAAAACAACATGTGAACATTCGGAGCACCTCTATGTTGGAATTATATTGAGACACCCTGTATGTTATCTTGTTTAGAAATGCATGTTGGATGATGAGGTCAAATTTTTGTAAAGAACTCATAACCAGAAGGATTATTTTGGTAATTTTCCAATATGTTATATTCAAAATTGCCGTTTTAGGTTTCTAAGGTGACTTGTTTGGTATTGAGTCATGCCAAAGTTGAGTTAACAACATTTTAGGTAAAACTAAAGATGTTTATTTTATACTGGTATGGGAGTAAGTTATAGATTTTGATTATGAATTGTGGTATTGTAATTGTTTCCCAAATATTTCAGTGAAAATAAAGGTGTACAAGTTTACATTTTAGCCAATTATCTTCGCCTGGCTACGTTAAGTGGTTTTATTCAGTCTTTCAATGATTACGAGATTTTGCTTGAAAAAACTTTGTGGTATCATTTGGTCAGTTTATAATTACTTTAAAATAGTTACCTATGCACTAACGACTCTGCTCGAGTTGGTAATCTTATGTCTTGGTTAGAAGATGATGTCTGTTGCTGCTGCGCGTATCTTCAGAAGCTTGATCGATTTCGTGTGATGTCTGTCATTCTGTCTCAAAGTCAATCGGAGACAGAGTTGGAAATTTGTCTTAAAGGGGTATGATGTTCGTAATTACTGGTGGTCCAGGAAATACGGTTAGGTTATTATGAATACGAATTTGATGAAACTTGAGTTAAAGTATTTGTTTATCTGTCCGCACAACGGCAGTGTTTAAACTTATATCAAGTCCGTACTCGTTTGAAATTTCAAATTCAATTACAAATCTAGAATTTTCAAGGAACGGCGGGCGAAGGCCTTTGCCCTCTCTGTAATCAAGTTTCACTATTTTGCATGTCATAACATCTTTTTTTAAGCTGCTCCTTGTTTGTGGAAAACAGCAAATAGTGGTAAAATAATTTCCTATGTTCCTTTATTGGTAACATCTTGTTGGCTTCGGTTTTGATACTTAAAGCTTGAAGCTTTGTTCAGCTTGTGTCTTCATCATTTAAAGCGGTACCATGTTCCCGATCGGTCAGGAAAATAGAATGCAGTTCCCGATCGGTCAGGAAAATAGAATGCAGTTCCCGATCGGTCAGGAAAATAGAATGCAGTTAAGATCTACACAATGCCATAGGGCAGTTATCGTGCATGCAAATTTTCTGAAACTTGGTATGTATTGTCGTTGTGTATCTGTCTTCCTAACGGCTGTATTGAAATTGATATTCAGTACGGTCCGTTTTTACCCAATTGGAAATTTTCAAATTCAACCCATTTTTCATATTTTTGATGAACAGTGCAGGCCTTTAAGGTCTCGTTGAATTTTAGTGTTTCCATGTATGTCCCAGTGTATATCATTGTGTACGAATAAAATGTTGGTATCTTTCCCCTGCAAGCCTAAGAATTCCTTTTTTATTAATAGGAAATGTTTGAGCTTGTATTCAGATTATTTACAGTGGCATGTGCCCCTCCCTCGAAGGCATCATTGAAAACTCCCGTTTCAAAGCTGATTTTTGTCCCATACTGGCTGGCGGAAGAGCCATGTCGCGAAAGAATCTGTTGATGTCTCCAGTAATTGTTTCACATTGACTTTTCAGTTCTGGGAAATGCATTTACTGATGCTGTCTTGACGCAGGATTTGGCTTTGACACCTCCTATGCTTGTGATGGCTGAGCCGAGACGTGGCGGAAAAGTCTACTTCCATCAACACAATGGCGTATGTTGAAAATTGCTGCTCATGCTACCTCTCAGCCAAGGGAACATCTCCTAATATGGCCGCCTGAACTGTTTTGCGGCCATTTTTGAATTGCTAAGAAGTACTCCCCGAACATCTCCTAATATGGCCGCCTGAACTGTTTTGCGGCCATTTTTGAATTGCTAAGAAGTACTCCCCGAATGAAGAGGTTGCTTGTCATGAATTTTTGTTTCCATTTTTGAAAGATAATACAGGGTGTTGTAACAGGATTACTGTAGAGCAGAAAAAATTCACCTGTAGGATATTTCGCGAGTTTGTATCAGCCGAGGTTTCGGTCGACATTTTAGCTCCATCTCCGCGGTTTTAACCGGTGAGACAACCAATACCTCACGGAAGGTATCAATTCCTTAAACATAACTTGAAAAACTTTTCTTCAGAGTTTCTACGTTGAAAATGTGAAATTGGTCGGACCCGAACATCCAATCGACGGGAGGACCATAGTTCGAAGAATCGACAAAATGTTGTGCCCGTACACCACGGTTAACTTGTTCCGATTAAACTCAGCTGATCAATCTTATCTCAAGTCTAAAGGAGCGTATGTATATTTTCAAATAAGATGAAGACGTTATTTTCTCAGCATTTAACAAGTTTGCTTATTGGTATCAGATAGAGAGAATATATCCCACGCATACAGTTTAGTGCTTAGTTCATTAAATTTGATTAGGTCTTAAACGAGGCACTATGGATTTTGTCAAGCAAAGTCGAGGTTCTAAATTTAATGGGAGATTTATTGGGAATAAGGCAGAGATGTCTAACAATCTGGTATCTTCTGTATACAAGAGATCTATTTGACAAGACTTCTTTGGACAACTTGTGGACACCTGATGTGTATCAGACACTAACAGTGAATACATTTACAAGTGTTTGTTCGTATGATCAAAACAACATTACATTGTAATTTGTAACGTTGCGTGATATTGCATCGCCATGTCTAGAAGAGACTGCGTTTATGGCGAGCCGTGTGTCCAATAATTAAGAAAACCTAGTTTTATTGAAGAAAACCTGGTTTTCTTCTTTCAAAACTTAGTTTCATGGAAGAAAACCACTTTTTTAATTGGAATTCACGTCATGACGTAAATGGCGATACAACGCTGAGGTGACGATACAATATTGCGCAACGTTAGTGAGTTTCTGACATCACCCATTGAAATTATTTAGATTTATTAACAATTTATGTTTTGCTGTTTTTAGGACATATTTCAACAAGCTGTTCCGAGCATTTGCCACAAACAAACCTAATTCTAAAATGCTCTCCTTGGTGACCTCAACTCAAGGAGGAACCTTTTTTGTACCTCTTGATAAGAATATAGTGGAAAATGATCAAAATGTGATTGAATCCCTGGATGCGATCATTGTGGAAATGGGGAAGCCAGAAAACGTGGATAAATTGGAAAAGGTACGTAGGGAGTGTTTATTTTGTTGATTCATTTTTAGCGAGCTCGATGGACCATTGGTAATTTCTCACATTCGCCCTTTTTTATCCTTCACCTTAATTTACATTCATCGTATTTTTTTTCAATTGAAACGAAATGATTTTCTTCTTTTTCCAGATACTTGAGTCCCACATTATAATGAACAAATTCTTAACAGCTGGATTTTTGGAAAATGGCAGGGAATACCCGACCTACCATGTCGGGAAACCCATCACGGTCAACATAACGCCAGCCGATGACTCTCATGCAGAAATTAGTACGTTTACCGATTTTTAATTGTTCCATTTCCATACTACTGGGTGAAACCAAAAAAAATTAAGTAGAACCACTCTATTGAGGACACCCTCGGGCCTGACAACTGCTGTCCTAAATAGGGAGGTGTCCTGATTAGATACGTTAAATTGAATGGAAACGACCAACATGGGACCAAGACCACTATTTGAACAGCCCATCTGAGTTCTACTAAAAGGCTTTAGCTTAGATTGTGGAATAAATGTAAAGCGCTTTTGGAATGTTATACATTATAAACCGCTAATAATAAGAACTTGCACTTATTTCATTTCTTATCTTTATATTTCATGTTTTGATCAGACAAAGAGGAGGCACTGGCTTCCGTGTCTGACCACTCTCCGAATATCAAAACAATCATTGGCACAATAAAATAGTCTTTCTTCCCACGGGAAGCATCTTACTAATCTTTGATCGATATCAATGTGACTTTTACAGTGACAGTGACGTCAGGTGCTAGCTCCGCTGAAATCTTACTGCCCGACCAGCTGATTGGTAATGGTCTTGTCCACGGTATCTCAGACTTCCTCAATCTGTTGTACAAGAACAACTTCGCAGAGATAATGACAAACCCTCATACTCAGTAAGTATCACCAAGACCATCAATAAAGACTGATATTCCGGCACCTCATCTAGTTCTTAGTATCTTATCCTGACAATAGGGAGCTCTTACAAGATAAATGGGCTTCCATTCAATGATTATTGCTCTTATTGGCTGATTATTTACCTATACTTATCATTACATTTGCCATATCTTTGCCATTACTTCTGCCATTATCACTACATTTACCATTACTTCTCCCATTACTGTTACAAATATCATAACCGTTACCGTTACCGTTACCATTGACGTTACCGTTACCATTACCGTTACCGTTGACGTTGACGTTACCATTACTGTTGACGTTGACGTTACCATTACCATTACCGTTACCATTACCTTTACCTTTCTCATTCTCAGGACATTCCATTACTTATCCCTTTACTGTTACAAATATCATTACCGTTACCATTACCGTTACCATTACCATTACCATTACCATTACCATTACCATTACCATTACCATTACCATTACCATTACCATTACCATTACCATTACCATTACCATTACCATTACCATTACCATTACCATTACCTTTCTCTTTCTCAGGACATTCAAGACACTCATCCCATATGCTGAAGATAGCATCAAGACCACACTTAAAAACGCAAACCAGAACTACACCATTTTTGCAGTTGACAACCTCGGATTAGATAACAACGACAGAGTCATTGCTCTGCAGTCTAATAAACCAAAAATGACCAAGGTAATGTAAGGCACTAGATTTTCACGCCGTTGCATTTTGGTAATTTATGAAATTTTCAGAAAAAAAAGGAATTTTCGCTGAGGAAAAGATATTTTGTGCTTTTCATTTTGGCGGATTTCTAATTTCTTTCTGAATTTCACTCAAAAAAGATTTCCCTTTTCTAATATTTTTGTGAATTTAGTTTGTTCACAAAATCTTGCAAAATCTGCAAAAAATAAAACACCTGTTTTCGAAACTGGATTACCATAATGAAGATTTCAATGGACTTTCGGCATCATCTGTTTCATACAAACTTTACTTTAGGACATATTTTCAAACATTCCTCGAAATATCTACTTCACAGGCTCTTACAATGGCCGCTGTTCCCAGTCATGCTGGGGCAATTAAACGCTATTAGAAAACATTAAATTCTGTCACTCTCAGTAACTTAGGATATAATAATATTAGAAATCAAACTGTCAAACTTTTCTACAAACACCAATTAGCTCTGATTGAACACATTGCAGGCTTTGCAAATGGCGATCGTGCCCGGGAAGGTTTTGACCTTTGAAACACTTAAGACAATGAACGGAAAGAATATTACCACGGAGAATGGGGATGTTCAGGTCAAAGTTGAAAATGGCGGTAAGTACGATTAAGTTAGGAAAACACTGTCCGTAGTTTTTCTTCTTTTTATATTTATATGATATGTTTACTTTGAAAGAATTTTAGAGGATTAGATTATTCTAGAAATAGACCTTTAGCATCCGCTTACCATTCAGAATGGAGTCGGTCAGTTGAAATGAATATACGATGGCTCACGCCTTGCTTAAACAGCCATTTTGGTGACTTCACTCATCACGTGACCACATTACTGTGTATGCCTTTATCCCACTATCAAGGATGGGATTCTGATAGTTTAGGATGGATTCCCTTCCACAAAGTATTAACAGTTTTGGATGGTTTTCCATACAAACAGCAGGAATTCCAACCGGAAGAAAGTTATCGTAGAACCTGGCTAAATCTACCCCATGTTATCTCCCTTTCAGAAGTCATGATCATTGGTGGAGGGGTGAAAGCGCGTATCATCCAGAGTGACGTCATGACAACTAACGGAGCTCTCCAGATTCTTGATATGATGTTGAATGTTGGAAGTACAACCGTCTATGACATCATCAGCCAGGATAACAAGCTCAGGTATATCAATCAATCAATCAACAATGTCTTATAGAGCGCCAAACTCCGGGTAAACCTGCTCAAGGCGCTACCTCCCCACCAAGAAATGCTTCCTCGAACAGCCAGGATTTTAGGAGTCGTTTAAAAGCAAGCAGCGCGTCCGCCCCCCTGATGTGCTCCGGTAGGGCATTCCACAACCGGGGACCACATGATGAGAAGCAGCGGTCACCGAATCTTGTCTTTATCCGCATACACGCCAATGACGTATATCATTAAAGGGACAACTTGGGCATATGTTGGTTTTTCATATAACAAAAATGACTTCCAGCAGGGCCGTGACTTCTCCAAACAGGATAACTGAAAAATCCTTGAACTGCAATAAACTATGCACTAGAACTGGGTGTAACCTTAGGTCTGCCTGAAATTGACAAGCCATTTTCAAAGCTGACCCACATATACTACAATTTATCCTCCTGACCAGGGAAATCCCACGCCCAAGGTGCCCCTTTAAGTTAATATATTTTACTGTGTCCCTGAACGAATTCTCAGACTGCTGTCGCCAGCCCTCTATCTCATTCTATCATCGACTACGTTCTGTCCTAAACTGTCATTTCCAGTAGTCGGGTGGTGCGCAGAATATACCACTCTACAGCCTCGCTCTGTTGCCATGGGCTTGCCCTTATTTACCTGTCATATCACCCGTATCACTATCACTATTATTATCCTTAGAGTAACTCTAAGTGCAATCTCTGGCTCCAAATCCTATCTACATCCGTCCCAGTCGATCACCTGCATTTTGGGAAATTCCCTCCCAGCGATGTACACTATCAAATGTTTCATCATTTCCTCTTCTGTTCTAAACATGCTGATTCATGTCCTACATAATGGATCATTATGTTCATGCCGCTGGCCCTGAATCGGTATCATCAAAAAATGGTTTAAAAAACATGTATATAGTTTGCCGCCGGTGTAGAAGTTTAAAATGTCCTAGCATAGAACGTCCGGGAACAATAATTTTTTTAGATTCTATGCGCTTTCAATCTCTGAGGTATTGACCTTCATGGTCTCTTGTAAACCATATACCACAATCCGTCAGAATGAGATAGAGGCCGGACGATTTCTCCAGGAGACATTATCTTCTTCTACACTGGCGCAGCTGTGGATATATTCTGAAGGAGAAATGTCAATAACCGGGTTAAAAAGGTCACATACTACTCCACATACTACTCATGCTTCTATGTGTTTCTGGTCGTGGATTAGCTTACTTGTTTTATTCACTGCTTCATTCCTCTCCTTTCGGCTTAGAATCCCTCCGCATGTTTTGGCGGGAAAGTGACCACCCTTCCTTTCATAGCTTTGGCGGTGTTTTTTTTGTTTTGGACGGATGTTCTCAGATGTCGTAATCACATATTTCGTTTTATTTTGTTTGTTTTCTGGTTGTCTCAAGTAGTCAAATGACAGACAAGTTTAACTCATGTCACAGAACAGTTTATTCTCCAAACAGCTCTGCTGACTTCCACTCACAATTGAGACAATCAAAAAACAGTCTTTCTGTCGTTTATAATAAATTGGCGCTAAAAATGAACTTTTTCATTCGCAGTGGCGGGAAATTGACATATCACAATCCAGGATTTCTTATAGGGCTTTATTTTGGGACCACATTTTTCATATCGAATTAAGTTAACGGAAGGCGGTAATGCAATTTGTGCTTCTTTTTCTCTTTTTTGAAAAACATTTCCATGCAGATATTTGCGCAGTTCGACTGCTGTTACCTTTTTATCACCATTTCCAAATGGTTGATCACTTTTTCTGAACGTGGTTCAGGTCTTGATGTCCATGAACAAATCTCACAAGGTACCACTTAAAAGTCCGATAAAACCAGTCATTTTCCCGCCAAAACGAGTGAGAACGCGCCATTTTTCGCTCCGTGGACACGCCCCCTATTTTCCTTCAAGCACACTGAAGAAGTACTTCGACGACTTTGGCTTCACTGACGTACTGAAAGGAACGGCTGAGAATATAACTGTGATTGGTGCTGAAAATCTCGCCTTCGTCGATGCCAGGAAAAAGGAGCCAAAACTCGATGCTTTGTTGAAAGATACGACGAACAAGGACCCGAAATATATCAAGGATATGAAACAGGTGAGTTTAAGTGCTGCTCTTCATTTCGTCACTAACCTTTTTTGCGAAATGGCAGTGAATTGTCAAGTCGCTCCATTAATTTATTTGGCTTGTTGTTAAAGTAGGAGTTGAATAATTGTATTGGGTTACTATAGTTCGATATCAATGATACCCACAAACTGCAAATCATGCATTATCAGATCCGCAACGCAGCGTTCTTTGACATAGAGGTCCTGTTACGCCCAAACCGTACCATCGTCATATCCGGGACCGAAGTTCCGAGGTGTCGTAAGATAGGCCAATGCCTTTAGAGCAACTTTAGGTCAACCCTTGAATCGTTTTTCTCTCAACCCTCTCCTTCCAATGCTTTTTTGTTCAAGTTTGACACTTTTTTCATTTTTAGTTCCTTTCTCTGTTCATCCTGACGGGGGCGCCCGAAATCAAGCTCGGAATGACTACGGCGGACTTGAAAGCTAACAAGGTCAATCCTAAAGATAAAGAAAGAACCGTTGGAATCAAAGGAGATATTGCTGGTACGTAAAAGTGTCTGTGATTGGTCGAAATCTTGTCAGTTGTGTTGGATTGCCCAATCAGGGGTCCTGTTACAAAATTGATTCAATTCAATGTCTGGTGAGTTAATTAATGATTGGTTAGATGCTTGGCTGAGCGAACATCTACCTTGTCGTTAGATTCCTTGAAGCAGAAAATAAATATAAAAAGGTCCATGATTCGTTGATTTTTGCCCTGTTATTTTACAGTTTATTAATCATGCATGTATTGTGGGTATGAGCCTTGGTGTCAATCTACGGCAGTGATTGGCTGAGGAGTTACCAGTCCCAGTTACATCAACCAATCAAATTTCCTGTACCATACATCCACCAATCAAATCTCATGTACCATAATGAAAAGATTTTTGTCTTTCTTCAGCTGTGACAGTTAGCTACAAGGCCCAGACCCTGGACTTGAAGATGCCACTCAGCAGAAAAGCTATCAACGGGCAGCTCGTCGTAGCCAAGGATGTCTTGGTTGATGTGAATGACATAAGGACGGGCCAGGTTCTTGGCGCCGCAACAACCAAGTTACACACAGGATTGGCTCTGATTGTTATGGTGTTTGTGATGAGGTTTTGGTGGTGATCAGTTCTGGGTTGAGATATTGGGGTGATTTTTAGAAAATGTGTAGTTTTACCGAGTAATGATTTTGATATAGATGGTACCATCAGAAAGTGGTGATTAAGAGCTTTCCAACTTACGGTCATTTCAATAGGTTTTCTGATGGTGCCATCTAAAATTGCTGATCGAGTAGGCCTACTTTCCAACGAATGGTACAGGTTTTCTAATGGTTCCATCAGATAATGCTCGCTTTATGTATTTTTGGTAGTGATTCAGATGCATTGTGGCAGGGATAGGTATGTGGTGTGTGATTTGGGGGGGGGGGTCTCGGATACAGAAAGCCAGCTATGATTTTATCATTTTTAACTGGCAGTGCAATATTCAAAACACCCAGTGTTTGTATTGATAGTAACTCAGTAGGACCATACAAGACTATTTCATAATTGAGCAAAGTTATGACCGCAAACCGATATTAGAAGACTACTTACGTAAACATTTCTCAAAACATCTTCCTGGAAAATCATGCCATTCATAAAAGCTCCGTCCACTATTTCAACAACATATCAATTAGGTCTTCATCGCCAACAAGCCCCTTTTTTCATTGCTCTTTGTAAAACAATTGATAAAATTTTACACGGATAAATAAATTGTAATTTAAAACCTTTTCACAGAATTTGAAAAGGATACCCAAACAGTTGGTAGATTGTAGCTGATACTTCAAGTCTTGATTTTCAACTTCATACATGTAGGATTATATTCTGTTTAGAGCCTTTCTCACAAAAACGGAATATTCAAAATAAAACTAACCTCATTCCCTATCGTCTTTATCACCAAACTACGTCAGAATGTCTGTACATCACTGTACATAAGGCACAGTAAGAGACGGGTGAGGGCGAGATTGACAGTGCATATAATTTGCATATTTTGTATATTACAAACTGTATATAATAGTAATTAAGATTAGTACATTTAATTGTTATGAAGATCAAGTTCGACAGCTGTCAATTATAAAAATAAAGGGTTTTGATTTAGAGCTATTGTTTTTCATCAAATGTGTAAATTAGTGTTATTGTTGACTGACAGCTGTCAGTAACTAGCAACTGATTCCGTCAACTTAGAGTATTGATCAGATATAATGTCCCTCGCCACCACATCAACCTTTGACTAGTGCCCAACTTGACATTACACAGTAAGAGATGTTACTTCTGATTGATACTGTAAGTAGTTTTGATCTTGATTATTGATTGAATAGTATTGGTCCTTTCTTTAATTGACAGCTGTCAGTCAACTTTAATTGCAACTCAATTTTGATCTTTATATTTGGTCTAATTGAGTATAAATGTATGATTGCATGTGATTGATATGTAGATGTAGCTTTTTGTTTTTGTTTATCGCGCTTATACGTATCATGACTTTATAGAAGTATATGCAAATTGTTTTAGTGGTTAGCAATGTAGTAATGCAAGGAGGAATGTTGAACTGCGTCGCGCTGAATGTACATTACGCATGCACTGTATAACAGTCCCGGTAAAAGTCGAGTCGGACTCAAGTGTGACCTAGTTCTGCATCCCTCGGTAGTCAGGTAGTGAGAGCAGACATGCGCTAGTGTATACGATATTTATCACAACTGCACAGCATGAAATCTTTTGAAAGAAATCAATTTCTATTTGTTGCACCATTAAGGATTGCTGGGGTGTTTGATCATTCGAAAGATAGCACCGTTGACCTTGAAATGTGTTTATAGATTGAAGAGGTTTGATTCCAAGGTTTAAACTACATGTATTCAGCACAAGTCCAGATGCCAATACTATCCGTGGTGTACACTCATTGTTAATAATGATCTCGACAGGAAAACCACATCCATCCAAACATAAATAGACAAAATTCCATCCAGAATTAAGCATTGTTGGTTCACGTTCCATTCAACGAAGATGTGTTTTGTTGGAGATTTCATCAAATAAAGATTAGATATTCTGGATAAGATTCCATCCAATAAAAGTACATGTTTTGAATGAGATTCCATCCAAATTACATGTTTTTGGACGAGATATCATCAGGTAGATATAACGCATTGGCTAACATTCCATCCGAAGAAAATAAAATGTTGTTGGATGTAAAACGATCTTTTGAAGTTGGTGGCGGCGTTTTCATACAATCTGCTGATTAGATGTTGAAATTGTTGTGTCCTCGTCAAGTATTGTAAATATGAACTTAAAGGGTCAACTTGAGCGTGTTGGGTTTTCATAAAAAATGCTTCCAGCAGGACCGTGATCTCTCCAAACAGGATAACTGAAAAGTCCTTTAACTGCATTAAGCAATCCACTATAATTGGATATACTCCTCGGCCTGCCTGACATTCATAAGTCGTATCCAAAACTACCTCGCGACACTGCCGAAAATCATTATAGAGATCAGCGCAAGTGGCGGCTCGTGGTGGCAAGCAGGGGTACCATCTTTTGGCCAGGTAAATTCCACACCAAGTTGTCCCTTTAAAGGGAAACGTCCTCCCAGCAGGTGCAGCTATGATTAGTTAAGTCTAGATAATGCTTACCCTCGTAAATAAAAGAGGGCGTGTATACTTTTAGAGAACCCTAAATATCGGACTCTTTAACCCTCGATCCCAGTTCACCTAAAAAGGCCCACTTGGTTGCGAGATTGGTGATAATTTTTTGTCAAGTCTGATTTTTAAATTCATAATTTTCCACCCGAGATTTGGTTTGTAAGTTTTGAAATATCTTTAACTCCAGCACCGGAAATGACATCACAATTCTATTTCCTTTGTACACACCTTACTACTTACTTACTAGAGATTTCGACTTATCAAACATTCCAAATTTAACTGCGTTTGTATTTTATAACGTGTGTGTGTCCAAATTAGAGCTAGTGTGGCTCTACATGTGATGGCACATGGTGGCAAACAGGGGTATTACTATCCTGCCAACCTAAATATCATCCACATGTTGTCCCTTTAAAACAAAACGAGCCAAACCAGTTGAAATGACAAATTTAATCATACTTGTATATACATGTATCTTAAAGGGACTTCATAGGCAGGAGCTAGATATGCATGATACAGTTTCACAAAGTCGCCAATAGGGGGCTCCCAATTGTTGTTTGGACAACACAATTTGATTCTTTTGTCAGAATAACATAGAAAATCCCTCGGCGAATCTTTTAAGATATTAGCAAGAACATATGACACTAAGAATTTGTAAAGCCAGCGCTTGATCTCACCACCTAGCACGAAGTACCATGTTCTCAATCAAGGTGGCGCTGCAACGTTGCGTAACGTTTCACTTGTGGGTTCACTTGTCGATTTGTTCTCGATTTTTATCAGTTTCTAAAAGTTTGTCCATAAGGTGATTATATCTCATTGAGCAATAAAACATACATCATGATATAAAAGAAAACATAAAACACATTATTTTGTGCAGACAATTTTCGCGATTATGTTTTACTCGCGAAAATATAATGCCTTGAAAATGTCGGGTTTCGTCTTATTTTTATACACTTCCTGTCGAATTAGATGATTTTCAAATTAGAACGTATCATGATCTTAACTAAGATTGCTTTGTTGTTGTTTTTTATGGTGAGCGTCATCAGAACATGTGGATTATGTCATCAGAATCGTGACGTACGTCACCACATTCGAATTCGATCATCACCCTGAATATTTGACTGAAGCAAAATTAATGATTATGCAAAAGGGAAAGAAATAACCCGTTGTCGTTCTCCTGTGAAACGGCGTTGATATGCTTATTCCTCGAGAAATGTGCTCACATCCTCCCACAGCCAGTTGTTGGATGTTCCTAAAACACACTCGATTGTGTATTTAATTCATGCCAAACACGGCCAAACTTTGCCAAACTTGTTTGGCAATGTTTGCCTGTCTTTGATAGTGTGGACGGGTCCCCAAACCTTCGCCAACATGATGTTGGCTCATGTTGGCCAACAATTGTTCGCGAATGTTTGCTAGTGTAGACCAGGCTTTAGAAACGATCACGGCAGAAAGGAGCCGCGAACGACGAAGTACGAAGTACACAAATGCGTTTTATCGAACACTTTTTTCAATAATTCGCCGATTCCTTATGAAAACTCTGTATGTATATGGTTACAAGTGATGCGAAAATAAATTCACACAGGATCTGATGACGTTACAGCCGATTGCACTTCGTACGGTTTGCAAAACCTGTCTATTATTGCTGAACTGGATTTTAGCTTCGTTTTGATCGCTTGCAAGGCTGATGTTTTTGTGGACGCTTGAATTTGGAGGAGGTTTGCTTTTCATTCAGTTTATGTGCTATCATCCTGTTCAGTTGCAGACGTCCGCGAAAAATATATATTACTAGTGGCGGAATGAGGCACTTCGTCCAATCAGAATTGCTAGATTCTCAATCACCGGTGCTGACATTAGAAAAGCGCCAATGACAAAACGAGACAATCTTTCTTGGTAAATGCTTTGTCCAATCAGAAGCGCTAAATTCTGTATCATCGGCGCAGTTCTATAGTATTGACGCTTGCACGTTTTTTCAGGACTTTTGCTGGTCTCGTCCGTCAGTTCGGCTATGAGAGTGACTTGAAAAGCCTCATCATGGAGTTCACAGTCTTTGCTCCAACAGACGATGCATTTTTAGCTCTGAAGGCCGTACCGGAAGGGGCGGCGCTATTCTTGAAAGAGAACGAGCATCACTTAAAACAGGTGAGTACACTGTAAACTCGGCTCCGATTCGTCCTCATCGCGGAGCTTATCTGTGCCATCATCCCTAATCTACAACTACAGGCTGTAAGTTATTCAGGTTGTGAAAAGAGCCCAAAGATTCGCCTCCGATGGGTCCGTGTTCAGTAAACTCGGCTGTAAGTAAAAATCAGTTCGGTGTATTTGCCTGGAGGGATCATTCGTTGTGCATGCAGCTACGGTTGCAGATGAATTGGGTGTAACTGGCCCAGTTACTCTGTCAGGGGAAGGGGAAATCTCCAGCCTCGGTTTCAACGTCTCATAAGAAGGACGAAGTGTTGTAATGTAGGGAGGGTGTCTTGCCCAAGGACTCGGTAAAGACACGGAGGAGTTCCTTCCAGTGCGTCGAACCCACGTCTTTCTGCCCGGCGCTCTACCATTGAGACTCCCATATTTTTTCGTCTAGGTGGTCGGACGTCACATCGCAAAAGGAAAGGTCAATATCACGGATAGACTCCCAGACTACAAGCCACTGAGTTCGATGTTTGATGAGGTTTATCTGCAAAGGTTTGGGAAAGGTGAGTTTAGGAAGTTTTAGTTCTTCTAATCAGAAGTCAGGCCCTTAGTGATCAGATAACATAACACGCGTCGTAAGAGCATCCGTTTGCTTCCGCATCAACGCGTGGAATATGACGGAATCGGGATGTCATGAACTTGGGGAACAGGGGCGTCGGGTCATAGTGTTCTTTTCACTGTGATAATCACATATCCTTCATATACACTCCGAAGCAGCACCCCCCCCCCCCCCTCCACTCACACACTTTGAGCCTCCCATGATACGACAGCTACGTTTTCAAGTTTAGTCAAAAAAATGTCAACGCTTACTTATGGTTGCATAACCTCTCTATTCTCTTTTTCAGAGACGTTTTCTCTCACGAAATGTTGCGTAACCTCTCTATTCTCTTTACAGCTATGTACGTCAGGACCCGGCTCTTCAGTGCCAGACTTGAAAAAGAAAACCGCGCCGCCGGCAATGGCTACGTCAACGACATCGTCGATGTTCTTTTCCAGCCCGATACCGATTTGACGGATGCGACCAGGACCGCCGCCGTTTACAGCGGTGCGCCTTCTGTTGGATATTCTGCTGTGATGATTTTGGGGAGTCTGTATATTTGGCTGAAGATTCTTCGGTTATGAGACTGGACAGTAGGCCTTGTTGTAGTGACATCATTGTGTCAGATTGATTGAAATGCAGGAACTAAAGTCAAAGCAGCCATTTGGCAGATCCCACCATTTGGGTTGGTTGTGGTATCTTTGAGCTACATAATGTATCTTGATGGGGATGAAGGGATACATGGTTCCTGGCTCTTTTTTGTAATAAGAAAATAAGCTTTTAACTATTATAATATATTGGTTTTATAAAAGAACACTTAGATGGCTTTTTGGTCAGGGGATATTGGCGCTTATAATAATAGACATGCTGTGTCTTACCGTTGGAAAGTCGCACCATGGATTGCAACGTATTTTCAACTGTATCTTAAAGTCTTCCAAAATTGTAAATAATAGGATAAAATTTATAAATATTATCAAGAGGAAATATATCCTTCTGATAGCATTAAAATGTGGTTGTATATACTGTCACATCGGCTGCGTCCCGTCCATGCAAAATATCATGTTGTCATCAATCGCAACGATGAACGGCGCAGAGCCGAGTTTACAGCACCCTTTACGTCCATAAGAATTCATCATTACTTTATTTAGAATTGATGGTAAAGGGTTCTTTAGTAATTTCTTCCATGTATTAGCATTGTCTGCTTTTTTATAACCATAGTTAGCATTGTCTATTACCCTTGATGTTTCTCCAAAATTAGTAGTGCTCAACCAGGAATTAATTAATTTGTTAAAGATTCGCTGAGATATGGTCATAAAAGTCGCTGACTCTGGATCACTCCTGGGGTGGTCCATTCGTCATCTTATGCATACTTACGGCCAGTCCACTGCGTCCGGAGTGTAGCTTGATGCGGATGTATGGCCGTCCAGACAGCGTCTGTGATTACATTGCTTTTTAGTTAGTCAATGACTTTAGCTTATTGGGAGGGGAAGTACCATGGGGTTGAAGGAGATACTCGTAGCTAGTCAGTGACAAGTGTCGAACAAATTTTTGCTCCCTTTATTTGTCAGCTGCTCCCTAGATGTGTTAGTATGTAAATTATGACATTATTTTTCGTTGCAAATTATAAAAAAATGTCAAAATATATTTCAACTGCCATTTATTATTGAATAAAGTTCATCATGTTTTGTATACGAGTCTTGTTTTCTTGGTCGTCACTGTTCCTTGATGCATGTGTCCACATTCAGATGTGTAGAGTGTTTATCAAAGGCTTGCTGGTCGAACTTAGCTGCTTCAACAAGGTGCTCATTCGTAACTGCAGTGGATAAGTTCACGTGCCCGATGAACATTTGTTGCAGGTGCAGCACAAAGAAACCTTTACATGAGAAAGATATATCTAGTTCAATGGGTACGAAGCAGTTATGATTACCAGGCTACCCCCCCCCCCCCGCCCCTCGTATCGTAAGCTTACTTTGTCACCATGGAAACACGGTTCCACCCAGGATGTCAGTTCCTAAAGTTTAGTACAGATGGCGCAGCAGTAGAAAACATTGCCTCAACGGTTTGTTTACCTCCCGAGCACATGGTAATGTTTACGGAAATCCACGATGTGTTTGACGTCATCAAATGGGCGGTCCCTGAGTGGTCACGTGATTTAAAGGCTGGATGCAAACACTCCGAGGAAATTAGACCACGTCGATTTGTTCTCGATTTTCACAGATTTGTCGTCGTTTGTAGCCGCTAAGATTATCATGTCGCGTTATAAAGATGTCGTACTACACGTAGAAATGGTCGATTTGTCAGGAGACACAACGACAGGCTAAAATTCAGGGCGAAATCGAGCCAAAATGAAGCCTGAACTTGGTGAGTGAAAATTCGCCATTCCGATTTTTCGTCAGCATATGGCAACGCCAAAATAAGAGTGTAAAACCTCATTTTATCACTTAGTAACGCCGAAGTGAAGATGTTTATGTCTGAATGAAGATCTCAACAATCATTTGGTATCATATGATGCAAATATTTTGAGGTTTTCTGGAAAAATCTGCCTTCGTGATTCTTCGTGGAAACAACAGAAATGGCTCGCTTCCGTCAGGTCGACGTCAATCGACCCAAATTTTTCGAGCGACGCCCGAATTTTGTCGAAAAATAAACCTCTTGGAACCCGATGTGTTTAAAATAGGGTGCTCCTTTTGTTGTTTGGTATCTTAGCTTTCAGATAAACGTCTTATTTCTGAATATGATGGCCAAATAAGGTAGAGCACAGGTGTGTTGTTGTCTATTTTGAAAATGAGTTTCTGACCTTGTCTCTGATTACACTCGTTCTGGGCCAAGCACGTAGGGATCGGCGCAATGCGCATGTCTTTTGAGGGGACTGGAACATGTACAACGAGAGATCATTAACAGCTGATGACTTCTTTCAACTGGGTGAGGTCAGGTTTTTCAATAGCAACAAATGAATAGAGAATTCTCTGCTTTTTCTCAACTCAAGAGCTCCATATACCTTGGACAAGCCTCGCAGTTTGATGATCTTCCCCGGTTTATGAAGTGAGTCAGGTTATGAGTTGTTTTTATTTGGCTGTGTCCTGGTGACGATTTCGCAGACTGAGTCATGAACTTGGATGACTCCCAGAATTTGTCTCCTTTGTCAGTCAAGTTTCAAAGGACGTCTTCTCAACCAAAAATAGACATTTTTTCACAGAATAAGCACCAGGGTTTTGTCGATCGTTTCCGTGCCTGGGGTATTTTTCTCCGGTTGCTGATAGCCATCCCTAATCTTGGGCAAGGCACTTATCTTATTCTCTGTGAGATGATCACATAAATTCTCGCAAGACAATTTCGAAATAGTTTGACTTCTTCAACAAGACGGTGTCTTTTTACAAAAAAACAAGAATTCAGACAAGCTGACGGGTATTGTTTTCCATCCAACAGCCTGTGCTATGATCCCCGATCAATTCCAACATATGGTCATTTGTTTTCATTCACAAAAATGAAATTGATTTGGTTGTTAGATCATGTAGATTCATTGATCACCCTCATGGGTGCTGACCAACCAATTTCAAGATAACCTTGACCTAAATGACTTTGACCTAGTGACCTTGAACTTAGTACCAGTAACCCAACTGCAGGAGTCTGTGTTATTTGTCAAACACACAGAGTTATCGACACCAGTCCAAGTGTATGACGCCGGGTGTATCACAACTGGCGTGCTCCAATTCCATTAAAAAATCTGAATAATTTATCTCCTGTGAGATCAGCCTCAATCATGCCTAACCAAACCATTTCTAAATGACCTTGGCCTATGAGTTTAGTACCTGTGACCCATGTTATAAGAGTGTCATGCTTGTTGAATGCTATGCTAGCACTAGCTCTGTGCCATTGAAATTGAATGTTAAAAAGGCCTGTTGGTGTCGTGTAGATTTTATGTGCCGAGTGTATAACATAATGGCATGAATGGCCAATAGATTTTTAACCCGCCGTGCTCATGGCTGAATTGAATCAATACTCCATTCAAAGTCAATGTTTATATGGCACTTGCGGAGTATGTTGCCAGTCCCTTATAATCAGATCTCGTGATATTTCATTATTTATCTCAGACAACTTGGACATTGAGTTAATTGGCATAGATATTGGCATTATTGCCCATGATCTACTTTTCAAGGTCAAACATTTGCACTCGGACATAATGGAGAACCCGTCTAAGTTCCAGGTATGATTTTGGTTACAACAAATCTTACAAATACATTTGGCTGGCGACATCACTTTGACCTTGACCTTTTTCTCAGGGTCACTTACTGCAGACTGACAAAATTTCAAATCAGGTCAACTGGCATTTAATAAAAAAGTGTTGAAATGTCACCTACATTTTCAATAGCCATCATTTTTTGCTTCAGACGTCAGTCTTGACCTTGGCCATTGTCACGACTCAAGGTCACAAATTACAAAATTTACTTTAGCATCCTTGCCTGACTGCCTTCAGCATGTTTTACTAGCACAGCTCTGCATGTTGATCGAATGATCAGGTCGTTTCTAATGTAGCGCCGGATGGTAACATGCCATTGCCGATCACATGTTTGTTATTAGTTTGTGCTCTGTTATGACGGTACTATAATGACAGTTGTGACCTTTTTGGCAATGACCCAAATTGCCACAGTAATTTAAAAATGCCTGTTTACAAGTGGTTTCCCAATTTAATAGAGCACATTGTGCAATTATAGTCCCATATTATCAGAATATTATGAGATAAAATGAAGGCATAGTTAATATTAATGTTTGCGTAACTTGATTTGAAAACTTGCCTAAGTTTCAATCTGCCAAGTTACTTGCATACATAACTGCACATTGAGCATGTGAACATCCACAACATGAAAATGAATGGGTCATTAACCCAGATATACCTTCCAACATTGTTTGTCTGGGGCATCGGCAGGAATCAAGTCCAAAGCGGGTTAAACAAACAGTGAATATGAAAATGTAACGGATTAAACTGGATTAAGAAATAATCCTAGCATATCAAATTGTGTCGGGATTGATTTATGCATTGGGTAAAGTCCGCCTATACAGTCTGGTGAGTGACCTGACTTACCATGCTAGGTCAGGTCCAGGTCAAGTCCAGGTCATGCTTTTAGTTTTACAATAACACGAATGTCTGGGTCTTATGACAAAAACAATAGCCATGTGTACCCACTTTGTTACATGTGCAGTACATGTAGTTCAAATGGGGCTTGCTTGATCTTGTACATTCCTCCAGCAGTGTTTTACATGTCATGCTAAGACGTGCATTCTACCAAACAAAATATCCATGGGTCTTGTGACGAGAAAGTGTCTTGAGCTCTCACAAGTCATGCCCAAATAGTTATGATATCACTTGACATAACTTGTGGGTCAATTGTCTAAAACAACAGCTTTGTTCACCATCATTATTATTCTAAACCTGCATGGTGTGACTATGATGGGTCCAGTCTGTGTTTGATGTGACTTTAAATGTTGATTCACCAATGATGACAGTTCAGCTTTAAAGATGACAGTTCAGCTTTAAAGATGACAGTTTAGCTTTAAAGATGACAGTTCAGCTTTAATGATCTCAGCTGGGATCCAGTTGTTCTAAGCCTGCATTCTTATAAAACTATTAGAGGATTTTGATGCATGTGTTATGTCAAGTTTTGCATGCATCGCAATATGATTTGATAATCAAGTCATGTAATTCATTAGTATGGTAATGATTTCCACCATTCGATTGCTTGTGGGTGATTAATCATTCATCAGGCAAGAACAGAAGACACAATTGTGTTGAGGAGGCCTGAGGAAATGGTAATCACATAATCTTTTGATCAGAACTTCCAGTTCCTTGTAGTAACAGTAAAGTGTTCTGTGAGTGGTGTATAATTGGCTTTCCTATTATAATAGCATCTCCATACTCTATGAGAGTGAGAGGATTCCTTTAAGAAGGATGCTTTTACTGATGAGAGGGCCACTCATCCAATGTTGTCAGTGGTTTTCTTAAAGAGGACATTCTTTTACCATTATTGCTGACACTGAGATGGCCCCTCAATATCATGAGACGTTCCCTTTAAGAGAATAGAGCATGGACATTACTGATTGAATCCCAAGGCGTTCGTGAATCTTTTTTTAGAATCCCCATCCATAAATAGGAAGGATTCCTTCCTGCTTCTGCATTCCAACCAAAGGGCAAATGGAAATCGTTTTCATGGGCCAACTAATGGAATTAGTGCCAATCCATGACTGAATATTGATAAGGAGATGTGAAGAACCAGTGAATCAGGAGTGTAGCAGGAAGTGAAGAACCAGTGTAGCAGGAGTGTAGCAGGAAGTGAAGAACCAGTGTAGCAGGAGTGTAGCAGGAAGTGAAGAACCAGTGTAGCAGGAGTGTAGCAGGAAGTGGCAATAGTTATGATATTCAGAAAACAGTTATTTCGACTGTTAGATTCCTGCAAGGTGTTGTGGCTCTGGTAAGCTGTTACAGGTGTGATATCATTTCTAGCCACTTACTTGGCGATCGTTTACCGCAGACTATAAATAGGTTACCAGGTTATCATTTAAAGGGTGTTCCGCAAAATGTTCTTTTATATTGGTAATTCTCCATCTTTTGACCTACAGCATTTTCTGCCTGATTATTCACTGGCAGAATCGTAAAGAATACCCTTCATACAAAGCTTTATTAACCTGTGTCAAAAGTGATGCTGGATTCCAACCACTAAATTACTCTAACTGTCTGTCAATCAACTCTAATGTGAATACCAGTAATTTTGTTTTGATACCAAAAATAACTCTGTTGGCCTGGGATGACCTATATTTGGCATGTCTGGTCGACATTCCCGGTGTGCCCAGGTTAGTTACCCAGATACATAAATTTCAAACTATAACCTGATGATTACAATATCAATGAAAAATAACAAAAGTGTGAACAAGGTACCTGCCCAACTCAAGTAGCAGGACCGCTGATACTGATGTGAACAAATGTCTCATGGTCGATACTCAGGTTCTGCACTTCATTCTTATAAAGGTCAACACTGTGCGTTAAAATTAAACTATTCAAAATTCAATTGATTTAATTGAATTCAGTGTTCTCAATAAGGCCATTAGTCAGGGCGTCACACCCTACCTTGCTCTATTGGGGCAACCTACCCTAAACAGCTGGTCACCCTACCTTGTGTTACACACTATCAGGTCCTCTTGAATATCAGGGGTACCACCCTTCTTTGAGAAAACCCTGTGGAGAACTCTGGGATTGGAGTAACAACATTTCCTGATTTCTGAAGACCTTAAAGAAGGACTACAGATTAGAATCGCCGAAAGCAGATGAGAAAAAGACTTCTTTCCTTATGAATTTGTCGTTGAAGTGGTGAATCGTTAAGATGATGGTCTAATGTCAGATGCGCTATTCACTATTCTCACGATTCACTATTCACGATTCACGATTCACTATTCACGATTCACTATTCACATAAAGGCATGACGACCAAATGTTCAAACTGGAATCCCAGCTAGCAAAACCATGAAAAGCCATCAACATGCACTCTGAAACAACCCAGTAACCCACTCAATGTATGAGTAAGCATGTTTACAAAGTAACTTAGTCCAGATACATGAATCATGAAACACAATGAACATGATATGAATGTTGGAGATGTTTTCTGGAGCTGTTTAAGATGTGTTGGTCTGACCCATCAGGAAAGACACCGATATTGTCAGTTTGACACGGAAAATTGTATAGTGCAAAATGCCAGACCTTGAAATTGTGATTATACTAATGTAAAAGAAATCTATTATATAAATTAGTGCTTGGCTCAGTGCCAACTTGTGTTAGAGAAGGGAGACCCCACCCGTAGCCTTGAACTTATGATTTAGCTTTATACAGCAGCTGAACATTACATCCCATAGTCTGTTCTAGTCATTTGGGATACGAGTTTTAAAATAAGAGGAAATTTCAAGAAGGTGTTTTCAGAAGCCAAGGAAAACACTGACAATCCTATAAATACCCAGCGATTGAGATGCATAGCGTTAGCTCAATGGCAATGCAGAAGACACATTGCACAGATAAAAATCCATATTCTCATCACGACCATGACTGTTCTTACAGGCTGTTTGCTGCGGCTGTGACCCCAAGAGGTGAACATGTTACCAGCTGAAATAGGTCAAGAACTCACCATGAACTCAGCAAGGTCAAACAAGGTCACGCTGGTATCTTACCAGCCTGTTGGCATGGTTGGCTCAGTGGGTCAGCATGAGTTCAGATCTTGCGGTTAGGGATGCCTAAGTGATGAGGTTGCAATGGCGTCTGTAATTATTGGAAGCGGCAGTTTCAAAAGTCATACTGCTGACTTTAATTTGACAGTGGACGCGAAGTGTCTTCTGTTAATGTTGAATTGAGGCAGGAAAAACGTCTCCTTGGAAATGTCGGTGATCTGCTCTCGGCCTTGGCATCTGAAGTCATCATCACGATGAAATAAGATCACTTAATTAGGGAGATTGCATCTATTCTCATGTTATCATGAGCGATAATCCAGTTGCCATGGCAGCTACATTTTGTGTGCTATATATTCTCTTGGTTTCTTTTTATGGGGGGGATTGAAGATATTGTAATGCTATTTTAACCCACAATCAAATTTCATCTTGATGTGATACTGGTAGATGAAGGTTAAGCCAGGTTAACCCTTGTTGACTTGTTAGAAAGCTCTCGCTGATCCCTTTCAGATGGAACATTTGTAAACCTATTGACATGACCATTCATTGGAAAGCTCTCAGTGAGCACTTTCTGGAGGTCTTATCCAAAATTTTATAAATATTGGCCCAAAAAAATTATTTTCCGGAAATCTTTTCTATTTTTAGGAATGGCTGGAAGCATGGAAGAGGAGCCTGAAGTGGACGCGAGTCGTCTATTTCGTGATGTTGGAATGTTGATTTTGGAGGCGCGGATCCCGGATGAGTCGCCGAAAGGACGTCACGAGGGTCCACACTGTCCGCTGCTGAAACAAGAGGGCAAACATGTCTGTAAGGAGGAGGAGACCTTGGTAAGATGTGTTCTCCCCTCTCACTCTCTGTGATTTAATCCCATTGAGTGGATGTGAGTTGTCTATTATGAAAAGAATACAGAAAGCAGTCAGTTTCATTCAGTCAGAAGGTGATGACGACCGTGGTTTTGATTTTGAGTGTTTTCGTTGTTTCAACTTTCAAAATTTCTCTCCTCCCAGTGCAAAAGAGCCAATGGCCTGAACGAGGAGATGCTGTTCCTCTGGAGGAACGAAATACCGCTTTGTATCGAGGTGGTGGCCTACCCAGACTGCAGCCACGGTAGGATGGCTACCGAGAGAGACACGGCCCCTGGTGGGGCGGAGGAGAACTATTCACTGCTTGAGAGGTGGATGATTCAGACCATACCAAGAAAGTAAGGATATGTCTTTCTTCAGGAAATTGACAAATCCAAATCGAGATAAGATTTAAAGCATACTTTCACAAGATCATAAGTACCGATACCTATTGGATGGCATATTTGTGACCCATCTCAGCAAAACAAATCACATGTGTTGTCATACAGAAGAAGCTTAATGTCAATTCCGTCTTCTGTTACAAAAGTGGTATCATGGTTTTGGTCGTCGGATGCTGGAGGGATTATTATGATTATCTTTCCTCTTGCAGGCCGTGCGTTCCCCACGTGACCAACTGGAGTTTGTTCCAGGCGTTGAGGTCCTATCTCTACTTCTCACAGCTGAGTTCGTGGCTGACCGCATCGAAAGGAACCAAACCAAAATACTGGGACGTCGGGTAGGTACTCAAAGTATTCACTGACCAGTCGATTCTTGCCAATAAAAAAGAGATAGATGAGCAATTCTAAGTGGCAGTTTCATTTTTGACCGAAGAAGATTCATGATGAGTTGTTTTTTCCACACCCTGTGTAGTTTCTCATTCTCCTTTCCAGCATAGTGCCCCCTGGTGAGCTAGACGTGAACCGATTCTCACAGAAACCCGACTGTCATAACTTTCCCATTATGCACATCTCCCGGACGAGCAGTATTAAGATATCTGTATTGACCCGGCCGCGGTCACAAGAATTACCCAGAATTCCATGCCCATTATCACATCAGGACGAATTATGCAAATCAGACGCTGGAAAGAGTCGCGATAATGAAAAGAAGGAACGTGATTGGTCACCTTGTCGCTATGACGACTGGGGCATTGCATCAAACATATCAGCTGATAGGATGAGGACTAAACAGGCTGGTAACCATGGTTACCATGATGTTGCCACGGCAACGCCTTCTACCTCACGACAACTCTCAGTGACATCTAGTGACTGTAGTCAGAATCAACAATATCCACCCAAAAATCGACAAGCTATGCAACAACGACAGCAACAGGAATATGATCCGACATCGTGGTCGAAAAAATTATCAAATCATCCCGAAAATACGATCAGGAATATGCCACAGCCGGTCAGAAATACTGGCGCGATTCCAAAACAACCGAAAATGACTGATTATAAACAGGACATGTTCCTGCCGTTAAACTCAGCAGGTGCCGCCATCCCGCAACAAAAACCCGCTTACAAGACGCTGAAGTCGCCAATGGTTTTGATGACCGAGCAAATCGGCATGCAGTTATATTTCGGGCGGGAAAGTTATGGTGGGCCTGCGTTGCCACAGAGGAATAAGGTCCCCTACGTGGAGCTCTCGCCGTCTGAAATTGAACGATATTTGACGTCGTTGTGTCAACACCGAAACAAATCCGACTCGCCAGACTCTTTATCACCTTCAAGTTTAGAGAGCAGATCACCATTGGTTTTGTCGCCGAAGTTTGAGAAGTTTCCCACTGCGAGTCAGGACTTTAATACTCATAGTCTTTCATATGATGCCCCAGCGCAACCTGTTAGAAATGATAGGAATGACGTTTCGGACTCTCAGCGCACAACTATGACGACGCCATCTGGTGTCAAAATGTCACCCTCATACGAACGTACATGCCTTATTGGAAAAATGGACTCAAATCGGCGATATGATTTAAACAATGCCAAAATCGCAAAGGTTTTGGATTATGATGAACCTGAAGTGGACGTTCAAAATCAGAGTCAAAGTGACATACTCTCCTGCCAAGGGAGGTTAGAATCTCGATGTTTAAGTCCACGGATTACGTCCCATTCGTCAAGTTCGAGTGCGGAGTCGGTCCAAACGATAGTCAGCGCCACCTGTGGGTCCGTGTCGAACTCTCCGAAAACTTCTGGCTTATTTGTGGAATTAAAAGCCGAGGAACTGAGTCAGAAGCTACAAAAGGCTAAACTAACCGATTCGAGTAATGGAAATTTGGGTTCCCAGGCCGAACTAAGTGATAAAAATTCTTGTTCGGACCGAGCGAAATTTTACATCGGGGAAAATAGTGACAATGAGGAGGACGATGGGTTGGTTGAAAAGGGGGATTTTGTTGAAAATGGCGCCGGGAAGGAGTTGTCTCATAACGGAGCTGAAATATCCCAAAATGGAGACATTGTGAAACAATGTGAGGTAAAAACTGAAAATGGAGTTTTCAATCATGCAAATGTCGCGTCATTGGAAAAGCCCGAATTGGCAGAGAACGGTGTGTATAAAATTCGGAATCGTGTCGTGGAGAATCGCGTTGCGGATTCGATGAGGGATGCGAGGAATGTGTCGTCGGCAGATGGCGTCACGAAGGGTTTCAAGAAAAGTACGTCTCTGCTTCAGAGTCTGATGAAAGAGAAGGCAAGCAACCAGGTGAGTAGAGTTTGTTGTTATCGGTGAAGTCGGCCTTAAATTTCACAACAGGTGTTGTCAACATGATCAGGGCCTATCGATCTTTGATAGAACAGGTGATATGTCATGATGAAGTTGTTCTCCAAACTGAGTGTTTGAGACTGGCCCCTCGCGTCGCCCGATAGTTATTTTGGGGCAGATTTAGAAGTGGCTACTGCATGCTGACGGTGTTGAAACTAAAGCAGATGTCTTAACCTGACTAGTCCAATATCTGCTGTCGGGGGCGGATACAACTGCCATGACTGCACTGCAACTTTCATGTGCTGTGGAGAACTAAAGCCCACCACCTGTCGACACTGAACAATACTTATGCAGCCTGGGTTTCAAAAATGTTATGAGGACCTCGACCAATGGAATATGTACCAGTCTTATAGTTATACCAAACTAAAAGTGATATCATTTGATGTCAAACTTTCTATCAAATACAAATAGAATTAAAACTTTATAATGATTTCAGAAGAATGTTCCACCAAAATGATATGAGGACCTCGACCAGTGGAATATGTACCAGTCTTATACCAAACTAAAAGCGATATCAAATACAAATAGAATTAAAACTTTATAATGATTTCAGGAGAATGTTCCACCGACGAAATCCATGCCAATTCCTACAGAGAAGGACAAGACAAATTTCCATCGCAACTACACAGCGAGTGCATCCATGCTGTTCAACTATGCCACCGGGTTACCCATGCAGTCAAGTCCTGTAAGTCAGCCATTCGTTTCTGTGTCGGTGCCTTTTTTACCGTGATTTCACTGCGCTTAAGTCCACCAAACCTTTAGCGTTTCACACCAAATATTCGTCGTCTGGGTCCGGTTGTTCAAAAGCACAAAAGTCAGAGTCCTTCATGAGTTTTTCAGGTATTTTAGAAAGAAGACCCTGTCATTCTGGATAACCAGCTAGCAGAGGGTAAATTTCAAAATGATTGGTTCTCAACAAAATTTTGATTACAACTTCCTGACAGTAACACGAATATATCCTGCAAATTTCAGCTCAGAATTTCAAGTAGTTCATAATATTTTGAAGTATTTAAAATAAAAAGGCCCAGAAGCCACTATGGATATTCCAGCTGGCAGAGGGAAAATTACCACTAATTTCAAATTGATTGAATCTCAACAAAATTTTGTATACAACTTCCTGATAGTAATACGAATATATCCTGCAAATTTCAGCTCAGAATTTCAAGTAGTTCATAATATTTTGAAGTATTTAAAAGAAAAAGGCCCAGAAGCCACTATGGATATTCCAGCTGGCAGAGGGAAAATTACAAAAAAATTCAAAATGATTGAATCTCAACAAAATTTTGTGTACAGCTTCCTGACAGTAACACGAATATATCTTGCAAATTTTAGCTCAGAATTTCAAGTTGTTCCTAATAATTTTGAAGTATTTAAAAAAATGACCCTGGAGCCACTATGGATATTCCAGCTGGCAGAGGGAAAATTACAAGTACTACACCATCGCCATCTTCAGGGTAAGAGAGGAACTGAAAATATCGTTTGGTCTTTTCAGTTCCTATCTTGCCCTGAAGATGGCGATGGCGTAGTTCAGAACTTTAAATGACGTCATGAAAGAACTACGCCATCGCCATCTTCAGGGCAAGGTAGGAACTGAAAAGACAAGACGAGGTCTTTCCAGTTCCAACCTTGCCCTGAAGATGGCGATGGCGTAGTTCTTTCATGAAGTCCACGAGACTCCGATTGTAATTTTCCCTCTGCCAGCTGGAATATCCATAGCGGCTTCTGGGCCTTTTTCTTTTAACACCTTCAGCGAACCTCCGTGGCCCAAATCCCCCTCCCCGTAAATTTCAAAATGATTGAATCTCAACAAAATTTTGTATACAACTTCCTGACAGTAACATGAATATATCCTGCAAATTTCAGCTCAGAATTTCAAATCATGTTTCATAATATTTTGAAGTATTTCCAAAAAAGACCCAGAAGCCACTATGGTTATTCCAGCTGGCAGAGGGAAAATAACAAGTAAACTTTTGAGATGCCATAAATCCAAAAGTTGTGTTTCAATTTGGCTGAAACTCTAGCACTTTCTTGGAATGGCCTCAAATTTGGTTTGTGAATGCATGTAAGTGTACTGTATGATAATATCGTTGCATTATTTATCGTTTTTACCTCCCTTCCTGCAGGCACCGATCAAGAAGAATCAAACCCATGCCTTTGGCTTCGATACCACCCTAACACATCCTAGAGCCATCAAAAAGTAAGACTTATTTTGTCACTGCAGGCCTCAGTAATCAATTACTTCTGAAATAAGTCACTTTCGCGTCTGTGACAAATTAACTAGATTCGACGCGGTGGACACCATACTGTATCCATTCGTGATTGAGGTCCATAATCAGGCCCAAATACTGCAGAATTTACACCCAGCAGACATGGCCAGAATGAACCAGACCTAAAATCGCTGTATGTACTTATCCGTCCACTAATTTGAGCGTTTCATGAAGAAAAACCAGGGTTGAACCCCTCAGATCCCGTGGTTCCGGTATGAGTCATTTTGGACAGCGCCGCTGGTCAGTCCAGAGGCTTGATATCAAGCATAGATCGCTGTCAATGCGATGTTTGCAACAGACGATGTCAGGTTTCTGTTCAATCTTTCGCAGCTTTGAGGGACAAAATGCCAAATAAGATATTCAAGTCTCTCGTTTTATCTTTCAAAAACATCGCTACATTTTCAAAATCGTCTTTCCAGTGCCATTTCATGTTATGCACTCGATTCCAACGAGAAGAGCAACAACCAAGATGACGTCCCAATCAACAACAAACTCAGTCGTAGCGCCCCCGCATCCACAAACTCACTGCTTGGAAATTTCGAGGTAAGATTCTTCTTCTGCGTTCGGAAGTTTTGAGATGCAGGAGTCGGTACATTTTCTGTTATAAAGTTGGCTGTCCTGGAGAATTACAACACAGATCCCCAAAGCTTTGTGCAAGATAAGGTTGTCTGTGACCTACTGGATCCTTCCTACTCTGCAGAGATGACCAGGAGGCAAGACAAAGGACTGATCAATGATAAATTCCGACACACAGTCCTTCATCATCAGCCAATAGGTGATATCCTCTGTAAAAGTGCTGCACTTGACAGATCATCAATGGTCCAAATATCTCTTCTACGTTTTTCAGGAAAGTTTGTTGAATGGCCGTATAGATCCTGTCGGCATTGTGGACGGATTCAACGCAGAGATTGGCGCTAGTGGTTCGTTCTGCCCGAAACATGTCCACATCCCAGTCACTGCATACTTCTTCAAACTCTCTGATGACAATGCTCCGTCACCTTACTTGGTAAGCCATGTTTGCGATAGGGAATTTTAACACTTTCTTGGCCAACTGACACTTCTTGGACTCTCCAATGTTCCTCTGGGTTATCTTCTGACCTTGAAGGTGGTAGTTGAATCGGCCGGTGGGAAGGCCAAGATAGCATATTTTGGTCACAGTTTCCTGTTAGGGGATCCTTGCTTGACTGATCACTGGAATGGTCTGTGTGACTTCTACTCTATACTGTTCCTTTGTCTTGTAGGGTCACATCAACCTTGAGAGCGTTGGAAAGAAGGGATATCATGTCCCAAAGAAAGGCACAGTACAAGTGGTGAGTATTCCTAACAGAAATCTGCATGTCAACCTAGTTGTTTTACCTGTCATTGTTGGGTCGTTTTATCCCCTTGCCTCGCTCCACACAAAGTTCATATACTTAGAAAACGGAATATTGAATGACCTTTATCTTTCTGGGTGATACTTTGTCAGGCCTCCATCCTCCCCCTTGCACACGTGCGTACGTCAGACTCCATACCCCCTCTTGTGTATGTAGACAGTGCCACAGGTGATGTCGTCATGCTGTATAATATAACACAACTCGATTATTTTTCAGACATTATTCAACCCGAGCAAAAACGTCGTCAAGATGTTCGTGGTGATGTACGACCTATCCGACATGCCGTCGAATTGTCAAACGTTTCTGAGGCAGCGAACGTTATACATGCCGGTGGCGGACTGCCGACAAGACCAAGAGATGGAAGAACTGCCAGCATATCTGCGATACCTCATACATTTAAGGTAGGGTACCCCCCTGCCCTTTTCGGTGAAATATCCTGAGGTAGTTGTTCTTGTTTGATGTTAGAAGAGTAATGGCTCCAGAAAATACCCAGGCCCTCTTCCTCTAGCATTTGTGGCCATGTCTGTCATCACAGGCCCTCTTCCTCTAGCATTTGAGGCCATGTCTGTCATCACAGGCCCTCTTCATCTAGCCTTTGAGGCTATGTCTGTCATCACAGTCTTGACAAGGTGGTGTTCAGTAACCGTTCAGTGAAATCAACAACAAAAACATATCTTTTTCAGATTCAAAAGTTCTAAGACTGGACGCATATACCTCCATACTGATATCAGAGTGATCTTTGCCAGGGACAAGTTTGAATTCGATCCACGAGTGGCCACATACGAACTCCGATCATTCACCGAAGGACCAAGCAATCCAAAGTTTTCGCCCATAAAATAAAGGATGGCGATTTGGGCGTGAAGACAGTGAAGCATCTATTGATTAGAAGGGCCGATGGAGGATATAAGTTTACACCAAGTTCTTGATTTCGATCGTCTGTGCTATCCCCCAACCTTGTGATGTAACTGTTGCCAACATTCAGGGGAACTTAAAATCATCATAATATTTATTGTCCATAGAGCTAGTTCCTAGAAATTCCATGGATAGACTAGTCATTGGATTCTAGTTGCTTAGCAACGGTTTAGGTTGCTAAGTAACTGAGGGTTGCTTAGCCACTGTTTTGTTGCTACGCATTTTACTTTTAGTAGTATGGTTATTTTACTACTAAATATAAAGGTGTTGTTGTGATTGGGGTGAGGATTGAATAATCTAAGTCTAAAGACTGAACTGTATCGAATAAGACTGTAAGGCGGTTGCAAGGTGATGGTTCAGTTGCTAAGAGATGGTTGTGTTGCCAGGCAACTGGTAGGGTTGCTAGGAAACTGGACTGTGATGAAAACAGGTTGCTTATAACCAGTGTGATAAACGATTTCAAGTGTTTTGAAATGTGTTATGTGCCAATTCGTTTGAGAATTATAAAAAAGATGAGATATTGAAAGAATTTGGAATCTTGCAAGAGAGGAAGGAGTCTAATTGATGTTGATTGGCAGCTGAAGACTTCAATCAGATCAGTGTGTGATTCCTTATGGTTGCTATGGTTTCGAAAGGATTAGGACAGTTGATGTCATGGCTGGTGTGGTGGGAAGTGGTTTTGAACTGGTTGCAACAAAGCATCAATGAATATTCATATGCAGTACTAAGTTCAGAATATAGAATTGTTATTTATTGCTTGGTTGCTAAGAAACCAGTTGTAAATAAAGCAGGTGTTATGTAACACTATGTGTTATCATGGTGATGTTCAGGTAACTATGGCAACACCTTGTGTTACCATGGTTACACTTGCTGCTGCCATGGTTACACTCGGAGGAGGTAGGTGTTGATTGTTAAATATTGCAGCGTTGAGATTTTTAATTTTGATAATTCTGAAAATTGAAATTGTTAACCAATGTTTTAGCGAGTAGGAGTGTGAAAAAACTTGTTGTATTTTATTGATGGAAATATTTAAAATTACATAATCGAATCTGTGTTGGAGGTTTAAGTGACTTTTCCCTCATCATACCATAGTGAGTATCAGTATATACAATAGTGTAAAAACGATTTTGAAATTCAATTGTATGATTTTTTCTGAAATCTAAAACTGTAGTAGCGTGAGCAGATTGATATACATTTCATTGTGGTTTGAAGGATGACAGCCAGTTGGCCAGATAAACAGATATCGACTGCTGTTCTCTATTCATGTGGTCAGAAGGATATCGAGGTGTAGTTTAAATGGGTGCAAGATCGTCTGCCTAACACCCTGTTTTATTGTATAGACAGCATGGCGAGATCTCTCCAGTGATCACATATTTCGATCGAGATAACAGAATAAGGTCAATCTGTAAGTGCGTTCATCATCTTAGTCTCAACTTAAACTTGTAGGACGTTCAGAATTCTTAATTTGTGTATTTTGTGTTTAGTCGTATGGCACTTTTAGGAATCACAGAGTTCAACTCTTGGAATAATTAGACTTTTTCGTAATTCCACCGTGCAATTTTTACTTTGGTTTATTTATCTATTTTCTTCTCAAAATTGAGTTTGAGTGGTATTTATTTTTAAATAAATTCCCTGTGGTTCATTTTAGGAAGGCATCACTTTTATTTATCGTATACATCGATCCAGATTCAATGTCGATTTCATCAACGTCATTGCAAAATTTCAAAAGGTCATGAAAAACTTCAAAAATCTCTGAATTTTTTCTCATCATCTCTATCATTCTGAGGAAATCAAGGGTTAATATTCATGTCTCCAGCCCTGCACACAACCCTCTGAGACATTCACCTTCATAAGCTGAAACAACAGAGCTGGAGAAGTCAACATTAACCCCTGATTCTTAGAATACGTCTCCATATAAAATTACTTTTCATGCAAAAGCTTTGACGAGAACTTTCTGGTAATAAGATTTATGTCTGAATTTTCTCTTGTTTCCGATACGTTAAAATGTGATACAAATTTGAGTTGAGACAAGCTTTGATTCGAATTCTAAATAAAGAACGCGTTAGACTAATTGTTATGAGTATTGTACATGAATGCAAGCTATTTATTATATAATGTTATTTATTACTGTCTTAAATAAAAGGGGGCGCTCTATCACTTTCACCCGTTTTAGATCATTTTCAATTGGTTAGGCATCCTAGCATTAACGGGTTATACACATGCTCCTCTCATCGCATTCAGTTGTTATGAAATAACACAGCAAAATAACAAATGATGTTGTTATACCTCCCCCCCCCATGCGAGTGGAATTCGCATGCACCGGACACTTGGAATAGGATGCTCGTGTATAAATATAGCAACAGTATTGGAATTTGAGAACAAAGAATGAAGTTATGTGCAAGATGGGTTTCACAGGGAGAAGATTTCATTCTTTGAAAGGACTCCATATTCTCCTAAGCTTCAGTGCCTTTCACTCTGCACTTACCAAACTTGTGCGTAATATGTGCAATGGGAGGAGCATACAAATGACCCTGGTATCGAGGGTGCCTTGTCCTGGACCTGTCCTTGTCTATCTAGGTACCAATGTCTTGATCTGGATAGCTCCTTGTGGACAGCTGTCCTAGGTAAAAAGTTAAATTGGCCATTGAAAATTCTCGGTTTCATGATAAATTTAGTCTTATGTCTTCATCACCCTGAGCTAGCTTGTTGGTCTGGGGACACCTCTTATGTCCTCTGTTAGTCGGAAAATCTGCAAGAAAAACATAATTTTTGGTGTCCCTTGAGAGGGCATTTCCGCCCGCCCCCCTTCCTTCCCCAAGCTATGTCCCTGATTACTCCATCGACTTTAAATTGAATTGAAATAAAGGTGTTAGTGATTGAAATACAATCTTGTGTTGTTAATTCAACTCGTTGAAGAAGTCCCTGGACTTGTATTCAGTCAAAGGGTACAGGGAAGGCCTCCTAGATTGAGGAATAAGGAGTGGTACCCCAAGCTAATACTGGTGGTAGGCCAAACAAGCCTGGAGGCCAGCCGCTGATGAAAATTGACAGCCCATTTCCTCACAGAATTCCTTCCTTATTTAGGTGATCTCTGATATTATGTGCTAGGGATAGTCCATATGATGTGCTGGAGCTATTTTCGACCACTCAAACGAGGCACAGTTTCTATTAAAGCCCCTTTAACAGGAAACATCTCCCCAAATCCATTCACAATGAGTCAAATTGACTTTAGCGACAGTGGCGCTGTCTCCCGGCAAATATTGGAACTGAAATCTTCGCCCAAAACGTTCAGTTCTACTTTCTACCGCGAGACAGCACCACTGTCGCCTCGGCGACTTCAGGTTTGAGGCATGTTCATAGGCCTGTGCATAGGCCTTCTGTGATGTAGGCTTATTGTGAATGTAATACGTTGGGGATTTAAAAAGCCCTTTAGCTATTCTTGGATGTACGAGGCTTGCACAGTACGCTGGTCTACCATTTCTATTTAATTTCCACTTGTCTTGGGACAAAGAATTGCTTTTGGACATCTTCTCAAGGAGACAGTTGAGGACGGACTGGAAGCTTGGCCTACCTCTCAGACAAGACTACCAAGCCATACGGTAAGACCTCTTACAGTATCATCTGGTGTTGGATCAGGGTTGGTGTCCCGTATTAGCTGCAGTCTTCCCTCAAAGTAATGTAGAAAAGAAGGGAGACAGAGGACTGTCACTAGTGTTTCGGATAACAGTGTTCTCTTCACTGTTTTGAAGCACCTGGTCCATCAATCAATTCCGTCAAAATGCCCATGTCAGTCAGTCTTCTAATCTGGTGCGAAATGGACCACTTTTGGGGTTGTAACAGCTTCTGCCGTGGTTACAACATGTCATCTTGTATGCTGTAAAATGATCAGGAGCCGGTGCTGGCTGGTAATGACACATTAGGCCCGTCAGGCCCATCGGTCAATCATGTAAAAATATCCCCTTTTCTTCTCATCGTTTGCACCTAACTGCTTCTGCCTTGAGCAAGTCACTTTATTTCGCCTCCCTAGTCCGCTGAATAAGAATAAAGAGTGTCAATATCGGGGCACCAAGTAACAGCATTTCCCAGTCAGAGGGTGGTGTAAAGCATGGGGGGGGGGCGGCTTTGGGCTCGACAAGACTGTAAACATCATAAAGGTATATCAACTCTTCTAGCTGGTTATCAATCATAATCGTTATCTGTCGGCTATTATCCACAAAACACAGGGTTAAATTCGCCCTCCCCAGCTTAAAATAATGATAGACTTACTCATCATTTCCATTACTGTTAAATGGTCAGGAGCCGTTTGCTCCTTGCAATGAGGGTGATATTCACTGCCTGCAACTCCTGCTTTTGGAGCTGTGACGGCTCCTGTTCGAGTTACAGCATGTCATCTTGTGAGCTATAGAATGGAGAGCATCCGCTTCCCGGCAATAATTAGTAACAATATTTTGCACTTCGGCTGTTACTGTCCTGAGGGTTCGGACAGCTCCTGGTTGACTTATCCGCAGTATTTTCCTTGCAGTTGCAGTCTAGTTATTTGTAAATTGGTAGCGCAATAAATAAATAAATAAATAGGGCATCTTTGAAAATAGTTTCAATTTTATTCACATCAAGTTAGCAAGAAGTACCTCGTTAAATTCACATTGTCAAGTCGGTATGAATGACAAAATAATTATCACACCATTAGCATATTCTGCCACCTGTCACTGTTAATTAGTGTTTAATAGGTCTACCAAAATGGTAGTAATCCTCATGTGAGAGGCTTCCACATGCGCTAGACATGAATGATCAACCTCAGCAGGAGAGGAGGGGCCTGGGGGCTTCAGTTTCTCCAAGGACAATGTCACAACCTGCTCAGCACAGCTTGGACATGGGCGAGCCAGAGGTTGTGCCTTTGCCTCATCAATCTCGCCCTGCAGTATGGTAAATGAAATAGTTTCAAGATCACATGCAATTTTAAGATTGGGACCAGTGTCTTTCATGACAAAGATGGGACAGTTTTTTATATGGCTAGGAGTTTGTGTGATCAAGGGACCAACCAGAGGAAGGGAGTTCGAAATCTTTGGTGTCAATGCCAATTCCCCCTCCTCAACACTGCAAATCTAATGCATCATAGGTTGTGACACTGTCTCGGGGAAAATAGGCACATGACCCAGCTTGGTCTCATGGCACAGACCGGACACATACACTCAGAGAGCTGGGACAACATCAGTATCATCACTGGTTGTGACATTGTCACAGGCACTAGGGACTTACTGGTATAATCACTGGTTGTGACATTGTCCCAGGCAATAGGGACTTATAATTGGGATCATCACTGGTTGTGACATTGTCCCAGGCAATGGGGACTTTAATTAGGATCATCACTGGTTGTGACATTGTCCCAGGAAATAGGGACTTATTACTGGTATCATCACTGGTTGTGACATTGTCCCAGGCAATAGGGACTTACAATTGGTATCATCACTGGTTGTGATATTGTCCCAGGCAATAGGGACTTTAATTAGGATCATCACTGGTTGTGACATTGTCCCAGGCAATAGGGACTTTAATTAGGATCATCACTGGTTGTGACATTGTCCCAGGCAATAGGGACTTATAATTGGTATCATCACTGGTTGTGACATTGTCCCAGGCAATAGGGACTTATTACTGGTATCATCACTGGTTGTGACATTGTCCCAGGCAATGGGGACTTATTACTGGTGTCATCACTGGTTGTGACATTGTCCCAGGCAATGGGGACTTATGGCATAGATTACTAGAATGGTTGGTGTACACACCCAGGACTTAGACGTCACTCCAGGTTGTGACATTGTCCCAGGCAATATAGACTTTTGGCATTAGTTACTAAATAGGTCAAACATCTTGGTGAGGACATCCACGGTTGGGACGTCACAATCAGCAAGGCCATTCTTACATACATATACAATGCACTCAGCTAGAGCCTTCCAGTAACAGGCTGTGACTTTGTTCCATCATGGTCAATTTTTGGCAGAGTACAGACCACTGAAATTACTGTAAAGTATACTGTAACAACACCTGTTCATAACCAATTCAGGAGTGGAGCAATCATTTTTTTGGGCATTCTGCAACAAAATTGCAAGGCAAAGCTCACAGGCATTCTTTAAGTAATTTCTCTGGAGCACCAGCCAAAGAAATTATTTCTTCGATTGTTTACTCCAACAGGGACGCAGAGACAATGCTGTCCTTGCAAAACTTTTGGCTTGAAATGAGCCTTATAATTTCTATTTTTGTTTTACAGCTCCAATCCTGCAATGTTATGTCATACAGCAAACCAATGACAATCAATTGTACAATTTCTATTCTAATAATTACAAATGAATAAAAGGTGCTTATTTTTAAATCACATCCAGAACTGAAACTGGGATGATACTCAATTGATACAATCTCAAGTTAGGGCAAATTAACAAAAAATTTCACATTATACATGTATAATAAGTGATCAGTGCACTCTCTCAAATGTTACAATCTCAAGTTAGGGCGAATTTCTGAGAACTTCTCGCCTTTCCGACCAATCAGAGTGTCACCAGTTCAGAGCGCAACCACCTGACAGTTATATGGAGTTACACCAAAATGCTAACGATTCATTACAATGGTAAAAAAGTGTTGATTATTTCATCACATTCAGTGGACCTAGTCCAACCATCTCAGGAGGTCTAATGAACAAATTGCAGGCCACAAATTGCATGGCTTTTAAAACTTAAAACAAACAGTCACTTATACATGATGTGTACCTAAAGCTACACCAGAGCTATCAGTAAACTAGAATGGAACACTCAGAAAGACCACGTTGATTCACATCAGTATCTGTGTCCTTGCACAAGAAAACTTAGCTCCAGAACCAACTATTACAAGAAATCTAGCTACACTCTTTCCCTGCATCCAGAAGGATGAACATGTCACCAGGCTTACTGAGAAGTTAGCCTCTCATCCAGATGGCACATATTTCAGCTCTGATTATGGGACCAAGTCTTTCATCATGTGTGCTCACAATGTCTTGCACAATTGCCTACCAGGACTGAGACTGATTTCTGAGAACATCTCGCCTACATTTGCCAAGGACAAAAGAGGCAACACAGATTTACACAAAATTTCACAATCTATAACAAGTAATCAGTACTTTTTCCCACAGCTTCAAATCTTGCAAAGGACAAAAGGCCCAATGATTGTGATGTGAAACAAGCAACGCTAATTTACAAATGGAATGAAAGATTTAACACATTGGGGGAACTCCACATAACTGTCAGGTAATCACTCTCTCAACTGGTGACAATCAAACTGACCTGAAATTCTCATTATTGACCAGCCCTCAGGAATCCAACTAAACATGGGGTCATTGTATACAGTGGTACTGTATTACCCCGATGAGAAGCAACACGTCCATCACTAGCAGCTAATATATTTGTGCGTACCAGTTTGACTACAGGCTGAAGTTGACGATGTACTCCTGACGGAGCCATTGGGTGCTTCGCCTGCTCATTGACCGAGGCATGGTGACCTGGAGACAGTGACCGGATGAGCACTAGCTGGTCGAAGGACATATTCACAGGGCGGCAATTCGCATCTTCTCATCTTTTCTCGGTACCACCTATCAACGTGGAACAAGTTTTACCAGGAAACCGTCTCCCTACATAGCGTGGGGTACCAACCCACCGCAGATTCAGGATAGTGCAATGGTTTCCCAATAGCCTCCACCCGTCTCGCCCGATTGTGGTATCCATTCGCAATAGGCTTAACCACCGTCCTGCCCCTCTGACATCCCCATCTCTCAGGTTGGTAACAAAGGGGCAATCAGGTCTCAAATTTGGGGGAAAGGGCTGAACGATAATGACACTTTCCGACCAATCAGAGTGTCACCAGTTCAGAGCGCAACCACCTGACAGTTATATGGAGTTACACCAAAATGCTAATGATTCATTACAATGGTAAAAAGGTGTTGATTATTTCATCACATTCAGTGGACCCAGTCCAACCATCTCAGGAGGTCTAATGAACAAATTGCAGGCCACAAATTGCATGGCTTTTAAAACTTAAAACAAACAGTCACTTATACATGATGTGTACCTAAAGCTACACCAGAGCTATCAGTAAACTAGAATGGAACACTCAGAAAGACCACGTTGATTCACATCAGTATCTGTGTCCTTGCACAAGAAAACTTAGCTCCAGAACCAACTATTACAAGAAATCTAGCTACAATCTTTCCCTGCATCCACAAGGATGAACATGTCACCAGGCTTACTGAGAAGTTAACCTCTCATCCAGATGGCACATATTTCAGCTCTGATTATGGGACCAAGTCCTTCATCATGTGTGCTCACAATGTCTTGCACAATTGCCTACCAAGACTGAGACTGATTTCTGAGAATATCTCGCCTACATTTGCCAAGGACAAAAGAGGCAACACAGATTTACACAAAATTTCACAATCTATAACAAGTCATCAGTACTTTTTCCCACAGCTTCAAATCTTGCAAAGGACAAAAGGCCCAATGATTGTGATGTGAAACAAGCAACGCTAATTTACAAATGGAATGAAAGATTTAACACATTGGGGGAACTCCACATAACTGTCAGGTAATCACTCTCTCAACTGGTGACAATCAAACTGACCTGAAATTCTCATTATTGACCAGCCCTCAGGAATCCAACTAAACACGGGGTCATTGTATACAGTGGTACTGTATTACCCCGATGAGAAGCAACACGTCCATCACTAGCAGCTAATATATTTGTGCGTACCAGTTTGACTACAGGCTGAAGTTGACGATGTACTCCTGACGGAGCCATTGGGTGCTTCGCCTGCTCATTGACCGAGGCATGGTGACCTGGAGACAGTGACCGGATGAGCACTAGCTGGTCGAAGGACATATTCACAGGGCGGCAATTCGCATCTTCTCATCTTTTCTCGGTACCACCTATCAACGTGGAACAAGTTTTACCAGGAAACCGTCTCCCTACATAGCGTGGGGTACCAACCCACCGCAGATTCAGGATAGTGCAATGGTTTCCCAATAGCCTCCACCCGTCTCGCCCGATTGTGGTATCCATTCGCAATAGGCTTAACCACCGTCCTGCCCCTCTGACATCCCCATCTCTCAGGTTGGTAACAAAGGGGCAATCAGGTCTCAAATTTGGGGGAAAGGGCTGAACGATAATGACACTTTCCGACCAATCAGAGTGTCACCAGTTCAGAGCGCAACCACCTGACAGTTATATGGAGTTACACCAAAATGCTAATGATTCATTACAATGGTAAAAAGGTGTTGATTATTTCATCACATTCAGTGGACCCAGTCCAACCATCTCAGGAAGGTCTAATGAACAAATTGCAGGCCACAAATTGCATGGCTTTTAAAACTTAAAACAAACAGTCACTTATACATGATGTGTACCTAAAGCTACACCAGAGCTATCAGTAAACTAGAATGGAATACTCAGAAAAACCACTGTTGATTAACATCAGTATCTGTGTCCTTGCACAAGAAAACTTAGCTCCAGAACCAACTATTACAAGAAATCTAGCTACAATCTTTCCCTGCATCCAGAAGGATGAACATGTCACCAGGCTTACTGAGAAGTTAACCTCTCATCCAGATGGCACATATTTCAGCTCTGATTATGGGACCAAGTCTTTCATCATGTGTGCTCACAATGTCTTGCACAATTGCCTACCAGGACTGAGACTGATTTCTGAGAACATCTCGCCTACATTTGCCAAGGACAAAAGAGGCAACACAGATTTACATAAAATTTCACAGTCTATAACAAGTAATCAGTACTTTTTCCCACAGCTTCAAATCTTGCAAAGGACAAAAGGCCCAATGATTGTGATGTGAAACAAGCAACGCTAATTTACAAATGGAATGAAAGATTTAACACATTGGGGGAACTCCACATAACTGTCAGGTAATCACTCTCTCAACTGGTGACAATCAAACTGACCTGAAATTCTCATTATTGACCAGCCCTCAGGAATCCAACTAAACATGGGGTCATTGTATACAGTGGTACTGTATTACCCCGATGAGAAGCAACACGTCCATCACTAGCAGCTAATATATTTGTGCGTACCAGTTTGACTACAGGCTGAAGTTGACGATGTACTCCTGACGGAGCCATTGGGTGCTTCGCCTGCTCATTGACCGAGGCATGGTGACCTGGAGACAGTGACCGGATGAGCACTAGCTGGTCGAAGGACATATTCACAGGGCGGCAATTCGCATCTTCTCATCTTTTCTCGGTACCACCTATCAACGTGGAACAAGTTTTACCAGGAAACCGTCTCCCTACATAGCGTGGGGTACCAACCCACCGCAGATTCAGGATAGTGCAATGGTTTCCCAATAGCCTCCACCCGTCTCGCCCGATTGTGGTATCCATTCGCAATAGGCTTAACCACCGTCCTGCCCCTCTGACATCCCCATCTCTCAGGTTGGTAACAAAGGGGCAATCAGGTCTCAAATTTGGGGGAAAGGGCTGAACGATAATGACACTTTCCGACCAATCAGAGTGTCACCAGTTCAGAGCGCAACCACCCGACAGTTATATGGAGTTACACCAAAATGCTAATGATTCATTACAATTGTAAAAAGGTGTTGATTATTTTTATCACATTCAGTGGACCTAGTCCAACCATCTCAGAAGGTCTAATGAACAAATTGCAGGCCACAAATTGCGTGGCTTTTGAAACTTAAAACCAAAGTACATGTAGTCACTTCACTACCTAAGCTTCTCCAAAGTTATAACTTAACTACTGTACAGTGGCTGGAATACCAGAAGGATGTTCATTTGCCTCTCAGAAAGATCACTGTTGATTAACGTTAGTGCCTGCATCCTTGAACTAGAAAACATACTCTATGACTAACAAGAAATCTAGCTACATTCTTTCCCTCCGTCCCGGAGGATGAATAGTTTTAAAGGCACGCTGAGAGTAAACCTCTTATCCAGGAGGCGGACAATCAATTCAGTTCTAATTGAAGTACAGCAGAATTCAACGTATACATTTAGGGCAACACTGAAAACAAGCAATTCACAGCTGAGCAATTAAATGTACAGGTAGTTTTGGTGCCATCGAAGTCCTTCATCATCTCCATCCTGCTCACAATGTATTGCACGTGCTGTTCCATCCAAGGACATCCCGTGTGAACCAATGCTGAAATAATGAGAACAACTGACTCAGATTAAGGTTTAAACAAAACATAACTTTAGCTTAATCTTCTTTCTAAAGTGCAATCATCTCTTCTTGCACAAGTTTTGGGTCATCTTGCTCACTGCCTGGATATCCCTGACAAAATATAAGCCTTGTACAATGGACCCATCTTTTCCATCAAATCTTGGGTCCACACCCGAGAGCTTCGTCCAAAGTTCACCACAGCACCATGAACCGATGTGTATCCTTCATTTATGATGTTCACAAGATTTTGCTGTCATATCAAATGCTAGACTCACCCTATTGACTCGGTGCAGGTAGGCAATTTTCAAATGAACCTGTCCTGGCATTCTGGATGTGACTTTGTCCTCAAAAGAACCATTTCAGTTGAAAGGACTGAATCATTTCAAAACAACACAGAATCTGTTTCTGTGTAACGATGCCATTTTAAAGATGACCTGTTCAGAGTTTCAGTCACATGAAGTAGGTAAATCCTGATCTTGCCTGCAAAGACAGATCGGCTGGACAAGACCTAGGGATCACTTGCGTGGAGTTGCTTCCCAATACAAGTATGCTATAGCATAGTGACATATTGTACACAAGTTCAACCTCTTCACCAACCTTGCACTAAAAAGGTCGCTTCCATTGTTGCTGTCCTCTTCAGTCCGAATGGTATTGGGGTCAGCAAGGAATACCTCGATAAGGTCAGCCAATCTTGGTGAGAAGTTGGCAGTAGTGTGGGACCAGCAACCCTCAAAACGTAGACTGGTCAAGGCTTGTTTACCATTGGGACAAGGATGCTACACCATCTTGGATCAGCTGCACTCCTTCCCGTCTCGATGATCATCATCACGTCGAGGTACTGGAAAGGATCACAATTTTCATTAGATTTTTTTTGTTCTGAATGATAAATCTATATTGACACAAAAGGTCAGCGTAAACTTAAATTTTCCACATCTAGATATTCATCTGTTGAAGATGACGACACCTGACCAATACAAAGCCTTTGTAGGAACAGCTGCCATCAAATCACAAGAGCACCATAAAATAACTGTCATGTCGGCTGAAATTGTGCTCGGCCATCTGCAGTTAATGGTGTTTACAGACTTTCTGCAGGTTTTAAATGCTTCCAGGCCTTCTATTTCTCAAGATATTAAATCAGTAACTGTAAGTTAATGGCACAACTTCAAATTCTGTTCACTGCGGGGACGTCCTCAGCCTTCCCGCGACCAAATTTCTCTTATACTTACGGTGGTGAATCTTCTTACTGACCAGCTGTCACTTTCTCACCAAGTCCTAGAATCTAAATTGCTCTCTCTGACTGGCTCAGATCACAGCCAAATGGAATCATCCCAACAGCAGAGCATATTTGTTACTAAACAAACTAACATGCTACTTCTTAATTGCCAAGGCAGGAAGAGAATGAGGACCCTCCTAGGCATCAATCTCAATGTCTCTGATGGCAGCCATGCAATAGCACATCTCCAGGTCAAACCAAGCTGCTTTGCCCCTTTCTTTTCATGTGAGTCTCTCTCAGAAAGCCTCTGTGACAATATATTCAAGTTGAACTTTAGCCAAACTCAAAGTAAATTTGAAAACTTACACAAAATGCTATGTGTTTCTCCAGTTCTGCTCTTCATGCCGCAGGCAACATGGCGGGAATTACAAATCATTAGCTTGGTCCGGCCCTCCCTCAGCTACTGTTCACAGCAGGCGTTCGTGATCTACGGTTAAAAGCATCCTAGCATCCCTGTCGAGCTACACCAGAGTTATCAGTAAACTAGAGTGGAATACTCAGAAAGACCACGTTGATTAACATCAGTATCTGTGTCCTTGCACAAGAAAACTTAGCTCCAGAACCAACTATTACAAGAAATCTAGCTACATTCTTTCCCTGCATCCAGAAGGATGAACATGTCACCAGGGTTACTGAGAAGTAATCACCTCTCATCCAGATGGCACATATTTCAGCTCTGATTGTAGTACCATGTCCTTCATCATGTGTGCGTCAATCCGTCAATCTTGGTGAGAAGTTGGCAGTAGTACGGGACCTGCAACCCTCAGAATGTAGACTGGTCAAGGCTTGTTTACCATTGGGACCACGATGCTATACCATCTTGGATCAGCTGCACTCCTTTCCAATCTCGATCATCATCACGTCGAGGTACTGGAAAGGATCACAATTTTCATTAGATTTTTCGGTTCTAAATGATTAATCTATATTGACATGAAAGGGTCAGCGTAAACTTAAATTTTCCACATCTAGATATTCATCTGTTGAAGATGACGACACCTGGCCAACACAAATCCTTTGTAGAAACAGCTGCCATCAAATCACAAGAGCACCATAAAATAACTGTCATGTCGGCTGAAATTGTGCTCGGCCATCTGCAGTTAATGGTGTTTACAGACTTTCTGCAGGTTTTAAATGCTTCCTGGCCTTCTATTTCTCAAGATATTTAATCAGTAACTGTAAGTTAATGGCACAACTTCAAATTCTGTTCACTGCGGGGACGTCCTCAGCCTGCCCACAACCAAATTTCTCTTATACTTACGGTGGTGAGTCTCCTTCCTGACCAGCTGTCACTTTCTCACCAAGTCCTAGAATCTAAATTGCTTTCTCTGACTGGCTCGGATTACAGCCAAATGGGATCATCCCAACAGCAGAGCATATTTGTTGCTAAACAAACTAACATGCTACTTCTTAATTGCCAAGGCAGGAAGAGAATGAGGACCCTCCTTGGCATCAATCTCAATGTCTCTGATGGCAGCCATGCAATGGCACATCTCCAGGTCAAACCAAGCTGCTTTGCCACTTTCTTTTCATGTGAGTCTCTCTCAGAAAGCCTCTGTGACAATATATTCAAGTTGAACTTTAGCCAAACTCAAAGTAAATTTGAAAACTTACACAAAATGCTATATGTTTCTCCAGTTCTGCTCTTCATGCCGCAGGCAGCATGGCGGGAATTACAAATCATTAGCTTGGTCTGGCCCCCCTCCGCTACTGTTCACAGCAGGCGTTCGTGACGTACGGTTAGAAGCATCCTAGCATCCCCGTCGCGTGATGGTTTCCCTGGGGCTACCTGACATCATGCAGCGCCAATCTTGGACCTCAGCTAAAAAGAAACCAAACTTTTATAACTAGCATAAAATTTTGTGCCATTACACACGAAATCCTCCGACACTTGACATCCTGAAGCTTCCATCCTTTCATTCACTGGCTGTTGATATTCATCGTAGCAAAGTGGCCTAGTTGAGGCAGCTATTTGGTACATATATGGCAAGGCATCCTGTTTTAGGACTCCCCCTCCTCATCGTCCGCTAATTGTATTCAGCTAACATTGACGACCCTAACGCAATGTCGTACGGGATTCATTTCATTTCATTGCCCACTATCAGGAGTACAATGACTGGCATCACTATATTCGCACCTCAACTCCATCGGATCAGAGGCAAGGACTTTTCAAACTGCATTATTACAGCAGAATGAACTCTGTCACAAAAAAAACTGACAAGAAACTTCATGCCTCGGAGGCACGCAGGTCTCCACCCCTTTTGTTGACAGTTTATCTATGAATACTTAGCCACGCTATATCGAACTGTTCCGTCATCTTCTGCTGACTTCCAAACCCAAAGTAAATCTGAAAACTTACACAAAATGCTATATGTTTCTCCAGTTCTGCTCTTCATGCCGCAGGCAACATGGCGGGAATTACAAATCATTAGCTTGGTCCGGCCCCCCTCCGCTACTGTTCACAGCAGGCGTTCGTGACATACGGTTAGAAGCATCCTAGCATCCCCGTCGCGTGATGGTTTCCCTGGGGCTACCTGACATCATGCAGCGCCAATCTTGGACCTCAGCTAAAAAGAAACCAAACTTTTATAACTAGCATAAAATTGTGTGCCATTACACACAAAATCCTCTGACACTTGACATCCTGACGCTTCCATCTTTTCATTCACTGGCTGTTGATATTTCATCGTAGCAAAGTGGCCTAGCTGAGGCATCTATTTGGTACATATAAGGCAAGGCATCCTGTTTTAGGACCCTCCTCCTCATCTTCCACTATAAATTGTAGTCAGCTTACATTGATGACCCTAAACGCAATGTCGTACGGGTCCAGTCAACTATTCATTGCCCACTATCAGGAGTGCAATGACTGGCATCACTATATTCGCACCTCAACTCCATCGGATCAGAGGCAAGGACTTTTCAAACTGCTTTATTACAGCAGAATGAACTCTTGTCACAAAAAAAGCTGACAAGAAACTTCATGCCTCGAAGGCACGCAGGTCTCCACCCCTTTTGTTGACAGTATACTATGAATACTTAGCCACGCTATATCGAACTGTTCCATCATCTGCTGCTGTACGAGTCTCCCTTGGACAGCCTTGGTGACATCCACGCCTTCTGAGCTAACCCAGGCTTTCTACTGTAGTAGGACTGGTTCTCTCGGAGACAGCCTAGGTGACAGGTTTTCTGCAGTCGTGGTGAAGCTGGTTCTCTTATAGACAGACTCGGTGGCATCCATGCCCAATGATCTTGAAACCAGGCTGAAAAAGAATTCAAACAATTAGATTTTTGTAGGCTTAAACAAACACAAAGAGATTCTTGATTTCTTCAATATTCTGAAATGTTCATCCTATTTTGACTGGTCCCAATTTCTCACGGTATGGTAGTCTAGCTGAGATGGTCACCTCATAGTAATGTGGTAGGGGAAGTTGCCATCATCCCTGTTCATAGATCATCCTCTTCTGTCGTTGTCATCATTCACTATTTGCCTCTCAATAGTGTGGTCGATCAAGTTTAATGTGGTGTGGGACTGTTGTTATCTTTAGGTTGTGGGTGCAACCTCAAACTATGTCTCCCTCTGTCACTAAGATTTCAGTATCTCAAGTCATAGGATTGGCATAGCTGTAGGCCCCTATTTGACTGAAGCTTTCTAAGCGCTGCAGACATACAGCAGACCACAAGTTCATCACTAATAAGCTAACTTTTACTGCATATACTACCTCAACCATGTCCTGACAAAGTCCCTCAGATGCGGTGGCCGGGATGGATTATGACAGACGATGGATTCTTCACTAGAACAGGACCGTCCATCTAAGACTGAGAATGAAGATGATGGGTTTCCAAACTACCTCATGAAACCAGGCTGAAAAAGAAGGCAAACAGTTAAAAATAATATATCAATTTATAATGATAACAATTCTGGGGGAATTCTCTCCATAATCCTCAAGTACCATAACCAGCCCAACCTTGTAACAATGTGGCAGGTACTGTCATACTTCCTGTGACAATTCTCCACAACTCTCCTCATTGCATGCAGCCTGTAGTAGCACTAGCAGGCCACCAAACTTATTCAAGTTCATACTAACAAATTTATATTCAATGTTTGACTGGTGCCGGTGCCAATGTGACTGTACCCCACCTGAGAATCCTGGCTCCAGTCTCCACTCTGCTAAAAGTTCTCCATGTTGAAGACCGATCAGCACAACCATCATAGCCAGAGCCTCTGTATAAGCCAGGCAGACTCTCCTGTGTTTGGAAGCCATTTCCAATCCCAATCCTGCAAAAAAGCAGACCTTGCTAATTACATTTTGAACCACAGGGTTGGCGCCGACCGAGTTTAGCGCCGCAATGTTAGGGCGGTGCCTGTAAACAAATGGTCTCCAAATACATCGCGTATCAGTCGGACCATCAACGTGTGTCCAAAGAGCTTGTCTTCTCCTGGTTTGTATGGTGATGCAGCTCCTTGTTTGCTAAGGTTTCATCAAGTCCTTTGACAATCAGACATTTGAAATCTGGAGCAGGAGACATAACAGATCTCATGTCCTTGTCAAGCACAACATTGGAGCTGTCCCAAGGATCTCCACCGTGTCTCCGTTCGTCTCGGACTGCACAAGGATGGTCCATAAAACACCTTAAAGTTGTATAGAAAATTTGTCCCATAACAGCATCATGGTTGTGACTTTGTCTTCGAAACACCATTTCTGGACACAACATGAATCTCATGGCACAACCACAGGGAATTTCATACTGACTATGTACCACAAGCACTGTCACAATTTCAGTGCATGAGTAGGTCAAGTCTTCGATCTTGGAAGCCAGACAGGGTTGGGCTCCAACGCCTAAACCTGTTCGAAATTGCTTTACCTCTCATAAAGGGGGACTATAGGCAGGAGCAGAGGGGCTAATTTGGCCATCTTCAAGTGACTAATATACACAGTAAGGACACTGGGTCATGTCAGATTCAGCACTAAATATATTCCTCGCGCAAGCGTGAATCATTTTGACCTATTATGAGATGAGAGAGACCCCTATTGGCGACTTTGTGTAACTTTATCTTGCCTGCCAAATTCTGCCTATATTGTCCCTTTAAATCTCAGTAACCCCTTTTAAATTCACACTAATTTTTTTAAATAACACCTTTGGACATCCGATGCTGAGTACATTGCACGCACAATGCACAGGGCAATGCACATGGACCACAGACACTGAGTCTGAGACAATGTATTCCGCTATCACGCCAATGATTTTTTTTGTCCGCTTTTCAATCAAAAAACGCCCAAACTATTCATAAAAATCTAGTTCACCAGACGTAGAAATACGCATAAAACACAAATATCTGAGCCAGGCATCTTGACCGAGATGCTGGACCTTCCAATCGGCATTTTTTGGAGGAGATGATTCTGATGAACGCACATTTCAACAAATTTTTCCATTTTTTGCACACCTGCACAAAAATCATGAAATACTGCATCAAAAGTGAAGGAAACGGATCAAAATCTATGTATGTTTGAGCTATGATATCTTATCTATCAACTTACCGCCCAAAAAAGTCTTTTCTTGCGGAAAGAAACGTAAAATAAAGTTTTTTGTCGAGAAATTTTGAAACACCCGCCGAATGAATTGACCGCGTGGCAGACGATTGTTAGATTACGTCATCGTCAATCGTCCTCTGCACGCACAAACCTGATCACACAGATATTTTCTACACGCTACCAAAATAGTGCGCATAAAACCGCTCAAAATCACTTTGTTTTAGGAGGAATTTTTCAAACAAAGACTTGAAATGCAATACAACAATCTTTTTTGGACCCTACAATAAGTCTCGTAGTTTGGTGGATGAGGGAATTCACCACTCAGATTGCAATGGCGGCAAATTGAAGCAGGCGCGGAATGACGTAGTCCAGGTAACCTCATCCCTATCTGCCGCGCAGCGGAGGGTCGAGCAGGCCTCGTTGATTTATCCCAGGCGAGCCATACATTTTCAGTGCATAGAGTGGATGCACTGTCAATACCGAGAGCTCCGGTATTCCTGGTTCACTCGGTTCGAGGTTACCCATCTTTGACGGGACACCGGAATGGCGCCACAAAATGTAGTTCCGGTATGGAGGTTGCGTTGGGTTGAGCTAAAATGTGGATTCAGAAAACTAATTGTGCTTTTGTCCTTAAACAAGCCGCTCTCCTGCAATCGAAATGATATAAGTGAGATCAGGCGGAGATATGAAAAAATTGGGGTACCTACAGCGGTCATAAAAAATCCGTGCAAGTTAGAATCCCGGTCATGGAATGAACTCGGTGCCGTTTTCAGTGGGGGACAGTCGGTTTGGTTGTGACATCCCCGGCACTGTCCTTTCTTCGAGGTTTAACTGCAGCGACTCCCCCCCCCCCCCGTAAAATCCTCGACCATTTAACGGCATGCATTGATTTGGGGCATGAGAATGATCTTTAGCCCAAACCGCATGCCCGCCCCCCCCCCCCCCCCCAACTACCACCACCACCACCACCATCACCATTGGGCACCGATGAGCGTCTAGGACAATCAGACTTCGTACTTTGTCGTCCGTAGCTCTCTGCGTAAGGATTGCGCCGGCGAAACCTGCCTATTTTCTAGAATGAGCTGAGAAACCGAAAGGACTGTTGTTTTGATTCTGACCAAAGGACAACAACAGCAGTTCCATAGGTGGTAATTTAAAGGGTTAACCGTTTATTTACCGTACAATAGGATGGGCTAATTGCCACTTGATGTAGAGATCAGGATTGTAACGATGCTGACACGGCATTGTATTATTTATAATTATGTTACCAACTACCATACACAGCGTAGCTCTAGTTTCATTGGTATCAGACCGTTTATAAACATTCAGAAAGAATCACTTGGTCGTTTCCGGATGCCTTTTAATGATTGATATGGAAAGATAGGCGACATCATGTTGTCCGATGGTAATGACTTCGTGTTCCGCTCGCTCGTGTCAATGTCATAGTAATTTATTAAGCGGTCTTACATTGGTGAAGCTGGAGTAACATCATTCAACATCGGCTACATTTTATTATCGTGGCTCAGTTGTGGATCTCAGAGCAACAGGATTCTTTGCGGTCACTGACAAGTTGTTCCACTTGTGGACAATAACGCAACTACGCGCATTCGTCTACAAGGTAGGTTGTGACTTTGTCTTGCGTTTCGTTGTGAGATGTGGAATCCTCTTTGTCTGTATCGTACGCACTCAAACTTAAATCCCACACCAGGTTGTCCATTTTATAAATCACAGTTGGCTGTATAGACAGGATAAACCAGAGTCTTTTATACAAAAACTTTGGATAAACTAAAGTCCGCATACTCGATTCAAAAAGAATCGACTCGAACTTTAGTGCAAATCCACCATTGCAACATTACATCATTGGCGCTAAAAACTATTTCCTATGACCTTGGTGACCTTGATTCAAATAACATTTTCAAGAAGGCAATTCAAATATTAAAATCAGCTACAAACATTATCTATAATATCACTGAGCTATATAAATAAGGTGAATTGTGAAAAATCGGTGCAACTTTCGAAATATACGATTACTTGGAACTATTTCAGCCAATCACTCTGCCACCTGCGCGACCTAGTCACAATTTTTGCGCGTTTTCAATATGGCGTCGACCGATATGGTACCAGAGGGATATCGCCTAGCAGAATGAGAAGTGAAGAAAACTTATTCTCCTTCGTGGAAGCTTGGTGGCTCAGTGGTTTAGAGTGCTAGACTTTCAGCATGATTGTCACTGGTTCGACTCCCTGTGAGTGCGCTATTATCCTTCTCTTTTTTTTCTTCATATCCTCTTATTTATTCATGTATATTTGCCTTTGCACATATTATCATCACCATCATTATCATTATCATCATGTTTGGGAAGCCTTCAAGTTCCTTTTATCCATTATCAGCAGGACTCATTCACCAAAAACTTAATCAAGTCACTATGACATGGCCCCGTTGATTTAGTCATTGTTTGCGTTGTGATATCCTGCGCGTGTTGGACTACATTCTTTCTTTAAATATTGAACCGCCTACACCAGAGTCCTTACCGGTATTTCGATAAGGCCTAGCAGGCAATCATCATGATAAAATCAATTAAATTATCAATTAAATCAATCACCGGCTGCACACCTGTCAGTTTCCCGTGGTTATCGGCACTAAAAGGCCTGGTTGCCATGGAAACGTTTGTGGTCACAGCAATTAGATGGTTAAGTTCAAATATGCACTTGATCTCGACAAAAGGCTGCATTTGTTTGAGAAATCGTTCTTAATCTATTTTACAAAGCCGCCGGATATGGCTCCAATGCCATTGTAGTTGCACCGTCGTAACGTTCCACAAACTACAGTGCAACCTCTCTATTGGGGACACCAATGGGACTCGGCGGACACCAATGGGACTGGGCGGACACCAATGGGACAGGGTGGACGCCAATGGGACTGGGCGGACACCAATGGGACTGGGCGGAACCAATGGGACAGGGTGGACGCCAATGGGACTGGGCGGACACCAATGGGACTGGGCGGACACCAATGGGACTGGGCGTTGGTGTCCGTGTATATTGTATCATAATATTTCCGCTTGACATCGAGGTGAGGACATTCTCGTCTTGTCTCTCCCAGTCATTAAAGGACTGGTAACACAAAGCTAAAGGAAGTCAACAATGCGCCCATGCGGCAACGGGCAGCCAATTCAACATCTATCTCTCCCTTTAATGAGCTGCATTGTTTATATTTTACAGAGACTCAGACTTAGACTAGCGCCGCGATGAGCAGGCTTAACGGACGGACTGAGAAGACGAAGTTGAAGGAGGACTTCAATGCCCCAATGGGTGGCAACGGGCCGCCAGAACAGTTCGAGGAAGGTAAGGGTCACTAGGCAGAGACATTAGGGAGTTTTCGCAATGCCCCCGAAACGTCAACACAAACGCCTATCCAAGTTTTCAACTTCCTAATCACGATCCCGAACAATCTGATAGGCGTTCGCAATGGCGTTTCGGGGGTTTGCGAAAACTCCCTATTAAAGCGTTCGCGTGTACGTGTCTGTCGGTAGTTCGGTTACCGAGTTGTTTTTGTACCGACCAATGAGTAATACAATGTATGATTCAACGGTGAATAACCGTAAAAACAACTGAGAAATAGGAGAAACCCCTATTGGCGACTTTGAGTAACTCTTGGCCGCTGCCAATGGCTCCCATTTGATATGTTTAGCTGTGAGAGATTCGATTATACCTTTTTTCTGAATCACAGAATTGATGAGCCAACAACGAGTTATAACAGATGGAGTTAGGTATCGGACAGTGGCCATAGGTGAGGCATCTTCTAATATCAGAGTCAGTCGCATGCTCCTCTCCTCGCACGCGTCTGTCATTAGTACCGAGTGCGGCATTGAAGTTCAGGATATAGGCGAGGGGATGATTCGGTTTTTATCGATCAAAGCCCACGAAACACTAACGCGATGGTCTGTCCCTTTGTTTGACGTCCTGATCACTATTTCAGACAATAGAATATGTCATCACAAAATTAGCACCAGAGGTAACACTGAGGCAAGATTAGCTTATATTATCGATGATGCAGTGTTAACCAGAAAAAAGATTAAATCGAACGAGTGATGTAAGACTAATGACACGATTTTCTTCGATCAACTTTGCCTTAAATCAGTCACGCTGGCGACTCTATCGCGCATCAGCTGCCTTGGTGGCTGCACAGAGTGTGAAGTGTAGTCCGTAGTTGGTTCTGCTACATACTGTTGCATCCATCAATATCACCCTCTTGGTTACATAGATCCCAAACCAAATTTATCCCTTTCAATCACAGTGAGCTCTTTGAATAAGATAAACTAAAGATGCAGACTCGATTCCAAGAGAATAAACCTGTGAATCAACTCGAACTTTGAAACGAATCCGCCATATTGCTGACATCATTGGCGCCAAAGACTATTTCTTTTGACCCTGATGACCTCGCTTCTAAAAACATTTTTGAGAAAGCCATTCAAACATTAAAAACAACTACGAACATTATCTATTATATCACCGAGCTATATAAATACGACATATCAAGAAAAATCGGTCGCAATATCGAGTTTTACGGTTAGCTTGGAACTCTTTGTACCCAATTACCCTTCCGCCAGCGTGACCTCGTCACAATCATGGCGCTTCTTCAATTTGGCGACGACTTGACCAACGAAAATCCCAGACTACCGTTAAAGCCTTGATGGCTTCGGCGGTTAGACGGTTGCACTGTGGATTGGATGGTCACGAGTTCGAACCCAGGCGAATCTATTTTTTCGAGATTTTTTTAAAAATGTTCTGGTTATTATTCATTCATGTACGTTTATCAGGCACGGATCCAAGCGGTTGCACCAGATGCACGGCTCCTAATTGATGTAAACGTTTTAATTTACCACTCATGAAATTTTGGAACACACCTATCCAGGAATTTTGATGAGAAATTCAGAGCACGCTCCCTCCAGTTCCAGTTCCTAGATTCGCCGGCCCTCTTAAAGCATCATCTTATACCTTTATGAATATTATCACGAAGAAAACCCCTTCACCCGAACTTTTCAAGCTGAAGTACACACTGATTTAGGTGTTCGAGCACTCCAGAGAATGGTTTGACAAGTCGGCGCTAAATTCATCATCAGTGATGAGCATTTAGTTTGTAACTACAGTGATGAGCAGGCGGATAGATTCAAATTACATATCATCGTTCTGGTCACCTAAATCCCACACCCAAAACTGTCCCTTCAAATCACGTGCACTTAGCTATATGAATACGACTGCCGTGTGCTTGCGCACTTCCGACTCCAAAAGAATCGACTCGAATCTTAATTCAAATTCGCCATTGCTGACAACATTGGCGCCAAAGACTATTTCTTTTGACCCTGATGACCTCGCTTCTAAAAACATTTTTGAGAAAGCCATTCAAACATTAAAAACAACTACGAACATTATCTATTATATCACCGAGCTATATAAATACGACATATCAAGAAAAATCGGTCGCAATATCGAGTTATACGGTAAGCTTGGAACTCTTTGTACCCAATTACCCTTCCGCCAGCGTGACCTCGTCACAATCATGGCGCTTCTTCAATTTGGCGACGACTTGACCAACGAAAATCCCAGACTACCGTTAAAGCCTTGATGGCTTCGGCGGTTAGACGGTTGCACTGTGGATTGGATGGTCACGAGTTCGAACCCAGGCGAATCTATTTTTTCGAGATTTTTTTAAAAATGTTCTGCATATTATTCATTCATGTACGTTTATCAGGCACGGATTCAAGCGGGTGCACCAGATGCACGGCTCCTAATTGATGTAAACGTTTTAATTTACCACTCATGAAATTTTGGAACACACCTATCCAGGAATTTTGATGAGAAGTTCAGAGCACGCTCCCTCCAGTTCCAGTTCCTAGATTCGCCGGCCCTCTTATAGCATCATCTTATACCTTTATGAATATTATCACGAAGAAAACCCCTTCACCCGAACTTTTCAAGCTGAAGTACACACTGATTTAGGTGTTCGAGCACTCCAGAGAATGGTTTGACAAGTCGGCGCTAAATTCATCATCAGTGATGAGCATTTAGTTTTTAACTACAGTGATGAGCAGGCGGATAGATTCAAATTACATATCATCTTTCTGGTCACCTAAATCCCACACCCAAAACTGTCCCTTCAAATCACGTGCACTTAGCTATATGAATACGACTGCCGTGTGCTTGCGCACTTCCGACTCCAAAAGAATCGACTCGAATCTTAATTCAAATTCGCCATTGCTGACAACATTGGCGCCAAAGACTATTTCTTTTGACCCTGATGACCTCGCTTCTAAAAACATTTTTGAGAAAGCCATTCAAACATTAAAAACAACTACGAACATTATCTATTATATCACCGAGCTATATAAATACGACATATCAAGAAAAATCGGTCGCAATATCGAGTTATACGGTTAGCTTGGAACTCTTTGTACCCAATTACCCTTCCGCCAGCGTGACCTCGTCACAATCATGGCGCTTCTTCAATTTGGCGACGACTTGACCAACGAAAATCCCAGACTACCGTTAAAGCCTTGATGGCTTCGGCGGTTAGACGGTTGCACTGTGGATTGGATGGTCACGAGTTCGAACCCAGGCGAATCTATTTTTTCGAGATTTTTTAAAAAATGTTCTGGTTATTATTCATTCATGTACGTTTATCAGGCACGGATCCAAGCGGGTGCACCAGATGCACGGCTCCTAATTGATGTAAACGTTTTAATTTACCACTCATGAAATTTTGGAACACACCTATCCAGGAATTTTGATGAGAAGTTCAGAGCACGCTCCCTCCAGTTCCAGTTCCTAGATTCGCCGGCCCTCTTATAGCATCATCTTATACCTTTATGAATATTATCACGAAGAAAACCCCTTCACCCGAACTTTTCAAGCTGAAGTACACACTGATTTAGGTGTTCGAGCACTCCAGAGAATGGTTTGACAAGTCGGCGCTAAATTCATCATCAGTGATGAGCATTTAGTTTGTAACTACAGTGATGAGCAGGCGGATAGATTCAAATTACATATCATCTTTCTGGTCACCTAAATCCCACACCCAAAACTGTCCCTTCAAATCACGTGCACTTAGCTATATGAATACGACTGCCGTGTGCTTGCGCACTTCCGACTCCAAAAGAATCGACTCGAATCTTAATTCAAATTCGCCATTGCTGACAACATTGGCGCCAAAGACTATTTCTTTTGACCCTGATGACCTCGCTTCTAAAAACATTTTTGAGAAAGCCACTCAAACATTAAAAACAACTACGAACATTATCTATTATATCACCGAGCTATATAAATACGACATATCAAGAAAAATCGGTCGCAATATCGAGTTATACGGTTAGCTTGGAACTCTTTGCACCCAATTACCCTTCCGCCAGCGTGACCTCGTCACAATCATGGCGCTTCTTCAATTTGGCGACGACTTGACCAACGAAAATCCCAGACTACCGTTAAAGCCTTGATGGCTTCGGCGGTTAGACGGTTGCACTGTGGATTGGATGGTCACGAGTTCGAACCCAGGCGAATCTATTTTTTCGAGATTTTTTAAAAAATGTTCTGGTTATTATTCATTCATGTACGTTTATCAGGCGCGGATCCAAGCGGGTGCACCAGATGCACGGCTCCTAATTGATGTAAACGTTTTAATTTACCACTCATGAAATTTTGGAACACACCTATCCAGGAATTTTGATGAGAAGTTCAGAGCACGCTCCCTCCAGTTCCAGTTCCTAGATTCGCCGGCCCTCTTATAGCATCATCTTATACCTTTATGAATATTATCACGAAGAAAACCCCTTCACCCGAACTTTTCAAGCTGAAGTACACACTGCTTTAGGTGTTCGAGCACTCCAGAGAATGGTTTGACAAGTCAGCGCTAAATTCATCATCAGTGATGAGCATTTAGTTTGTAACTACAGTGATGAGCAGGCGGATAGATTCAAATTACATATCATCTTTCTGGTCACCTAAATCCCACACCCAAAACTGTCCCTTCAAATCACGTGCACTTAGCTATATGAATACGACTGCCGTGTGCTTGCGCACGTCCGACTCCAAAAGAATCGACTCGAATCTTAATTCAAATTCGCCATTGCTGACAACATTGGCGCCAAAGACTATTTCTTTTGACCCTGATGACCTCGCTTCTAAAAACATTTTTGAGAAAGCCATTCAAACATTAAAAACAACTACGAACATTATCTATTATATCACCGAGCTATATAAATACGACTTATCAGGAAAAATCGGTCGCAATATCGAGTTATACGGTTAGCTTGGAACTCTTTGTACCCAATTACCCTTCCGCCAGCGTGACCTCGTCACAATCATGGCGCATCTTCAATTTGGCGACGACTTGACCAACGAAAATCCCAGACTACCGTTAAAGCCTTGATAGCTTCGGCGGTTAGACGGTTGCACTGTGGATTGGATGGTCACGAGTTCGAACCCAGGCGAATCTATTTTTTCGAGATTTTTTAAAAAATGTTCTGGATATTATTCATTCATGTACGTTTATCAGGCACGGATCCAAGCGGGTGCACCAGATGCACGGCTCCTAATTGATGTAAACGTTTTAATTTACCACTCATGAAATTTTGGAACACACCTATCCAGGAATTTTGATGAGAAGTTCAGAGCACGCTCCCTCCAGTTCCAGTTCCTAGATTCGCCGGCCCTCTTATAGCATCATCTTATACCTTTATGAATATTATCACGAAGAAAACCCCTTCACCCGAACTTTTCAAGCTGAAGTACACACTGATTTAGGTGTTCGAGCACTCCAGAGAATGGTTTGACAAGTCGGCGCTAAATTCATCATCAGTGATGAGCATTTAGTTTGTAACTACAGTGATGGGCAGGCGGATAGATTCAAATTACATATCATCTTTCTGGTCACCTAAATCCCACACCCAAAACCGTCCCTTCAAATCACGTGCACTTAGCTATATGAATACGACTGCCGTGTGCTTGCGCACTTCCGACTCCAAAAGAATCGACTCGAATCTTAATTCAAATTCGCCATTGCTGACAACATTGGCGCCAAAGACTATTTCTTTTGACCCTGATGACCTCGCTTCTAAAAACATTTTTGAGAAAGCCATTCAAACATTAAAAACAACTACGAACATTATCTATTATATCACCGAGCTATATAAATACGACATATCAAGAAAAATCGGTCGCAATATCGAGTTATACGGTTAGCTTGGAACTCTTTGCACCCAATTACCCTTCCGCCAGCGTGACCTCGTCACAATCATGGCGCTTCTTCAATTTGGCGACGACTTGACCAACGAAAATCCCAGACTACCGTTAAAGCCTTGATGGCTTCGGCGGTTAGACGGTTGCACTGTGGATTGGATGGTCACGAGTTCGAACCCAGGCGAATCTATTTTTTCGAGATTTTTTAAAAAATGTTCTGGATATTATTCATTCATGTACGTTTATCAGGCACGGATCCAAGCGGGTGCACCAGATGCACGGCTCCTAATTGATGTAAACGCTTTAATTTACCACTCATGAAATTTTGGAACACACCTATCCAGGAATTTTGATGAGAAGTTCAGAGCACGCTCCCTCCAGTTCCAGTTCCTAGATTCGCCGGCCCTCTTATAGCATCATCTTATACCTTTATGAATATTATCACGAAGAAAACCCCTTCACCCGAACTTTTCAAGCTAAAGTACACACTGATTTAGGTGTTCGAGCACTCCAGAGAATGGTTTGACAAGTCGGCGCTAAATTCATCATCAGTGATGAGCATTTAGTTTGTAACTACAGTGATGAGCAGGCGGATAGATTCAAATTACATATCATCTTTCTGGTCACCTAAATCCCACACCCAAAACTGTCCCTTCAAATCACGTGCACTTAGCTATATGAATACGACTGCCGTGTGCTTGCGCACTTCCGACTCCAAAAGAATCGACTCGAATCTTAATTCAAATTCGCCATTGCTGACAACATTGGCGCCAAAGACTATTTCTTTTGACCCTGATGACCTCGCTTCTAAAAACATTTTTGAGAAAGCCATTCAAACATTAAAAACAACTACGAACATTATCTATTATATCACCGAGCTATATAAATACGACATATCAAGAAAAATCGGTCGCAATATCGAGTTATACGGTTAGCTTGGAACTCTTTGCACCCAATTACCCTTCCGCCAGCGTGACCTCGTCACAATCATGGCGCTTCTTCAATTTGGCGACGACTTGACCAACGAAAATCCCAGACTACCGTTAAAGCCTTGATGGCTTCGGCGGTTAGACGGTTGCACTGTGGATTGGATGGTCACGAGTTCGAACCCAGGCGAATCTATTTTTTCGAGATTTTTTAAAAAATGTTCTGGTTATTATTCATTCATGTACGTTTATCAGGCGCGGATCCAAGCGGGTGCACCAGATGCACGGCTCCTAATTGATGTAAACGTTTTAATTTACCACTCATGAAATTTTGGAACACACCTATCCAGGAATTTTGATGAGAAGTTCAGAGCACGCTCCCTCCAGTTCCAGTTCCTAGATTCGCCGGCCCTCTTATAGCATCATCTTATACCTTTATGAATATTATCACGAAGAAAACCCCTTCACCCGAACTTTTCAAGCTGAAGTACACACTGATTTAGGTGTTCGAGCACTCCAGAGAATGGTTTGACAAGTCGGCGCTAAATTCATCATCAGTGATGAGCATTTAGTTTGTAACTACAGTGATGAGCAGGCGGATAGATTCAAATTACATATCATCTTTCTGGTCACCTAAATCCCACACCCAAAACTGTCCCTTCAAATCACGTGCACTTAGCTATATGAATACGACTGCCGTGTGCTTGCGCACTTCCGACTCCAAAAGAATCGACTCGAATCTTAATTCAAATTCGCCATTGCTGACAACATTGGCGCCAAAGACTATTTCTTTTGACCCTGATGACCTCGCTTCTAAAAACATTTTTGAGAAAGCCATTCAAACATTAAAAACAACTACGAACATTATCTATTATATCACCGAGCTATATAAATACGACATATCAAGAAAAATCGGTCGCAATATCGAGTTATACGGTTAGCTTGGAACTCTTTGCACCCAATTACCCTTCCGCCAGCGTGACCTCGTCACAATCATGGCGCTTCTTCAATTTGGCGACGACTTGACCAACGAAAATCCCAGACTACCGTTAAAGCCTTGATGGCTTCGGCGGTTAGACGGTTGCACTGTGGATTGGATGGTCACGAGTTCGAACCCAGGCGAATCTATTTTTTCGAGATTTTTTAAAAAATGTTCTGGTTATTATTCATTCATGTACGTTTATCAGGCGCGGATCCAAGCGGGTGCACCAGATGCACGGCTCCTAATTGATGTAAACGTTTTAATTTACCACTCATGAAATTTTGGAACACACCTATCCAGGAATTTTGATGAGAAGTTCAGAGCACGCTCCCTCCAGTTCCAGTTCCTAGATTCGCCGGCCCTCTTATAGCATCATCTTATACCTTTATGAATATTATCACGAAGAAAACCCCTTCACCCGAACTTTTCAAGCTGAAGTACACACTGATTTAGGTGTTCGAGCACTCCAGAGAATGGTTTGACAAGTCGGCGCTAAATTCATCATCAGTGATGAGCATTTAGTTTGTAACTACAGTGATGGGCAGGCGGATAGATTCAAATTACATATCATCTTTCTGGTCACCTAAATCCCACACCCAAAACCGTCCCTTCAAATCACGTGCACTTAGCTATATGAATACGACTGCCGTGTGCTTGCGCACTTCCGACTCCAAAAGAATCGACTCGAATCTTAATTCAAATTCGCCATTGCTGACAACATTGGCGCCAAAGACTATTTCTTTTGACCCTGATGACCTCGCTTCTAAAAACATTTTTGAGAAAGCCATTCAAACATTAAAAACAACTACGAACATTATCTATTATATCACCGAGCTATATAAATACGACATATCAAGAAAAATCGGTCGCAATATCGAGTTATACGGTTAGCTTGGAACTCTTTGTACCCAATTACCCTTCCGCCAGCGTGACCTCGTCACAATCATGGCGCTTCTTCAATTTGGCGACGACTTGACCAACGAAAATCCCAGACTACCGTTAAAGCCTTGATGGCTTCGGCGGTTAGACGGTTGCACTGTGGATTGGATGGTCACGAGTTCGAACCCAGGCGAATCAATTTTTTCGAGATTTTTAAAAAAATGTTCTGGATATTATTCATTCATGTACGTTTATCAGGCACGGATCCAAGCGGGTGCACCAGATGCACGGCTCCTAATTGATGTAAACGCTTTAATTTACCACTCATGAAATTTTGGAACACACCTATCCAGGAATTTTGATGAGAAGTTCAGAGCACGCTCCCTCCAGTTCCAGTTCCTAGATTCGCCGGCCCTCTTATAGCATCATCTTATACCTTTATGAATATTATCACGAAGAAAACCCCTTCACCCGAACTTTTCAAGCTAAAGTACACACTGATTTAGGTGTTCGAGCACTCCAGAGAATGGTTTGACAAGTCGGCGCTAAATTCATCATCAGTGATGAGCATTAAGTTGGTAACTACAGTGATGAGCAGGCGGATAGATTCAAATTACATATCATCTTTCTGGTCACCTAAATCCCACACCCAAAACTGTCCCTTCAAATCACGTGCACTTAGCTATATGAATACGACTGCCGTGTGCTTGCGCACTTCCGACTCCAAAAGAATCGACTCGAATCTTAATTCAAATTCGCCATTGCTGACAACATTGGCGCCAAAGACTATTTCTTTTGACCCTGATGACCTCGCTTCTAAAAACATTTTTGAGAAAGCCATTCAAACATTAAAAACAACTACGAACATTATCTATTATATCACCGAGCTATATAAATACGACATATCAAGAAAAATCGGTCGCAATATCGAGTTATACGGTTAGCTTGGAACTCTTTGCACCCAATTACCCTTCCGCCAGCGTGACCTCGTCACAATCATGGCGCTTCTTCAATTTGGCGACGACTTGACCAACGAAAATCCCAGACTACCGTTAAAGCCTTGATGGCTTCGGCGGTTAGACGGTTGCACTGTGGATTGGATGGTCACGAGTTCGAACCCAGGCGAATCTATTTTTTCGAGATTTTTTAAAAAATGTTCTGGTTATTATTCATTCATGTACGTTTATCAGGCGCGGATCCAAGCGGGTGCACCAGATGCACGGCTCCTAATTGATGTAAACGTTTTAATTTACCACTCATGAAATTTTGGAACACACCTATCCAGGAATTTTGATGAGAAGTTCAGAGCACGCTCCCTCCAGTTCCAGTTCCTAGATTCGCCGGCCCTCTTATAGCATCATCTTATACCTTTATGAATATTATCACGAAGAAAACCCCTTCACCCGAACTTTTCAAGCTAAAGTACACACTGATTTAGGTGTTCGAGCACTCCAGAGAATGGTTTGACAAGTCGGCGCTAAATTCATCATCAGTGATGAGCATTTAGTTTGTAACTACAGTGATGAGCAGGCGGATAGATTCAAATTACATATCATCTTTCTGGTCACCTAAATCCCACACCCAAAACTGTCCCTTCAAATCACGTGCACTTAGCTATATGAATACGACTGCCGTGTGCTTGCGCACTTCCGACTCCAAAAGAATCGACTCGAATCTTAATTCAAATTCGCCATTGCTGACAACATTGGCGCCAAAGACTATTTCTTTTGACCCTGATGACCTCGCTTCTAAAAACATTTTTGAGAAAGCCATTCAAACATTAAAAACAACTACGAACATTATCTATTATATCACCGAGCTATATAAATACGACATATCAAGAAAAATCGGTCGCAATATCGAGTTATACGGTTAGCTTGGAACTCTTTGCACCCAATTACCCTTCCGCCAGCGTGACCTCGTCACAATCATGGCGCTTCTTCAATTTGGCGACGACTTGACCAACGAAAATCCCAGACTACCGTTAAAGCCTTGATGGCTTCGGCGGTTAGACGGTTGCACTGTGGATTGGATGGTCACGAGTTCGAACCCAGGCGAATCTATTTTTTCGAGATTTTTTAAAAAATGTTCTGTTTATTATTCATTCATGTACGTTTATCAGGCGCGGATCCAAGCGGGTGCACCAGATGCACGGCTCCTAATTGATGTAAACGTTTTAATTTACCACTCATGAAATTTTGGAACACACCTATCCAGGAATTTTGATGAGAAGTTCAGAGCACGCTCCCTCCAGTTCCAGTTCCTAGATTCGCCGGCCCTCTTATAGCATCATCTTATACCTTTATGAATATTATCACGAAGAAAACCCCTTCACCCGAACTTTTCAAGCTGAAGTACACACTGATTTAGGTGTTCGAGCACTCCAGAGAATGGTTTGACAAGTCGGCGCTAAATTCATCATCAGTGATGAGCATTTAGTTTGTAACTACAGTGATGAGCAGGCGGATAGATTCAAATTACATATCATCTTTCTGGTCACCTAAATCCCACACCCAAAACTGTCCCTTCAAATCACGTGCACTTAGCTATATGAATACGACTGCCGTGTGCTTGCGCACTTCCGACTCCAAAAGAATCGACTCGAATCTTAATTCAAATTCGCCATTGCTGACAACATTGGCGCCAAAGACTATTTCTTTTGACCCTGATGACCTCGCTTCTAAAAACATTTTTGAGAAAGCCATTCAAACATTAAAAACAACTACGAACATTATCTATTATATCACCGAGCTATATAAATACGACATATCAAGAAAAATCGGTCGCAATATCGAGTTATACGGTTAGCTTGGAACTCTTTGCACCCAATTACCCTTCCGCCAGCGTTACCTCGTCACAATCATGGCGCTTCTTCAATTTGGCGACGACTTGACCAACGAAAATCCCAGACTACCGTTAAAGCCTTGATGGCTTCGGCGGTTAGACGGTTGCACTGTGGATTGGATGGTCACGAGTTCGAACCCAGGCGAATCTATTTTTTCGAGATTTTTTTTTAAATGTTCTGGATATTATTCATTCATGTACGTTTATCAGGCACGGATCCAAGCGGGTGCACCAGATGCACGGCTCCTAATTGATGTAAACGTTTTAATTTACCACTCATGAAATTTTGGAACACACCTATTCAGGAATTTTGATGAGAAGTTCAGAGCACGCTCCCTCCAGTTCCAGTTCCTAGATTCGCCGGCCCTCTTACAGCATCATCTTATACCTTTATGAATATTATCACGAAGAAAACCCCTTCACCCGAACTTTTCAAGCTGAAGTACACACTGATTTAGGTGTTCGAGCACTCCAGAGAATGGTTTGACAAGTCGGCGCTAAATTCATCATCAGTGATGAGCATTTAGTTTGTAACTATACAGTGATGAGCAGGCGGATAGATTCAAATTACATATCATCTTTCTGGTCACCTAAATCCCACACCCAAAACTGTCTCTTCAAATCACGTGCATTTAGCTATATGAATACGACTGCCGTGTGCTTGCGCACTTCCGACTCCAAAAGAATCGACTCGAATCTTAATTCAAATTCGCCATTGCTGACAACATTGGCGCCAAAGACTATTTCTTTTGACCCTGATCACCTCGCTTCTAAAAACATTTTTGAGAAAGCCATTCAAACATTAAAAACAACTACGAACATTATCTATTATATCACCGAGCTATATAAATACGACTTATCAGGAAAAATCGGTCGCAATATCGAGTTATACGGTTAGCTTGGAACTCTTTGTACCCAATTACCCTTCCGCCAGCGTGACCTCGTCACAATCATGGCGCATCTTCAATTTGGCGACGACTTGACCAACGAAAATCCCAGACTACCGTTAAAGCCTTGATGGCTTCGGCGGTTAGACGGTTGCACTGTGGATGGGAGGGTCACTGGTTCGACCCCCGGCTAATCTATTTTTTCGATATTTTTTAAAAATGTTCTGGTTATTATTCATTCATGTACGTTTATCAGGCGCGGATCCAAGTGGGTGCACCAAATTTTGGAACACACCTTTCCAGGAATTTTGATGAGAAGTGCAGAGCACGCACCCTCTTCTTCCAGTTCCTAGATTCGCCGGCCCTCTTATAGCATCATCTTATACATGTACCTTTATGAATATTAACACGAAGAAAACCCCTTCACCCGAACTTTTCAAGCTGAAGGACACACTGATTTAGGTGTTCGAGCGCTCCAGAGAATGTTTTGACAAGTCGGCGCTAAATTCATTATCAGTGATGAGCATTTAGTTTGTAACTACAGTGATGAGCAGGCGGATAGATTCAAATTACATATCATCTTTCTGGTCACCTGAATCCCACACCCAAACTGTCCCTTCAAATCACGTGCACGGAGCTATATGAATATGAGTGCAGTGTGCTTGCGCACTTCCCACTCCAAAAGAAGCGACTCGAATCTTCCAAACTATTAAGTACTTATTGAGAAAAATCCGTACAACTATCGAAATATACGAATACTCGGATCTATTTCGGCCAGTCACTCTGCAACCTGCGCGACCTAGTCACAATTGCGGCGCATTTTAAATATGGCGGCGATATGCATTGCATTAGAGGGATGCGGTGGTTGGTTGCACCAGACCTACGCCCCGCCCCCTAACGAAATAGTTAGGAGATTCACCATTGCTTAAGGCACACCTTTGACACCTCATGTAGCATCACGAACGTGTTGTGTGGAGGTTTTATGTGGATACGGCAAATTTCAGAAAGGCCAACAGTTTCATTCCGTTTTGGTGTATGAAGCCTTTCGAGTAGGTTGATGGCTTTTCAATGATCCTAATTTGGAGAAGTTACGGCCCGACTGGAAGCTATTTTTGCACGATAAAGCAACATCTCTCATTCCCAAGTTGTCCCTTTAATGGGGGGGGGGGGGGGGGCTTCAAGCAGGGTATCTTGTCCCATTGTTCATCTCCGAGAGACCAATATTAAGTTTGACTTAGTGTATAGTTCCTTGTACAAGCGCATAAGAATTGTGCTTCCTTGTACGGTGAGATAGTGGAGTTGCCAATTGGCCATTGGGCGTAACTTAATTCTGTACTCCTGTCCATATTCTATTCCTTTCATAAAAGCCAGATGTTACAGAGCATTCATTCAAAAGATATCTGATAGATGGAGTCTCTGGTATGGTTATGAGCTCTCATCCTAATCCATCTGCCACTGATGGAATTAAAATGGAATAGTAGATCAGCCGGCGGGTGTGTGTGGACGTGGCATACTATAGATACTGATATTTAACCCTTTACAACTCGGGTCAGGCCTACTTTGCGAAACTGGGACAATACATTTTCCGAGAAATGCACAAAAATTTGCCTAAAATTTCAAGTCCCGTCACTGTCGCCAACGATAGGATCTTTCAATATCAAGTTTACCAAAATTCACTGAATTCATTATGAAACACCCACTTTCTGAATCGCTTAGGAGGCCTTTCTGACCTTTGTACCCTCCAGATATCATTGTTAATAAAACCGAAACTAATAACTAATATTCTTTTCGTTAAATAAAGCTAATGAATTCTTTGGGCATCTTTGGCAAGATTTCAGAATGTGATTCCTCTGAGAGCAATGGGAAATGCTCTTTAAGACTTCAGGGAATGACAATATTTTTAAGGGAAATGAGAAATATTTTTATGGGAAATGAGAAATATTTTTAAGGGAAATGAGAAATATTTTTAAGGGAAATGAGAAATATTTTTAAGGGAAATGAGAAATATTTTTAAGGGAAATGAGCCATCCTTTAAGGGGAAATTTAGGAGTACTTTTCATAGAAATTGAGAAATTTCTCTGGAAATGTGAAAAACATTTTTTAGAGAATGATCAGTTGGTGGTTGTAAACCGAAACTGAAAGGCTGCACGTGGTCAACCCGCAAAATCTACCCGATGAAACGCACCTCGAAAGCGCCCCCACTGGCTCCGCGAAACATCTGATGGTGTTACACCTGCACCGTGATAAGACACGGTAAATGTGATATTCTCAAAAATGTATATTTCTGATATTTTGCCCATATTATGATGGAACCACCAATCATGTGGAATAAAGGAATGTCGGACAACGAAGTGGAGGATGTATCCTTCCTCTCAGGTAAATCTGGAATTTATTGCTTCAGGGATATTGTTTTTATGGCTGGTTATGTGTCAGAAAATTTGACTTGAGATTTGACATTTGCATTTTGATATGTTTGTACAGTGTGTTGTGTACATTGATGTACATGGATCTTGTTATGTGATTATATTGACAGTTTTGTCGGGTTTAGGATATTCATGGGATGGATCTGACTATTGGGAAGATTTTGTGGTTTATTTGATTTCGAGCATGTCTGCTTGGTAATTGCCACTGACTGTCAGAATAAATAAAAACTCATTTTACTTGAGAGTAACTGTAAGTGTGTCTACTGTAGTGTAAGTGTGTCTACTGTAAGTGTGTCTAATTGGTATTCTGTTTAAGGGGGTCTATAGGCAGAGAGCAGGTTAGATGGGCTATATTCGGGTGACAAATTTGCAAAGTAACGGCACTGGGTCATGTTTGATTCAGCACTCCATTCCTCGTACAAGTGTGAATACTTTTGACGTACAGTGAGATGGGAGACCCTATTCATTAGTAAGTTTGTGTAACACTATCTGGCCTAGCTTGCTGCTGTCTTTATAGTCCCTTTAAGTGAACATCTAAATATGTTTTATATCTCTTATTAAAATGCCATGTTGCCACCGGCTAATATCAATAACATGTGTCACTAATAAGTAAGCCTTATCTCATGCCAGACAACAGATGCATCTCCCACTCCTAGACTAAAATATTCATTCATATTAATTTCATTGGAGATATTATTATTATACAGTAGAACCTCTCTATTAAGGACACCCTCGGGACTGAAAAGTACTGTCCTTAATAAAGAGGCGTCCTGATTAGAGAGGTCAAATTGAATGGCAACAACCAATTTGGGACCAAAACTAGTGTCCTTAATAGAGAGGTTGTCCTTAATGGAGAGGGGTGTCCACTAAGGGAGGTTTCACTGTACTTATATAGCAATTGCCAATAGGCTTGGGTATTGCCAGTTTACATACACTTATTCTGTTATATCTTCATGGGTGCGCCTTAACTTAAGTAATTACTGTTGGTCCAGGAAAATAGAAATGCAGTTATACACAATGCCTTAGTGCAGTTATTATGCATACAAATTTGCTGAAATTTGATATTGACAACCTCTCTATTGCGGACACCCATGGGGCTGGGCATTGGTGTCCGGAATAGAGAGGTCTCCATAATAGGAAGGTTATGCAATGCTATCATCATCCATAAGGTGGATTCATGTGAATGTTGCAGACATTAAGTCGTAAAACCTACATATTCCATTCAGGAGACGACATTTTGATAGAAGCAAATTGGCTATAACTATCGATTATTTCCAATAATTCTATGTTATTCAATGTGCATTGGAGATTACTTCATTATGATTCCGTATGACATCAATACTGATGGCTCTTATATCAACATTGCCATTAGCTGTGTTTATACTTTGATATAGACAGTGTACATCCGTAATTAATTGCATGAAATGATCAAATTAGTCTATTGCTGAATTGCACACCATGCCTTTTTAGTTGTAATTAGAGCACAATGGGATAAACAACTCAATGGAGTGCAATTTGATGTGAGAATTAAAGGTAGCTTGGCATTTCTCAGAGAGGATGATAACACAAGCTGGGGCTATAATCAGGACAGACCAAGAGACACTCGACCCTTCAATCAATTAACTCAACACAAAGCCTTGTATGTTGATCAATATGCAAGTTCTCACCTGCTAGGCCTACTCAACAACCAAGCACATGCAGGAAGCCACCAAGCACATGCAGGAAGCCACTACATAACCTGGGAGGGAATCTGTACTTTTAGCAATATAAATCAAAAGTCAAAGATGTCCTTGTCAATATTTGGTAATATTTGGTCAAATGGTTTGTTATAAATCCTGAGGATGGTCATGATAGTCATTGGCGATACACCGATGATGACCACACACGATTGACAGGTGACTGCTCAGAGTGGGGCAAGGTCTCCACCAGATAAATGATTTGGTTTCAGGCATTATTTCATTGGGTTTATGAGCATTTTGAGGTGCAAAACATGCTTCGGGTGGGTCAGTTATCTCTAAAGTCTAAACACAAAAAAATAGGAAAAGAAAAAATGGGTAAGGGGGATTTCTTGCTAATTTGGAGACATCTGGTGCCCTCTTCACCATAAAACGGTGTGAGTACTAGGCAATTGGAAGGCCTGGTTTGAGACATGAGTTATTGAGTGGATGGGACAGGAGAGGAGTTGAAATAGACAAAACTGATCATTTCGGATAAATCAGAATGTTTGACTATTATGGCGTGAGATTCCATCTGAGCATGGAATTGACTGGAGATCTTGACTTGTGTGAAATGTGTTACAGCAGTTTTTAGTCATAGAGATTTGTTTGTCTGTTATTTTTATGGAGAAGTCAAGGGTCTGCATGGCTTGGCAATGGCAGTGTGTGTATTTGAGGGGATGGGGAATCAGGTTTGGTTTTGGTGCAGAAAATCATCAACTGTTCCCTTTGCTTCGTAAAGCTAAAACCAGAGAACGTTGTTTGTAAGAATAGAACCAAGCGTCTGACAACATGTGATTTTAAAAACAGTTAAGGCAGTTTTTTAGCCTAGAATAAAGAAAAAAGCTGCTTTTTTGGAACACTCTGTAAAAATAAATGAATTTGAAGGAAGAAATGTTGAAAAACTGTCAGGTGACCTTGAAATGTATTGTCATACAAACTTCCACTCACCCATGATCAAACATGTAGAAAACACTAGGATAATACAGAAGAGTTTCCATGGCAACGGGAGGCTGGCCTCGGCAACCAGATGGGAGCAAAGAGCAGGAAACAGAAAAGGATGTACCAGATAGAACAATGGTATAATTTGTCAATTAAGGTGCTTAACCCTTTGATACTTTTTTCCATAAATTTGCTTGAGCGAAAAAGGGGAAAATAAAACCAGATGATGAGAGATTATAGAAAAAATGCATTCATGATTTATTTTAAAAGCACCTCATTATAAAACTAAAGACTTCTTGTGTTCAGAATGTATAAATTGAGTTATATTATTACCCCGGTCTCCACAGAAATCAATCACTCAGGGGCTTCAAGGAGCAACCAGAAGGTGCTCCCTTGAACTCGACCAGTAGGGGAATCAAGTAGTGACTTGGCCGGGTGTCGAACCCACAACCTCCTGATCATGAGGCTGACTCTTCCACTGCGCTAACGCTGACCAACATGTTTGCTTGTGTGATCGTTTGGCTGACTTATTTATTCATTTATTGCGTATCCTTCTGTTTCGCAAAGGCCTAGCCAAAACAGGACGTCATAATCGTCAAACAAATTGGTGTCATCAGTCCATTGTCAAATTGTCTATCCAAATTGAACATACGACATAATACAATGTCACCAAATGTCACCTGCACTTGTGTAACTGACTTCATATCGTTATCACGATCAGATCCATGAATATTTCATGAAATACACTTGATTGGCCTGAGTGTTTGCACAGAAGCAGATGGCATGGATGGTGTCGGCGTTCCGGAAATATGGAGCATGTCTTTCATTTCAATATTGGTTTTGGAAGGTGGCTGTGTAAATAAGATGAACTTAATGAAAATAAATTGTCAGACGTCCTTATTCAAAATCAAAGGCATACTGTTAGTATTCATGGTTATTGTATGTTTAGAGATAAACATTGTCATATTGCAGTACATGCATGTAAATTTGCTGAGACTTAACAGTAAAACCTCTCTGTTAAGAGCCAATTGAGACTAACAACTGCTGTCCATGAAGAAAAGTGTCCAGAATCAAATTTGATAGAACAGAAGCAACCACTTTTAGACCCAAATCACTGTTTCTGACAATCTGTTAGAGAGTATGTCATGTTAACAGTGGTGTCCTCTCCATTGCTTCAAATATTTACTGCGATCCTGTAATTCTTTTCTATTATCAGGAGAAGGTCAAACAACGAAACGGTCGCAGTACGAGCCGCAACCAATCGAACGATGCAAGCAGGTCGTGTGCAGCCAAGGTCGCGCAATCCTGATCGCGACCACGATAGCAGTCGTCATAATAGCAATAGCGTTGATAGCGGCATTAGCGCGACCACCGTCACCGCCATGTCTACCGTCAGTGCAGGACACCACAAACCCTGCGGCCATTAGCAGTGAAACAACAGCAGCGCCACCACCAGTGACGACAGAAAAACCACACGAAATACCATATGACAATATACGACTCCCAAAAAGTGTAAATCCACTCTCATACAAACTTCTAATGCATCCGAATATTACCAATTTGAATTTCACGGGGAGGAACGAAATCACTGCAAAAGTTGTCGAAAAGACGGACTTTATAGTCATACATTCGAAAAAGTTGGAAATCACGCGTCGGACTATTGTGACGATCGATGGTACGAGTCCAAAGGACGTGCAGATTTTGAAAAGTGTGCCGTGCTTGGAGCATGAACAATATTATATGAAGTTGTCGCGGGCGTTGGAAGTTGGTGAAATTATTCATATTACGCTGGAGTTTAACGCAAATTTGTCCGACAGTATGGCAGGATTTTATAAAAGTTCTTACAAGACCAAGGCCGGTGAAAAAAGGTAAGAATTTGTTTATTTCTTGGCCAAGTTGTGTTCTTGTGTTTGTGTAAAAGTTAAAGTAAAAAGTTAATTATTGGATTCATAATCGCATATTATCATCAACAGAAGATAATCTTTCCACTTCCCACTTTATATTTCATAGATATTAATGTTTTTTTCTAGTTTAGATGAAAATTCTACTGTCGACCACCACGTGTTACTAATTACACACGTGTGGCATAATTTGTCACGCTATTTCACAAGCTGGCAGGCAGCAGATGCCAGTGCAGTGCCAAAAACATCTGTGATGCATCTACTGCTTGCATACACTTCCAGCAGTATAACATTTATTGTATTTTTAGCTCACATGGATGAGTCTACCTCATCATCACATCTTGTCCCTCATCTGTCAACAGTCTTCTGTCATAGGTCGTCCAGCGTCCGTCGTTCGTCGTCTGTCATCATCCATCATCTGTCATATGTTGTCTGTCATCTGTCATCAGTCATCTATCATGGGTTATCCGTCGTCTGACGTCCGTCATCGGTCATCTGTCGTCCATCATTGGTCATCTGTCGTCTGTCATTCGTCGTATGTCATCTGTCTTCCGTCGTCTGTCTTAACAGATTCCACTGCAGTACCAAAAGCTTCTATTGTCGCAAAGGCAACATATGTTTCCTTCCTTATTTTGCCTCCAAGGCAGTGTAACAATGTTTCATATTCTCTATCAAGAACCAACACAAAAATTCCGAACATGATAGGTATCTCACTTGGGTGTGATCCATCTCCAATAAATCATTGGTAGTCTCCTGTAAAACCTCGATAACTGAAGGATGACTTCCTCCCTATATTGGCGGCCTGTGTCATCGGCTTAAGGGATTGTTCCCAAAGGGGTTGCAAGGCGACTCTTTCTACTTTAAAACATTTGGAAAATCACACCTCTGTAATAGAACACTGCTTTGTGAAAATGCAACTTTTGCTTAACTTTAAACATCGGTGACATATGACATCTCGATTTGCTACATTCCTACAATACTACGTTGGTCTATACTGATACTAATTCCTGCAGGATGATATTTTTACCACAATGTCAGCATTTGGTGTTCGTGCAACAACTGTTCAAACCTCAAAACCATGATACTCTGGTCTTGTTCACATATTGAAAAATTGATCCTCCGCAGCTGGCCGCAGACGAGAAAAACAACTCTATAAAGTCTCTAGTGGTCACCGACAGCAAAAGTGCATTAGTTGCTATCGACTATCGACAGCCACCCATAAAGTAAGAGAAAATCTCATTGCATTAGTGGTAACGTTGCCAGGAAATGTGTTAATGGACACAGAAGCCATTATTGCCGCCAGCGCAGGGATGTGTTTATGATATCAACAATTGGATATGGCGATCGATGCGATCATGATTTCGGCAAGATGTTCAGGCAGTCGTGAACCTGAGGTTTAAACAGAAACAGGTTTACCCACGTAGGCATTTGCTCTCTGTTGTTGACATGTACACCTCGCTGGCCTTATCCCTCAATCTCGACTGATATAAGGCAGTAACCTCACCCGCCTGTGATTCAGTAATGGAACATATCATTCTCAGTAGTAGTTTGTGCTCCAGACTCAAAAGACTGCAGACATAACATTCCCCAAATGTACTAGATTATAAGCACAGAAGGTTTGGACCTTTTACCAGTCTGATGTCAAGGTGCTGTCTGTTTGTACTACTAACTTGTATCATTAATTCCATCCTGTATCAAAGGCTTTGACCACCACCATGTCGCCTCATGCAATCAATAGCATCAATAGCAGATGTCGGAAATGATGTATTGATTCCCATTCGGGTTCAGACAGCCATCTTCCATTACCGGCAGTGATAGGTTTGGTTCTGCGAGGCGGACCGACGTTTGATTTGGTGAGGCAGACAGAAACTGTACCCTGTCATGGACAACTGATGTCCTCGTGCAAAAGGTACATTCAATCGGAATGGAGCCTCAGACGTATTTTCCCTTTGAAATCCTGTCCATGTCTAAAAAGCTATTCATCTTGACCCATAATGCTTTGATGTACGATTTGGCTCATATGAACAGACTCAGAGTACCAATCACAGATGCAGTTATTTTATCTGAAGGGACCCTCTCTACTCATTTTACCCCAACATCTCCAAAACCCCCTCTTTTGGAGAGGGAGAGATTATGTGTGAAGATGACCATTGGGCCATGTGGCCATTCTCTCGTGATGTCCCAGCGTGGGTAGTTCTTGACCACATGTTCTGGTGTCTGATCTGATGTGTTACACGGCACCTTCCGGACTCGGACATGTTCATCCTCTTGAGATGGGCCTTTAGCCTGCAGTGCCCTGTCCTGAGACAAAATCATTGTTGGAATCAGCAAAGACATGCAGATTCACACTTTTGTAGATAAACAACATAATACATAAATAACGCGGGTCAATCAGTGGGTTGCCTGTTGATCTGGCTGCAGCAGCCATGATAGTGCGGGTGTGATATCTCAATCAGTCTAGAACTGGTCCAGAGAAGATCCTTGCTTGACTGGGAAACTTCTCGTTGAAATCCTCTGTGACTCGGAAAAGCTGTTCGTTCTTACCCATTTGATGTATGACCTGGCTAATATGAACTGACAGATATCCAATTACAGATCAGACTGCTTTGATCCTCTAAATACTGACGAGATAGGCTACATTCAGCATAGTGTTTTCGTGGCTGACATCGCTTTGAAATGTGTCGTTCGAAGATTCTGCTGCAGGTCTGAAGACCAGACTGCAAACCTTCTGCAAACTGGCCACTGCACACTTCATCTTTAGCCATATTCACCCTTTGGAATCAGCCGCCACCTCTTCTAGCATCTCGTACCTCTGTGAGTCATGGCCATCCACCTCTCCGAACAAATCAACTTCAAATTGTAAACTAAGTCCTCATATGGTCGTTCAACCACCTGTGATGAGGATATGCCAGGACACCCAAGGAGCCTTCACCAGGCTTTAAAACCAATGTCACTTGGTCTTCAGTGTTCGAGCTGTTGCAGTTGAAATGTATGCTTTGATTTCTCCCTTACGCGCAAATGTAACAGCTCAAACACTACAATCAGAGATGCAACATTGGTTTGAAACCTGAACATGGCTCCATGGCAATCCTGGAACAGCCTTACCATGGGGAGGAAGCTGACAGTTAGATGTATGGTCCCTATGAGTGCCATGTTTATAGATGGTCTTCGGTTTGAGGCTGACTTTGCTAGGAGAGGTGGTTGGCCATGACGGGAAAGGATGGAGTCCGGAGAGGTTGCAGCTGATTCCACAGGGTTGTATTGAAAGTATGGAATTGAATAGCATCTACCCTTGAAAAGTCTTTTTCCACCCCAAAACATACCCTCACACCCTGATGTGAACCAACTTGATCACTTACCAATAGCATTGATCTCATAATTTGGAGGTTGAGAAGAGCAACTTATCACTGATCCATGAACGTATACGGATAAATCTCTGATGAAAGAGATCGAACTTTGTATCCATTTCAATCTGTATAAGTGTAAGTATCAGTGATAAGTGACTGGTGTCAACCTCCCTATCGTGTCATCATCTACATATAGCTCCCTTCAGTCAATACTGTCTCTCATACGGATTATTGGAAGAAAAATAGATCAGGTCATGTGATCTTTATTGATGAATATCAGCTTTAGTCGATCATATGTTCGATCCCGAGGGACATGGTGAATCTTATCAAGTTGGAATTGTGAGTCTGGTAGTCTGTGATAACAGACCGATCCACTGATTAGAGCATAAAATCTTTCGGGAATGATTGCAACGGTTGATGTCGGCATACAAGATGGAGACATTGACTTGAGTTTAGAATGTTCAAACCTATTGACATGACCATTCATTGGAAAGCTCTTGATGAGCACTTTCTAGTGCCATAACTCGCTACAGTATTTTTGTATGAGACATTTGAAAGTAGCAAGATCCCCACTTGATGGAGACCTGTATCATCTAAGTCTTATTTGATTACTGTGGGGGCCTGACCATTCGTTTAATCTCTCAAGATAGACACTACAGCCTCAGGCCAAGTTGGAATACTGTTCCAACCAAAGGTTTTGCCTTTGGTGTTTCTTCGATCTGGGCCACGATGCAGCTGACAGTGGCCACGATTTAGCTGAAGATGAACGCATGGGTTTGACATATCCCTCAATATCAGAATTGGAACAGAACCTTTGTTAGGACAAGACCTTGAGATGGAAATCCCCTCTCCTTGTTGAGCTCAACACATGGTTGATAGTTTTCCAAGCAGACACCAAACCAATTAATACTGAATGTATTGATGAGGAGTATCTGTAAAGGTGGGAAGAGGCTCACCATTTTGATATTGATCGCAATGTCATTGAACTCAAACGGTTCAATGCTTGGCACAGAAATCAATCAGGAAATGATGAATCATTGCATTGATTAGATATACCTCCCACCAGTAGAAATCCATGAACCATATGATCAGTTTAGAACACATTGGTGCCATTTTAGTTGGATTTTGCCCTGGGTGTGTTTCCTTCCTTGTGCAAGGAATTTGATATATCACAGATGAAACTACAGTGGAACCCCGGTCGGCGACCACCCCACTATGACGACCAAGAATCGCTGGTCCCGAATGTTTTCCTCTCTAATTATCATTACAAGGCCCCCGGTAACAAGACCACCCCGGTACCCAGACCACGACCACTGAATCTGCCGTCATGCACTGCCATGAGTGAACATGATGATGTCGATGATACAAGCGGAGTCCAATCAATACCCTAATGAAGACCTCTCATCTCATTTAGCACATGCTACTGACGAATACGGTTCACTAATTGATCAGATACTTCAGTTATGAGTCATTAGGGATGAGATTAGCCGAGGGAAATGCAGTGAACTTGGGAACTAACAGCTACTAGACTTAGTCGAAGTGAGGGCGGAATGCACTTCTCCGAGACCCACTTCAACACAACTTCATCTTATGATAAGTCGATCAACACGTCTGTTAGGAGGTTGCTTCGCAAGAGAAGGAATGCTCTGATGCTTTTATGTCATTTGCCAAATGATAGGGTCAGTTTTAACGAATTATTACACATTGGGTTAGAGTGCCTTGGTGCCAACCCTCGGATCCTATCATCATGCTCATTGCTACCTATTAATGAACGTATCAAATTCAAGACAATGGGACAGCTCTACCAAGCTATAAACAGACTTGCCCCTGCTTACAACCGCACTCATCCTGTCCTACGACTCTGAGTGATCTCTGAGGTCTGAGGACAACTGTTCCTGGATCTTCAGGTAGGTATCGCCTGGAGACGTATGGTGGTAGGAGCTTCCTTGTCCAAGCAGTAAGGCTTTGGTGTTGTCATTCGAAATGGTAAAGACTGCTGCCATTTTCAGGCGTGGGCTTAAGACCCACCTTTTCAAATGATGTTTTGGAACTGCATTACGGCAAATATTTGGGATTTTGCAGAATAAAAATGTAAATTCCATTCATTCATTCACAACCAGTTGATCTTCGGTGGAGCATTGACGGCAGTGTGTTGTTCAGGTGATCTAAGGTAGCTGAAAGACAACTTATCCCTAGGTCATTTGTCGCTGAGGACGTTCCCAGCAAAGTGGCCACTAAGCTGAAGCTTAAGCCATCAAAGGTCTTTGATCATTAATACCAATTATGAATCTAACGGTCTTTGATGATTAATAGCTATTAGGGACGACAGTAATATCATTTTAGTATGCAGAGACAGGAGAGCATGGTATGAATTATTCAAGAGGATTAGTGATGGGGCTTGGAGATAGACAAGAGGAGATGAAGGCACCTTTGTACGTGTCATTAATAGGTGCTTTCATGACTGTGAACGTAGGAACTGCTATTTATTGTTTCTTCGTGGACTCTTCCAACCATCTGATACGCAGGCCGCACGTACTCAGCTGAACTGGTCTGTCTGTGGCCCTGTGCTTCCAAAACTGTTCCACGACCCCTAGAGGTGTCTCAAAGACAGCTTTGCTTTCAGTTCCCTGTGGCCATGTTGGTTAGGATACTATCCCATCACCTCAGGCAGGATCAATCTAGTCCAATCTGAGGTGTCTCTACTCAGATTTAACGCACCTTCATCTCAAAACAGATCGATGAATTGGTCTAATGCTTGAAGAGATGGTTTGTAAAGTCTACAATGATCTTGTGGAGAGTCTAACGAAGAGTTTCATTCCGCTTTTCTTCCTGCCAAAAGTGAGGCTCTCGGAGGAATTAAACTGGATGTTTCAAAGTGTTTGAAGGTTGTCAAGATCATGGCGAGGTTTGTGAGGGGACTGTATCTACGGGACTCTAAGACAGAGGACAAAAGCACAAAGTAACCGTTTTCAGGTTTAAGATGCTCAACATTCAATTCCGCTCCCGATGAAGACCTATCATGTTACCACCGCTATATTCTCTATATCGTCTCCTAGTACCATAGTAACACACCTAAACAAACACCATAGTGATAGCCTGGGGCTATATGCTAACATCTTTGACACATCACTATGGTCGGCACGACAATCATGATCGTTGTCACGGCAATTGCTGCTCGAAATTGCATCTATTTCCTTGCATTCTTATCTACTTTTACGCTAAGATAATTGTCTCTTCGTTACCGTGGAGATAGGAAGATGGCCGCCGGTAATGATGCTAATCATCTCAGTCGCATCTTGCTGCGTCTGCATCAGTGGTTGTGACGAAGATTGAGGTCTCGAGGCCAGCCATGACACGCAATGTGCACTGAACAGTTTTTGTCCGAACGATTCTGCACCAAAAAGACATGATGACGGATTTTTGTGGCTATTCCTGAGAGATTTTTGGAAAATGATTTGCAGATGATCAAATCGTCATCAGCTCAAAGTGGTTTGAAGAGGTAGTTAACGTGCTAACCTCTCTGTTTTCAAAATCCCTCAAAGTATTGGTGGCTCACGCTCAACGTCTTGACGCTGTTCACCCCGATCATTGAATTATAGACGCACCACCTCAGCAACTTCAAGGTCTCTGATCGAGTTTACCCGGGATTATGTCGGAGTAGATCTCATTAAATTTGATTGGTTTGTTATAGACTGCCTGATTGATCTGCGTTACAAGCTCGCCGGGTCGATATCGAGCGTATGATTAGGTCGTCAAGGTTCAAGAGGTTTCGCAAACGTCTCAGTTCATTTGATGCTCAAAATAAGAGTTGCCTTCACAGGAAAAGATTTATTCTCAAACGATGTCAAGATGTTTTGGCATTAACTGATTTCGAACCAACTTATCCTTTGCCTTGCCAGCAATTTATGACAGAACCTCACTACATTGTGATAGGTCCACTAATCACGTAGATGATGTGTAGGAGATTTGTAATCTAACGTTTTCTGTCTTGCAGATGTAATCAGCAACTCATCTCCAACCAACTGACGAATGAGCTGTGTTCACACTGGACCTGGATGTGTTATAGGCAAATTTCCATCCCATTTCAGCAGTTTTGTGCCCGCATTTTACTTTTTACCGCCGACTTCAAACCAGCCAACGCCAAGCAGTTGACCTATGCCCGACAAACCCACCCTGAAAACCAGTTTGACCGGTCATTTTAGCCAAGATTTCAATACTTTCAACGTCTGTCTTTACAGATATTTAGCAACGACCCATTTTGAACCAACCGATGCCAGGGCAGCGTTTCCATGCTTCGACGAACCGGCCATGAAAGCCAACTTCACGATGTCGATCATCCGCTCGCCGCACTACACCGCCCTGTTCAATATGCCAATCCAAAAGACGGAGAATTACCAAGATGGCCTCCTGATCGACCATTTTGATACGACCGTCAAAATGAGCACGTACCTCATCGCGTTCGTTGTGTGTGATTTCAAACACATCACGAACCACACGAAAAACAACAATATCACGGTAAGAAATACCGTTTAGAATAAACAGCTGTTACAATCACTTCTAAAGTAAGCTCATCCCGTGGCTTTTAAGCACGTCATGAAACCTCTGCCCTGATCTCTACTGTAGTACCTGTAGGTTCTTACCGCTGGCCGCCAAACACATCAATGAAACCGCATACTAATCAGTTTTTACTGCAAATCTATTCTAACATAGTTGTATTTGATATTGATTTTTGTATTTTCATCACTTTGAAGTCGAATGCCGTCATAATTTGATTAATCTTCAAAGCTTTGCCTTAAGAAATACCTTCTTGTTCTCTGAGTTGAGTAAAGGAAGTACATGATTTACAATGGCCTGTCGCGGGTAAACACATTCCAAGTTATGTGATTCCAGTAGTAATGAGGAGATTTTCTTGAAGAAACGACATCACCGTTAGAATGAACGTATTCACGAGGTTGTAGGGAACACTCTACTGATTTTTCATTGGATTGTTATTAGCTCACCTCTTAGCAGAGGTGAGCTTATCCCATACCGTGGCGTCCGTCGTCCGTCGTCGTCGTCGTCGTCGTCGTCGTCGTCGTCGTCGTCGTCGTCGTCGTCGTCGTCGTCGTCCGTCGTCGTCCATCGTCCGTTAGCAGGGCACGTTTCGTAACTGTCAGAGCTATTGAGTTGAAACTTGGTACACATGTACCCTTATGTAATGACACCTTGGAGACCAAGTTTCGGTCCGATTCGTTTCATGGTTTGGCCACCAGGGGGCCAAACGTTAAAAGTGAAAATATGCAATATCTCCCTCAATAGTAGTCGGGAAATTTTGAAAAAAATATGGTAGGTACTTCTAGCAAAGGTGCATCATATATCCTCCGGGTTTTTGATTTGACCTCCTTTTCAAGGTCACAGAGGTCAAATGGTGTAAATTGGCCGTTAGGATGTAACGATGGCACGTTTCTAAACTGCAATGACTATTGATACCAAATTTGGTACACATTTATCCCTTATTCAGGTGATCTCAGGGACCGAAGTTTGGTCCAATATGATTCACCACTTGACCACCAGGGGGCAAAATCCAAAAACCTTAAAAATGTGATTATTCCTTAACTTCTTGCCCGATTGCCACCAATTTGATATCATGGGTACATCTAACCACCATACAGTATATGTCACACGGGTTTTTAATTTGACCTTCTTGTCAAGGTCACAGAGGTCAAATGACGTAAATTCGCCGTCAGGCCGTAACTATGGCACGTTTCTTAACTGCAATGACTATTGATCACAAATTAAGTACACATGTACCCCTTGGTCAGGTGATCTCAGGTACCGAAGTTTGGTGCGATCTGATTTGCTGTTTGGCCTCCAGGGAGGGGGCCAAATCCTAAATTCATCAAAATGCCATTATTCCTAGTAATGACTTGCCCGATTGGCACCAATTTTATATCATAGGTACATCTAATTCTAACAACCATTCAATGTGTCACCCGGGTCTTCTTTGATTTGACCTACTTTTCAAGGTCACAGAGGTCGAATGTACTGTAAATTGGCCATTTTGGGGAAATTGTAATTGCTTGGACCTACATCAAACCTAACACTACATGACAAAATACCATGCTCTTTATCCATCTTTCCTCCACATGAGGTGAGCACAATGGCCCTGGCCATTTCATCTTGTTTATATAGTTCATTTCTGTCTCACCAGGTGTCAGTGTACGCACCCCCGGAGCTGATCGACCAAGCGCACTTCGCCCTAGCCGCTGCAACAAAGATTTTGGATTACTATGAACATTTCTTTGGCGTGAAATATCCTCTACCAAAACAAGGTACACTTCCTACTTTATTTCTGAGGAGCTACAGGTCTGAGGCTTTTCTTCTGGGAGTGCACACTCAGTCAACCACGAACCTATATTGCAAAGCTTTGCCAATATAAAGTTTGGACAGATAAGTGTCAGATCATCATCATCATCATCATCATCATCAGCTTCTCAAGAACTCTACGAGGAGACTTTGCTGACATCAAACCGACCCTATCATAACATTTATTTGCCCCCTTTTCAGATCTGATTGCGATTCCCGACTTTGCGGCCGGTGCCATGGAGAACTGGGGCCTGATCACGTATCGTATGACGGCCATTTTGTTTGACCCGGCGGTGTCATCGTCACATGATGAACAGTGGATTGCGATGGTGGTCGCTCATGAGTTGGCGCATCAGGTAACGATAATGATATTAGACGTTGCGGTAGATGCCATCGATTACAGCCCGTCAAGCCTTGAAATATTTCATCAGTAGCATTTCTGTTGTGGATTATTGACCTTGACCATTGACCTTTGTCCTTTCAGTGGTTTGGTAACCTTGTGACCATGAAATGGTGGAACGACCTTTGGCTGAATGAAGGATTTGCAAGTTTCGTCCAGTACATCGGAACTGATGTCTTCAAACCAAAATGGAAAGTGGTAGGTGATGAGCTCCACCTCATCGAAACATCTAACTTGGAACCAAAACTTGCGTTCTTTATAGAGAGGTGTCCTTAGTAGAGAGGTGACCGCTAAGGGAGGTTCCAATGTATATTTGATAATTAGAGAATATCTATGGGATGGAGATCATTGGCGTAGTGGTTAGAGCACCAGGCTCATGATCAGGAGGTCGTGGGTTCAACTCTCCAAAGAATAAGCTGTTTTCTAGTGTGAATAACTTCAGTGGAATGCTATAACCTGCAGTGTGTGATTATTGGCTATAAATGTGAATGTCTTTTTCTCTCAAAATCACCACAGTTTCTTCTATAATATAACTTTGACACTTTTTTTCAGTTTGACGAATTTGTCACGGACACTTTGCAGCCGGCTTTAAACTTGGACAGTTTGAGTAACTCCCACCCAATCAGCGTACCGGTGAAGAATCCTAGCCAAATCAACGAGATATTCGACGCAATTTCATACAAAAAGGTACACTACAAATGATCGTAAATCATCATTTTCATAATTCATTTTCAGTTTGATGAGTTTGTGACAAGTACATCACTAACAGCCCTGAATCTGGACTCGTTAAGTAACTCTCACCCGATTAGTGTAACCGTTAAAAACCCGAATCAGATCAACGAACTTTTTGATACCATCTCATACGAAAAGGTAATGTACACTCTTGGTCAAAAGTGAATCACCACCTTAGTTTTCTGAATATCTTCCTAACTGTACTCTGTAGATGCATCTTACCCACATAGTTGGCATGCCAGTTTCACCTCATATGTAGTGTTTTTCATATCGTTGTGGTCAAAGGTACTTAGTGAACTCATCCAGTTGGTGTGCAACTTCCACCCCATTTAGTTGGCGTGCAAGTTTTCCTGGCTCATTTGGCGTGCCACTTTCACCAAACTGTTTGGCATAACGTGTTTACTCACATAGTTGGTATGCAGTTCACCCACTTGTTTGGCGTGTCTATTAAGTAGAATTGGTGATATGAGTTGCAAAGAATCCCTTTTCTGCTCTATTTTCGGGTTATCCCGAAAGCAAATGTGGGGAAGTCGACGATCTTTAGATCAAAATTATGTGCTGAAGATATTTGGAAAATTAAGGATTCTGGTAAGTATTTTCCTTTGGCGAAGCCTGTACATTTGAATAGACTTTCTTTGTTACAGTAACCCCCCTTCCCCCCCTACTTGTGTATGAGATAGACTTTCTTTGTTACAGTAACCCCCCTTCCCCCCCTACTTGTGTATGAGATAGTCATCCCCCCCCCCCCCCCCCCCCCACGTCCACCCACAGTCTCACAACTTCATCTTCCAGCTGGCCGTGAACTTGTGGCCCAACCTTGGTGCATGAATCCAAACCTGTAGCGTATTTTTTCGAGACTGCCTGTTGCATGCCATTGTGATTACAGTGATCTTAAAGGGACAACTTGGGAATGAGATCCGTCGGGTTTTCATACAAATATGGCTTCCAGCAGGACCATGACTTCTCTAAGTCATTGAACTACTATTTCAGAAGATAAAGTTTGTGCACTAATTTTGACTTGACTCAATACCCAGGGCTGAGAAGTTGATTTCTGGGACAGATACCAAGAATAAGGTAGCTTTGAGATCCAGTTGCAGAAAAATGATTATGATTTTGAACCTTTGACCTCCTTCCCCATCCCGCTCCAACAATTCTTTATATCTATGACAGGGTTCGTCGTTAATTGGCATGGCTCAAGACTTCCTTACGCCAGAAGTCTTACAAGACGGGCTCAAACACTACCTCGATAAGTACAAGTACGGGAATGCGGAAAACAAGGATCTCTGGGACGCACTTTCAAAGGTTCGTAAAGTGAGAAATTGTAAAGTACCCCGCAAACCAGAGATCGCAAAACATCTGTCACTGCGACGTGCGACAAGGAGATCTCTGGTCTGCAGGTACAAGCAGTAGCTATGGCTTGACTTTGATCGCAGGTGATAGCGGTGACTCACTCTTGTTACCAGGATCATTGAACAGCAAGTTGTTGCCAATTTTCCCTGGAAACTCCTCGATTTGACTATGCCAGGCAGTGTGGCTTCATTGGGGGAGTTTCACAGTGATAGGCTCGATCAATCTCCTACACCTGGCCAAATGTCAAATATGTGCAGCATTTTGAACATACAGTGGAACCTTGGTAACACGACCACTCATGGGACCGAGGTTGAATGGTCGCTTTAGTGAAAAAAGGATTTGGACTTCATCTGTAGCATGACAAATTGCCGCAATCAATTTCTTAACAGAAATCATGGCAGCATTCGTCTTTTCAGTTATCATCATTGCACATTTTAGAATGCTTCAATGTGTGGCCTCCTCTTGATCGAGGATCTTCTTTCAGGCCAGTAAGACAAAGGTCAACGTCTCCGAGGTGATGAATACATGGACGAAACAGATGGGCTATCCCATCGTGACCTTGACCCGCGATGAGCAGGTTTTGAAAGCTTCACAGCAGAGATTCCTCCTAAATCCATCGCTCGCTCCGTCGACTGAATTCTCATCAGATTACGGGTAAGCACCAACGTTATTTGTTGTATGACGTTAGATTGCAAAACAGTGCTAGATAAGATGTCAAAACATCGAGCATGCCCTGTCTGGTTGGCAAAACATGTTTTGGCAAGCCATTTCCAGTAGATTTGGGATCCAAATTCAACAAGGCCTGATGGAACTGGCTGACAACGTTATGGAGTAAAGAATTCGGGGGGAGGGCTCTGTCAATGTGCAAGATTCACTGGGTTAACTGCCATGATTTTTGGCTCACCTGTGAGCCTTTACCATCACGCAGTGTCCGTCGTCGTCCGTCGTCACCTGTGAGCCTTAACCATCACGCAGTGTCCGTCATCGTCCGTCGTCGTCATCGTTAGACATGGGTGGCACGTTTTGTAACCACTGAAGCTATTGAACTCTAACTTGCTACACATGTACCCCCGGGTGATTGCTACTCAGAGGCCAAATTGCGGTCTCATTGTCATAAAGGTTTCTTGAGTGATATTTCTATCTGACCTTCTTGTGATTGTCCCAATCTTATGATGAATTAATTAAAACTTGGCCACTAGAAAATCCTTATTTTGTCATTTTGTACTCATTGGCTCACTGTCTATACAACACCGCTGTGTCCGTCGTCATCGTCGTCGTCATTGTCTATATCCTGTTTCAAAAACAGTGGCATGTTTCTTAACCGCTGGAGTTATGAACTTGACATTTTGTACACAGGACCCCTCAGGTCAGGTGACCTTTGACAATGAATTTTGGTCCGATTTGATTCTTGACTTAATTACATGCTTACAAAAGAGTAGAATGTGTTTAGGACAGTCGAGATAGTTTTTACAAGTGTGTCATGTGTGGAATAGTAAGGGGGCATCTTCGTAAAGGAGCAAGGATATCTGGGTTCAAAAGCTGAATCGACACTGAATGTTAACACCTTGAGTGTATAGCGATGTACAGGGTGGCCCAGAATTATTTTTCCTCACACAATGGATACACAATAGAATTCTATTGTCCAAAGGAAAATAATTCTGGGCCTCCCTGTAGATAGATCTACGTCTATTACACCCAACCATTCAGTGCCCAATGACGCTATTCTACATTGTTGAACAGGTGGTCTCATTGACTGTGGCAATCCCCTCTTTGAAACGATGTCAACTACACAAGCGGCATCTGGTGTGCCGGTCCTGAACCGAAGAAGTTCTATACATCATCTTATCTAACGAAATGAATGTCGAGTCTATTATAGCAGTGAACAATGAAGATGAAGAATTTCAATCTACCTCTGTCTTCTTTACTTTGTCTGGTGACAACATCAAGAGGAATCAATGGAGAAAAGAAATTTTGTCTCTTTCACAGTATCAGTCTGGGCGGCCGTACATCATGCCCAGGTCCTTGATGCTCGCATTATTGCATTTCCTTATTTAACTATGATAATAATAATAATAATAATAATAATAATAATAATAATATAATAATAATAATAAACTTTTATTAATGATTAAGGCCATCGGCCCCTTACAATAATACAAATAATTATATCAGGCAATACAACTCAAGATGACAAAACAAAATAATACAATTAGAATTCGAGTCTCCTACCCCTACTCTTGTATAGAAAAACTGACAAATTACACAAGGTTTCTGCACACTAACTATTCATTGAGGAGACAAAGGAATACATCGTTGGCACAGAGAAAGGTAACAATCTGGTACAAAGATATTGCAAAAATGCACATACATTCAAAACATAAACTAGCTCTCAGCAAGAGCTTGCGGCGGTGAAGTGCAGAAAGCAAAAATGACAAGTTGGTGAAATAGGGAGGGATTTTATTCACAGATTGAAAATGCTTTGACTTAGTGAATGTTCAATGGAGTAAGGCATTTAATAGGAGAAGCTTCCCGTTCACTTTTACAGTAGAAACCATGAAATCAAAAAAGGAATGTCTGTGGAAATGAGCTGTTTTTGATAAAAATCATTTGATGTTGGAAAATAGATATGTTTACATGGTTGAAGGGAAGTGAAGGAGCAGACTGCTCTATAGTGGAGTCTGTCATTCATAATAATCACTGGCACCCTGGCTACTGAACGATTGGAAGCTCATGTCGCTACCAAGTGTGACGTGACTGCGTATTCTAACTGTGAAGATGCTCCACCATAGATCTCATCTTTCTGATGAGACGTCCAGAAATAGAGCCAGGATCCTCACTGTCCATGTCATCTGTATCAAGTTTTAAAAAAGTGGTACGTTTCTTAACTGCTAGAACTCTCCAGGTCAGGTGACCTCAGACACTGATTTCGGTCCGATCTGATTCTTGACTTAGCCATCAGCAGGCCAAAAGTGAAAACCTAAAAAGTGTGATATCTCTCTTATAAGTGAATCGTTTTCAATAATGTTTTTATGGTAGGTATTCCGATGTGTTAATGGTGTAAATTGGCTGTGAGTGTAAGTATGGCACATTTCTTAACCGCAAAAGCAATGAACCTGAAATTTGGTACACATGACTCCCTACGTCAGATAACCTCTGACAACGAATTCCAGTCCGATCTGATTCTTGACTTCAAAACTGAAAAGGTAAAAAGTGCAATATCTTATCAATTACTCGTTTTCAATAATATTGTTACGGTAGGTACTCCTTCTTGCAACTGCACAGCAAATAAGTCATGTCTAGGTCCCACAGTCTGTACAATACCGCAGTGTCCGGCGTCTGTCGCCCTAGTCGTCATAGTCGCCGTAGTCGTCAGTCGTCAGTCATCAGTCATCCGTCATTGTCTGTCATCGTTCGTTGTCGTCTGTATCCTGTTTCAAAAACCGTGGTACATTTCTTAACTGCTACATGTAGTAAGTCTATGAACTTGAAACCTTGTACACAGGCCCCTCCAGGTCAGATGACCTCAGACAATTATTTCGGTCCAATCTAATTCTTGACTTAGCCATCAGCAGGCAAAAAATGAAAACCTAAAAGGTGTGATATCTCTCTTATAAGTGAATCATTTTCGATAATATTTCCTAGCAAGGATACATCACATATCATACGGGTTATTGATTTGACCTACTTTTCACTAAGGTCACGTAGGTCAAATGGTGTAAATTGGCTGTTTGAGTGTAAATATGGCACGTTTCTTAACCGCTAAAGCTATGAACCTGAAATTTGGTGCACATGACTCCCCATGTCAGATAACTCGGACAATGAATTCCGGTCCGATCTGATTCTTGACTCCAAAACTGAAAAGGTAAAAAGTGCAATATCTCTGCATGAATTCTTAACCACCAAATATCTAGCGAAATACAAATACTTGTGATCATTACTGAAAAATGTGAAAAAGATTGAAAGAATCTCACTGAAAAGCTTTTGTGCAGCATTGAAATGGCATGAAACGATTGACAAAGCCATCAGCTGCATTGAGACTGAAGTCAGGGGCAGGTTTGCTGTGTGACCATGGATATCATTTATCTTTCCTGTGTCCTTTCATGGTAGACTTCGTGCATTAATCTCGCTGTGTGGCTCCAGACTTGAAACCAATGATGCCATTACTCTGTAACCCAGGCCGATAGACCAATTTGCCACCATTTGAACCAAAAAACCTCATTCTCTCTTCGGTCTGAAGTGGTCGGCTGATGCTCTCAGAATTTGATTCTTGTCTGAAAAGAAGAGACAACAAATAAATACTCTTGTTTAGACCTAACACCCATGACTTTGTTTAAATTGCTTCTTCAGCAGACATTTCCACCCTGGGCACAGCCCCAACAGTTTTATTCATCACCAACAATGGGTCAGGGCTTGAGTTAGAGTTTATTAATTGAGTTTAGAAAAGGGTCTAAAGTTTGATATGAGGCAACGCTACTGATCCACCTACATGTATCATATTGGCTCCAGTGTCATCATCATTGTGTGGCATTGATTCCTCTCTCTTCAATGATATAGTTCTATGGGGTCCTGAACTCTTGCGATATGTAGGGACTGGACCTGATCAACACTGCAGGAGTATAAAGCAGTAAGTACAACTTTCAAACAGACTAAAACACTGGAAGATAAAAAACGAAGAATTATAATTTTTTACCAATTTGGTGGGAAAAGTGCATAATTCTACCTTAAAGAACAAAAGAAACATTTGTCTGAACTTTACAATCCCCGATTGACGTAACCCTGCAGAACAACGCAACATGTAGTAACAATAAACAAGCCTGCCAACCCCATTGGTTGATAGGTGACTACACTGGTTGATTACACTGGAACTCGTTTTAGTCCATCGGTTGTCCTCATGGCTCATTTTGAAGTGCCTATGTCTTACGGTTACAAAACATGCACCAGGTTGACGGATGGGGGAAGGACAGACACCATTCTGTGGTGATGGATGGAAGGACAGCTACCATCCTGTGTTCATGGATGGAAGGACAGACACCATTCTGAATAGTTATCGTGCTAAATTTTTTGTCAAGGTCATTTCTTTGGCTGTTCTTCCTCATTGCCAGATTTGCTGTGCCTGTGTCTTACAGTTTCGGAATGTGCACCGTGTTGACGGATGGAAAGACAGACGCCATTCTGTGTTGACGGAATTCTGCCTTGACGGATGGAAGGACTGACACCATTCTGAAAAGATATCGTGCTAAAGAGAAACATGCATGATGATGATGGATGGAAGGACAGACACCATTCGGAATAGTTATCGTGCTAAATTTTTTGCCAGGGTCGTTTCCTTGGTTGTTCTTCCTCATGGTCAGGTATGAAGGGCCTAGGCCTGTGGTTGAGAGGCAACACGATTTCTTGCTTAATCAACACCTGAACTCATTTTAGTCCCTCTGACGTCACAATCCCGATTGCGGCCATACCGTATCGATCCTTTGAATAACTGGGACAATGGGCGATCAGTGGGACATGGAGTTCCATTCCCAAAATTACCAAGTCCTGACAAGCTTATAGACAAAACGTATAAAGTGCAAAATACCAAGACCAAGGGTTTCCTCAAGAAACATGCAGTAAGACTCGCATCGATCAACAACGACAAGAGAGTCCTTCCTCTACTGGAATATGCCCCAACACCTTCGTAACCCTACCACAAGAAACACCTAGACTGTCCTGTGTCTGGACGTTATGCAGTGGACAAAAGCATAATCTGTTCTGATCAGAGGATTGCGGCTGCGTTTCCTGTATCCGACGGTGAAACCACATTCGACTCACTATCTGCTCTATTAGAGAACTACTCTGGTTGCCAGACTGGCCCAGAGGATTGCGGCTGGGTTTCCTGTGTCAGACAAAGGAGCCACATTCGACTCACTATCTGCTCTATTAGAGAACTACTCTGGTTGCCAGACTGGCCCAGAGGATTGCGGCTGGGTTTCCTGTGTCAGACGACAGAATCACATTCGACTCACTATCTGCTCTATTAGAGAACTACTCTGATCAGACGATTAAAACCTGATCACTCGTGTCAGATGGCAAACCAAAGCATAGCATACATATTCTGACCAGAATACTGACCATTAAAAACATTGATAAAGATTCGAAGTGCCGAGGCCCGTCAAAGACCTCCAAGACAAGGATCAAAGTCTTGTGTTTATAAGTTACCATTGTATGCCTTAGAGATGGCAAAATGAAACTGTTTAGACAAGAAGTCTCTCCAAATGCCTCATAGAAGCTGAGGGATTAAAATCTTGTCTTTATTGGCTAACAAATGCTTACCCTTTCCAAAGACATCCTTTCGGGAGGTATAATTCCCACGGGAGTGACTGGCTCTTCCACCCTTCCCCCACTCCCCCCGTGCGAACGTATCATTAGATAAAGCCAGGTCCTTGAGATCGTGGTGGAATGTCAAGAAAAATTGCAAGCAGATGCCAGGGAGACCACTATCTGACATCCATAACAGCTTACCTCCCTCTTTAGCTAGTTACAGTCGGTGTGACACAACAGGCGAGTATAGTGGTTGCCATATTGATTGATTTATAACATCATTTGAAATATATCCCATCAAGAAATATGACAAAATTTATGTCATATTACACACCGATGAAGGATGAGGCCGATAAAAACAATAGAGTGGGAATGAATCACTTTTGGCAGTTCATAAAAAGTTAAAGATAGGATGAAGGTATATCCCAAAATTACCAAGACCACGGGTTTCCTCTGCAGAAACATACAGTAAGACTCGCATCGATGTTAAGTCAACAACGACAAGAGAGTCCTTCCTCTCCTGGAATATGCCCCAACACCTTGGTATCCCTACCACAAGAAAGATCTAGACTGTCCTGTGTCTGGACGTTATGCAGTGGACAAAAGCATAATCTGTTCTGATCAGAGGATTGCGGCTGCGTTTCCTGTATCCGACGGTGAAACCACATTCGACTCACTATCTGCTCTATTAGAGAACTACTCTGGTCGCCAGACTGGCCCAGAGGATTGCGGCTGGGTTTCCTGTGTCAGACGGCGGAATCACATTCGACTCACTATCTGCTCTATTAGAGAACTACTCTGATCAGACGATTAAAACCTGATCACTCGTGTCAGATGGCAAACCAAAGCATAGCATACATATTCTGACCAGAATACTGACCATTAAAAACATTGATAAAGATTCGAAGTGCCGAGGCCCGTCAAAGACCTCCAAGACAAGGATCAAAGTCTTGTGTTGATAAGTTACCATTGTATGCCTTAGAGGTGGCAAAATGGAACTGTTCAGACAAGAAGTCTCTCCAAATGCCTCATAGAAGCTGAGGGATTAAAATCTTGTCTTTATTGGCTAACAAATGCTTACCCTTTCCAAAGACATCCTTTCGGGAGGTATAATTCCCACGGGAGTGACTGGCTCTTCCACCCTTCCCCCACTCCCCCCGTGCGAACGTATCATTAGATAAAGCCAGGTCCTTGAGATCGTGGTGGAATGTCAAGAAAAATTGCAAGCAGATGCCAGGGAGACCACTATCTGACATCCATAACAGCTTACCTCCCTCTTTAGCTAGTTACAGTCGGTGTGACACAACAGGCGAGTATAGTGGTTGCCATATTGATTGATTTATAACATCATTTGAAATATATCCCATCAAGAAAATATGACAAAATTTATGTCATATTACACACCGATGAAGGATGAGGCCGATAAAAACAATAGAGTGGGAACGAATCACTTTTGGCAGTGCATAAAAAGTTAAAGATAGGATGTATAAGGTATATCCCAAAATTACCAAGACCACGGGTTTCCTCTGCAGAAACATACAGTAAGACTCGCATCGATCTTAAGTCAACAACGACAAGAGAGTCCTTCCTCTCCTGGAATATGCCCCAACACCTTTGTATCCCTACCACAAGAAAGACCTAGACTGTCCTGTGTCTGGACGTTATGCAGTGGACAAAAGCATAATCTGTTCTGATCAGAGGATTGCGGCTGGGTTTCCTGTATCAGACGGTGAAACCACATTCGACTCACTATCTGCTCCATTAGAGAACTACTCTGGTTGCCAGACTGGCCCAGAGGATTGCGGCTGGGTTTCCTGTGTCAGACGACAGAATCACATTCGACTCACTATCTGCTCTATTAGAGAACTACTCTGATCAGACGATTAAAACCTGATCACTCGTGTCAGATGGCAAACCAAAGCATAGCATACATATTCTGACCAGAATACTGACCATCAAAAACATTGATATGGACTGTATTAAATAATGCTCTAGCAGAGAGCAGGCAACTATTATGTCTTGAAATTTCTAAATCAGGAAAAAGGTTTCCAAATAGGGAAGTTACTAGACTCGGAACTTGGTGTGTGCTTGGCCATATGATCGCATTCGACTATCACTTCAACTACCACTTCAGACTTCATGGAAATATAGTAAACAGGCATCTTGGTTTGTTGTATGCAGTTTTAGCTCAATCAGTAAGAGGCAGAATAGACTGAAAGACACCTTGATAGAAGAGAAATTATACTTGCTCCTCTTGTACAGCTGACCATTAAACCGACATCTCTCTGGATGATGATCAACTGAAAGTAAAAATTAGAAGAGGGAACAGAAATATTCAAGTGTTGAAATCCAGTTTGGGTTCCTGGCAATGCTGATTACACTTCAACTTCAAATAAATCTCAAATGTTTGACATAAATGTGATCTTGTAGGTCATAATTGTGAGGCACTCACCTTTTTACACACTCCTCAGCCCAGGCACAAGCCATGTGCTCTCTGATTCCAAATGCACAGACCAGTTGGAACTGGTTCTGCTAATTAAGTCATGAGCATGTGACCAAACCCCATTCATTCCCCCCAGAAAACTGGTTGAGCTAATAGGGTCATTTGACCCTCTTAGTCTTTTCATTGAGGCATGTCCTAATGACTGTATTGTTGAATCTAATCTAATCCCTTGTCCATTGTCCAGTGTCCATTGTCCTGGGGTCCATTAGCAATGCCACTATTCTAATTCTTGTCCTTACAATGCCTTTCTTCTTCTATTAATAAAACTACTTGTCATGGATGATGATTGGATTAGTTTTCTGAAAGGAGGAATAATGTCATCATTATTGCATCTTGACCATCAAGATTTTTGCATCTTGCTCTATTAGCATTTGGCTCTATACTATAGAGCATGAATTCTTAACCACCAAATATCTATATGGTGAGCGCAATGGCCGCTGGCCTTTTCATTGAAGCTAGTGGTTGTACGTAGAGTGACAAAATGTTTATGGTGGGTGTATCTAATGAGGTTAAATGACATATCACCCGGGTTTTTGATTTGACCTTCTTTTCAAGGTCACAGAGGTCAAAGTTCACTAAATCACCGATAGGTGGCACGTTTCATTTCTATTTGAGCAAGAAGGTTCTCAATTTGTGAGGACAGGGACCCTCTATTCTACAAAGTTCTATGCTTTGTTGAGGCATCGTCATTACAAATATCAGTTTGTAAAAGTAAAGTTTGTTTATTAGAGTGTCACCCCTAATGAAAGGTCCAGCTAGCTTTGGCTTATGAGACACTCTTTACTTCAAAACTCCTCTCTCTAATGACCGGCTTCTGGTGAGAAGCCAGTTTTTTAACTAGCTGGCGGCTAACCAACCAGCCACATCGGAAAGAGGTTACCAGCGGGCCTCGAACCTTCGACCTTCCATTCACGAGGCGGACGCCTTAACCACTACGCCACCAAGATCGGTTTGTATATCTGGTGTTGTCTAATGACAAATAGCAAATGATGTTCTATTCCTCCAGATACACGTGGCATATTCCGCTGACCTACATCACCGATTCCATGTCAACAAAGGATCAGATCTGGATGCATCGTGGACCAGGTAGGCGGAAAGTGATAAAATCTTCTCCAAAGATGTGTAAACGGGCAATGGTAAACGGGGAGACTTACCTGTAAGGTAGAAATGGGACGATTTGCCGAGCGGGCAGGCTTTGAGGGACTTGTCTGTGAGACAGCGTGCTTCAGGAGGCTGGAGCGGTATGAGACCAAGTTGATCTGATCGATGCTTGGGAAGACTATGTTACCAGTGAAGAAGAGTTGAGCGCTGACCATCAACTAGGACATTAAGAGCTCTATAAATGATATTAAGCGATTTGTAATAAGTAGGAAAAAACTGGAGAGCTACGCTGTCGAAGAAAGTCGCCTTGTCTATCCCAAGAGTACGCTAGGAATCCAACCCAGGACCTCCGAGGTGACATGCCCCTACACGCGTAGGTGTTTCCTCTTGGCCACTCTGACAGCCCCAACAGTGTTCCTAGTTATACATCTGTGTAGTCACTGATGAAGTGTTTCATTTTCCAGGAGCGATAGGCCTACCCAAAGCCTGGAAGTGGTACAAGGCAAACGTCAACCAGTCAGGATTCTACCGCGTGAATTACCCCCAAGAAAACTGGAATGCTCTGATCAAACAGTTGAAGGAGGATCATAACAAATTGTCTGCCTCTGATAGGGCGGGGCTGGTAGATGATGCATTTGCTTTAGCACGGTAAGGAAATTAAATGTCGGAAATGGTACCATGAGAAAGTGCTGATCAAGAGCTTTCCAACGAATGGTCAGGTCGATAGGTTTACAATGTTACCAATAGAAAGTGCTCCTTGTGAGAGAAATTGACTGGCCCAATTTGCCCTGATGACTCCACAGGCTGAGAGAAAACTTCTTCAGCTCATTTGAACTCTAATAGTCTTCATCTTCTGCATACAGTTCTGTTATCTGGTGACTCACCACACATCACCAAGTAAGTCTACACCTAGTGACGCCAAGGACACTATCCTATAGTCGCATATCTTCGCACCTACTGGCTCTGAGAGGATGTCATTGCTACCTTCAGCTTATGATCATTCCTCCCTTTCAGAGCTGGGAACATTACGCAGGTTACGGCACTCGAACTGACCAAGTATCTGGAGAACGAGGAAGAATACACACCATGGCGAGCGGCAATCGCCGTCCTGGATTATATCAAGAAGGTTCTGGAAGGATCAGAGGGATTTGAATATTACACTGTAAGTTAAGTCCTTTGGCATTTACTTTCAGTATTCAGGAGACGATTCCACAGCAATTCACAGGCCTTGCCTTTTATAAGGCACTCGGCACCTTAGTGTAACTTAAACTGACCTCCTTTTATGTTGACTTTGGACATTGATGAGCAAAACTCCAGCAACCACCACGCAATGACCCAACGTCCATCCCCAGTTCACCCCTTCATCTCTGTCCCAAAACTGATTGGAAAAGTGACCTGGCATGCCTTCTTGATGTCATGTCGCTTTGACAAACCAGATAAACACAACGCTTCTAACCTGCTATGTCCAATCTGTCGTGCAAAGCCTACTAAAGTGAAGTGTGTATTGGCTGTAGCAGGGCCTCCTTTGATCAAGTTCCATCTTCTTCTTCCAGAAATATCTTCAGAATCTTATGAAGAAGCAGATTCGTGTACTCGGTTGGGAGGACAAGGGATCACACCTACAGAAATACCTCCGCTCTCTTCTGCTTTACTCAGCCGTGAGAACTGGGGATACGGATATCGCACAAAAGGGACGAGAGTTGTTTAGGCAGTGGATGGAGAATGGTACAAAGTGAGTATGATTTTGCCAACTGCTTGTGAAATGAAAAGGTTTGGGTAAAAGTAGGAAAGATTTGGGTGGTCTTGAGAAACATCTTTGCTGCCTTCCGCTCTACTCAGCTCTTGACCCTCTGCTGTCTCAGCCAATGTTCCTTAGCTGTTTTCTTACATGGTCTCTTGTTTTGACCCTCTACTGTTCGTTGTTTCACTGTAAAACAGGAAAGATTTGGGTCTTGAGAAACATCTTTGCTCCCTTCTGCTCTACTCAGCTCCTGTTTCAGTTCCTTGTTTCGCTGTTTCGTCCCGTGGGTCAAGAAAATCTTGGAGCAAATGGCCTTGAAATAACATCATTGTTTTGTCCCACCGCCACGACCAGAGTTCATTCTACAACCATATTCGCTAGGGCTGTTCTGGCCTATGGTTCAAAATGATCTTACAGCAAGAGGCCAGGAAAGTACTTAACAGTTTCGTCTCACCTGCATGGCCAGTTCAGCCTATTGCCATTTTCACCCATTGCTGTTGTGCCTGATCAGTCATGAGCCAAAACAACCTGGCTCCCTTGTAACTTCGCAACAAAAGCGATTTAATCCTGTCAATTTCATCATTTCCTTTAGGATCTCACCAAATTTAAGGTCGACCGTCTACCGAGCGGGGGTCCAGTACGGTGGAGAAAAAGAATGGAATTACTGTTATCATATTTTTAACACGACCGTCATTCCGGTTGAAAAGTCTCAGATGCGGCAAGCACTGTCTATGACGAGGGATGCTACTCTTTTGAATAGGTTAGTATAAGATAAAGACCAAATCAAGACTTTTGTTGGAAACCCAGTTGATTTCCACGGCTGTTTTTGCTTGTTCAACATTGCCAAGTACTCCAGGGACAAACGCTTCCAAACGTAATCAACGAAGACTTGTGTTTGACGCCAGTGACTCCCGAAACCAAGGCCAGCGTCCCAGTTTCTGCAAATGTGTGTGATTTGTGTTGTGGTGGAGGAGCCCTTGTGGATTAGACTTGCAGTGAAGAGGTCCCTGGTTCAAACCCGACCGTCGGCTTCAGATTCTAAGCAGGTCTCTTTGTCTCACTTGCATTACTCCACCCAGATGTATAAACGGGTACCGGTCAGAATGCTAGGGTTGTAGCGCTGATTGAGCAGCTCGTCCGAGGTCTTCTGAGAGGTTTCAGAATAGACCAGGGCTAAAGGGTGAAGGCGATGACACCTCTTCCACAAGTGATTTCAACAAATAACACCAAAACTGTTTTTACGATGATGTTAAAGTCTATTGATTATCAAACTTTGTTCTCTTTAGGTTATTACGGATGAGTCTCGAGCCAGACAAGATTAAACCTCAAGATACGACCGGCGTTATAATGTCCATCGCACATCACTCAGCAGCCGGGAGGATTCTCGCGTGGGACTTCATCAAGCAACATTGGGAAAAAATTACTAAAAAGTGAGTAGCGTGGAACCTCCTTTAGCGGACACCTCTCTATTAGGACACGTCTATTGTGAGACACCCTCTCTTGTGAGGCCGCTGCTATGGGTACCACATTGGTGTCCAGTCAATTCACCTCTCTAATCAGGACACCTCTCTATTAGATACAGCATTCGTCCTTATTTGAGAGGTTATATTACCCGTAATTTCTAGGTACAGAGAATTGGACATTACACGTTTCATTACAACAGGGGATATTTTACAACAGAGAATCTGTTGAATATTCTCCTTCAGGGCCAACACAACGATTCCACAATGTAATATGAAGGCCCTGAACATGCACAATCGTCATTATTATGATATTTCTAGGTATGGAGAATCGGATGTTACACGTTTAATATTACAAGTAGGGGGTCATTTTACTACAGAATACAGATATGAAGAGGTAGGTTACTCATGTTACCATAGTAACTAATGTGTTTTGTTAAAGGGGAAATGACATTTGCTAATTCTAGGATTGTTGAACTTTGCCATGGAGAGTTAAGATCCTGTTTAGCATCGCTATGGCAAAGCTAACAATCCAAGATTTGCGAATGTTTTTTCCTATTTAATCTTTCGGAAATGCTAATTGTGTTATTTCGTTTTTTTAGTACAAGTGCTTTTCACGTTGCTAGACTACTGCAAAAAGTCCCTGGGAAATTTGCGACAGAATACCATTATAATGAGGTATATTTTCTGGGATTTGGCATGGTTGATGGTGTGGGACAGAGAAGGGTTGAGGAAAATGGTCAGGTTGTTGGATAGGAGTCGCGTTGTTTAGTCAAGACATGATATGTCATGCCTTGGTGTCAATGCTCTTTGCATGTAGTAAAATCAATATGGAGTCAGTTGGTGTTTTGAATGATTTGGGGAGGAGTCATAGTATGTATGATTTGGATGGATTTCATTAGATATGTCACATGATGTGGACTGCATGGTTTAAAGAAAAAAATGGAAAAAATTCTGAGAGAAGGGTTTATGTACTTTATTAGAATATGGATATGATCATGTGTGGAAGAGACTATTATAGTCCCTTTAAGGGTTTGAAAAAGGTACGGGTAATATTTGTTGGAACTGAGAAGGTGCATGTCCCTTTTATGGGTTTGAAAAAGGTACGGGTAATATTTGTTGGAACTGAGAAGGTGCATGTCCCTTTTATGGGTTTGAAAAAGGTACGGGTAATATTTGTTGGAACTGAGAAGGTGCATGTCCCTTTTATGAGGCAGTAATTGGAGGTAGACTTCTTCTATTGGAAGGGGATGCAGGGATTGCAGAGTGGTGGGTTTGGGTGAAATTCGTGAAAATGACGAGATTTCAAAAATTCAATTCCTATGAAGTTTGATGTAATGATCTTTTCAATGTTCAAGACTTTTTACTACTTAAGTTGTTTTGATTGCAATACCTTACCCACCGTGGCTAAGTCAAGTCCATGCAGAAGTGTGATTTATCGGCACTAGTCTGATCTGGTCACAGAGGTGTTTTATTTGGCATTGAATTAATCATTTTAAAATTTTCAGGTGAAAAGTTTCTTAGAGTGTAAGAAGAAGATCTGTAAGGGAGCGCGCGCAACGAAGCAGGCTTTGGAGTCGATAAAAACGAGTATAAAATGGCGGGAGACGTACGAGGAGAGCGTAACAAAATGGCTGAAGGAGAACACCCAATAGGAACGCAGGATTGAACGTGATATCGGGGGCCAAGGGGCACACGCAGCGATCGGCGTCAAAAGATCAAAAAAGGGAAAGTCATGGAACCTGGAAGATCTAGCTTAATCTATGGAAGACTATTGTTAAGCTTGGTGCCCATGAATACAGATGAATGCTATCTGTCCATGAAATGAACATTCCACTTTTCATATGAGCATTATTTATGTTAACAGTGACTGTCTTGGCAGAATAATCACGTTGTATTCTCAATTTTGCGTCTCAGATAAGGGAACGCCAACTGCATTTTCCTTAATGCAGTGAGCAAGGTGAACCTTGTCCTCCCCCAAACACACATTTTCCAGAAATTTTTCACTGATTATAAGCGACTTTCTATGAAAATTATGAAGGTTTTCGAAACAACATATTCTTCAGGTCAGAGAAGAGGAGGGTACAAGGTTAATCTTGACCACTGTATAATACCATGCTTCAATTCAATACTTTCCATAATATTTATGTTCCCAAGCATTTTTCCAGGACAAAGCTGATCGTTATAAACCATGGCAGTTGCCGTGGTTACCTTGTTAACTTCTTTGAGTTAGTTTTGCCAAGGAAACATGCTATAGTTGTTGATTTTACTGTAAATATGTCATGATATTCTGTATATATCCAGTTTTAAGTCGTTGTCAATGATGTTTTTTCATGTGAGATGTGAAAAAAGACCATTATCTAGAAACATGAAAATGAAAGGACCCACAAACATATCCAGGCTCACAGTGTAGCAGTGAACCTTTCAATATACTATTTATATTTATTGTCTCGTCTTATATCAAAATTGGCTATGAAAAACTCAGGTTTATTTCATTCAATCAAAACTAAAGCCATTCCTGCTATGGTTACGAGGATAATGTCCTTTCCTCGTTTAAAACTTGATATGTATAGCGCTTTGGTGTTTTTGCATATCAAATTGCAGCCATGTTATGTTCCCATAGCAACATGTATGGTTGCTATGGTCATTTTTAATTTGATATATAAATGCCTAGCAACCATGTGTATTTCCATTGACCTATATATGTAGCTGCTATGATTGTTTGTTAATCAAGACATGTATGCCTAGCAACCATTGTGTGTTTCCTTAACAACTACTAAAAACCCTATAAAGTGCTATAAAGTGCTATGGACGTTTGTATGATATATTAAGGCATAATCGTGTACATTATTGCCCCAGTGCGGGGTAAGAAGACTATATTTATAACAAATAATATAAATAATATAAAGATTGTTTTGTGTTCAGACGTGAGGCTAATTTTGAGAATTGGCCTTGCATGTTGGTTGCTGAGCAACCAGCATATCAATATGAAAATCCTAAATTGTTGTCATAAAAGATAGTTTGAAAGTTGTTTGGAAACTAAGACTGAATACATGTATTGTAGACAAAGAGTCAAAGTGTACCTTTTGTAATATATATATAGTGGAACCTCCCTTAGTGGACACCTCTCTATAAGGACACTTGTTTTGGTCCCAAATTGGTTGTTTCCCGTTCAATTTGACCTCTCTAATCAGGACACCTCTCTATTAAGGACAGCACTTGCAGTCCCAAGGGTGTCCTCAATAGAGAGGTTCTACTGTACAATCAGTTTACTGATAAGTGCCAAAATGGCGGTTATCAGTCGGGAATTTATCATAGAAAATCTTTTTGTCGTTAGCTCAGTTCACAGTGTACATTTGCTAGTGATTGGTTGAGGGCGTGGACATGGACATTTCACTTGCTGTTTATGACACCAAAATAAAAGCACAGATTGGGGTTTTCACTAGTAAGCTTGGTTGCTAAGATATAGAAGGATGCCTTATTTGCTGTTCTTAGGCATGCATTTTAAAGCTTGATGGGCAAAGTTTTGGTGGATGTTAGTCAAAGTTGACTTTGGAAGGCCTTGAACTTGAAGTAAATGGCCTACTTTGAAACAGTTACACCTTATTCATATGTTATCTATCTTGATTTGTTTTCCGATGTACAAGAAAGTCATCATGTCATGTAGCTGCTCTTGTATATTCTGAAACCTTCTTAAAACCGTACAATCTTGCCTTTATAAACCAATGATAGGCCGTGTTTCTCTTTCTTGATAGTTGTTATTGTTGTGATTTATTGTATGTTATAGCACTTTCCCCTTGCTGTGGCCAACAATACTTTGAACAAAGGCACAGAGCATCATGTTGGGTCGTCCCCGGCCGTGCTGATATTCATGGCTAAGAACTTGAAACCAACATCCTTCTACGTTTGGTTGATCTTTAAACAGCCGGACAACAGGATTCATCAATATGCTTCTTTATTGGATCAGTCTTGTTGTACATAGATTATTGTGGACCTCGTCTACTCTGGTCTATCCTGACCTCTGATCTCTGTCTGTTAGAACTAGGAATCAAGCTAGAATTTATATCATTTTGTGTTTTGTTTTAGGTTACTAATGACATGAATGACCAAAATAAGGAACTCAATTCAGAGAATTGAGTGGGCGAATACGCCAAACATTCTGTAGTCATGGGGTTGTTTCTAAGAGAGACTAGCTTTAAGTCCTAGCAATCATCAACATTCTGTTAGTCATATGTATCGAACCACAACATACACCTACAACTTCTAGGAACTTGACCAGTGACGCACGGGTAAAGCGAAGTCCAGCCAGAAGTTTGGCAAGACTTTGGTCACCCATGTTGTGGTAACAACGTGGTTATATCGACAATCCCCATACGTAATACCAACATGGAATGCCTAATCCAGTTCCTTGTTGTAGAAATACAAGCCTAGCAGTGGTTCTAACATAGGGCTAACAACACAATTAATAATGACAATTTAACTAAATTAAATACAACCAAATATACCCTTGGTATCAAACTTGTCACCTACCTCTACAATCAATACTTAATTTTGTCCGCTCTTTAGATCTTAAAATGCTGTGTCAAAGTAATAAGCCAATTGAGGGGCGGCTGTACATAAGGCCTACTTCACATGAAGTAGACCTGTGTGCAGCAAACTGGCTTAATAACACTGACACAGTATCTTCTATATCTTGGATTGTTAGATCTTGGATGTGACTTACGGATCTCTTTAAATGAATAAGATTGGCATGGTCATACTGTCCTCCTATTCTTGAGATGGTGGCTGTTGACTTGTTTCAAAGAGGTTCAAAAATTAAAATTTAGGCGAGCGTTTACTTTTTGACCAGGTTACACTGTAAATATGGATACACATTAGGAATTGGGCTTGTATGTGGTTAGAAAAACAATAAATTATTTAGAAGATATTTCTGTTTTGTTATTATGCTTGCTACTGTAAGGTAATATTCAGTCGAGAGGTGACGGATTAGTTCCGACCTGCTGACAATATGGCTGATAGGACTAGTCTTTCGAAAGAGATCTCAGATTCACCATTGTAAAATCAGAGTTGTAAACTGACTGCATTATAAATTTCTTTGGTGACGTAGATGATGATTCCAATTGAGAGTTTTCAATTGTAAGATACTTTGGGGAAGATAAAGCTGCAAGAAGATCATTGAAAGATGGAAACACAAACCACAAGAGAGAGACACTTAAGTTTGTATGAGTACTAAGAAAGTTTCCTTTTCTAGACCTGTTCCATTTCGGTCTCTCGGCCTATTGGCTAAGATTCAGTTTGGAAAGCTTGGTTCAGAAGTCCTGTTCCATCTTGGTTTCTCGGCCTATTGGCTAAGATTCTGTGTGGACATCATGGATTTGTCACCTCAGCTGCATTCTCGGCCTATTGGCTAAGATTCAGCTGTGATGGAATTCTCCCTGTGGCCCCAAGGTCTGTGGAAGCTGGAAACATTTTATCATCAGTTGTGTATTTCCTGCATGAATAATGTGTTGGATGAGAAGAATACAAGTTGTGGAAATTGAGCAGATATACAGGAATTTTTTATTGAAAAACAGTATGGATATTGACAACTTTTCGAAAAGTAAAGGGGCACCTCTTGGATATTCCATGTCGCAAAATTAATGAGTTTATCACCAGAATCACACTTGCTAACTTGATATGTCACTAATTGAGACCTATAGTTGGTAGAGTATAGTAGAGACCACCACCTTAAAGACTTGTTTCAGAGACATCCTGTACTGTCTTCCCTAGCCCTTACATCATTTACAAGCAAAATCTCATTTGAAATATTGATATATGATTGAAATTGTAAACTGACTGCATTATAAATTTCTTTGGTGAAGTGGATGATGATTTCAACTGAGAGTTTTCAATTGTTTGGTACTTTGGGGAAGATTAAGCTGCAATAAGATCATTGAAAGATAGAAGCACAAACCACAAGAGAGATACACTTAAGTTTGTATGAGTACTAAGAAAGTTTCCTTTTCTAGACCTGTTCCATTTCAGTCTCTCGGCCTATTGGCTAAGATTCGGTTAGGGTGACGGGGAAGGAAATGGAGGCGCGGGAGAAACGAATGTCGTGAAACCGGGAGAATGGAAGAAAGTGGTGAAGAATAGGAGGAGAGGGGAAGAGTCGGTGTGGGATACGCCCACAGAAGTGCAAGATAGGTTGAGAACAGCAAAAGAAGTGTTAGAAGACAGTGACAATGAAGTAAGGGACTTATCGAGACCCCTAAGCATCGATTTAGATTCACCAACGAATGTGGAAAGAATTTTGAAGGATTTTGCGGGTAGCAGGCCGACTACTCCCGACGGGGATGCAGAGCGGCGTGAGGGCACTGCCAAGAGGGGCAATGATAGGGTAGAAAAAAGCCCAGAAGACCGATCTGTTAAAGATCAAACTACACCGGTGGTCAAAAAGCCCAACTTGGGGGTGCCACCACGCCCGAGGCGTAGCCCGCCAGGGAGGGGTCGGAATGTGCCTGCAAAACCCTTCAAACATTAACTTAATGGATCCTCTCTTTATTTTCATCTGTATATTAATGGCGGTAACTGTGGTCTCAATGAATGTGAACGGGTTATATGAAAAAAGGACGAGTGTTTTAAATAAAATAGTAAGGTTAAAGTGTGATGTGGCATGTATACAGGAAGTGCATGTGGTGCCGGACAATTTGGGACCATGGATTAATCGGAACTACGGACTTCATTTCTATAGCAGTAGCCAGGCCCACGCAGGCGCGGCCATCATTACCAGAACTGCTGTAGAAAGGGAGTTTGTAGTTCCAGGGGGGTTAGAGGGGAGAATATGCCATGTGCGCCTGGGGTCCGGCACGCATGTTCTCTCTGTATACATGCCCACACAGAATCCAATTAAAAACCACGATAAAGCTATAATCTTCTGTCAAAAGCTAAAAGAGTATGTGAGGAAATTTAGGGGGGAACAGTGGATTTTAGGGGGGGACTTTAATTTTGCTTCGGGAAGGAACGATAGAGGGACGGGGACTTTGTTACCAGGGGACATCTTGTATAAAAAGCTTTGGCAGGAGATTATAGATTTATTAAATATTAAAGATGCATTTAGGGATTTAAATCCCACGGTAGATAGTTTCACTTTTTATAGAGGCCAAACTAGGTCCAGAATTGACCGTATTTATACGAATTTAAAGGTAGGTAAGGTAGATCATGTCCCACTGGTTTTTACAGACCATTACGGTGTGTTGGGTGCGGTAGAAAGTACAGGGAAGAAGAAAATGGGAAAGGGATTTTGGAAAATTAATAATAGCCTATTAGGGGAAGAGGGGACAGTAAGGGAGGTAACACAGTTTTGGAAGGGTTGGCAAAAAAGGAAGGGAAATTTTGGGTGTCCAATAGAGTGGTGGGAGAAGGGGAAACAAAAGTTACAGGGGATCTTCAAAAGGAATGGTAAGAGGGTGAACAGGGAGAGAGGGGAAGGTATTTTAGCTTTGGAGAGGGAGTTGGACTTTTTGGGGAAGGAGAGGGACAGAGGGGTGGACATTACAAGGCGGTGGGGGGAAGTAAGAGGGGAATTGAGCAAATTGGAAATGGCAGATTTGGAGGGGGCAAAAGTGAGGGCCGGGGCAAAATTCATAGAGGAGAGGGAAGCACCGACCACTGATTTTTTCAAGGTAGAAGTGAGGACAAAGACAGTTATTGATCAGTTAAAGGATGAAAATGGAAAGGTTTTAGAAGAACAAGATGAAATTTTAAAAGAGGTACAAAGGTTTTACGAGAATTTATATAGGAAAGGTGATACGGTAAAGGTGGCTAGGGACAGGTTCGCATCAAAAATCCATAAGAAACTAACTGGGGAACAACAAAATAAATTGGAGGGTTTGTTATCTACAGGGGAGGTTTTGAGGGAATTAAAAAATATGAAGGCGGGAAAATCACCGGGGATTGATGGGTTAGGAAAAGAGTTTTATTTGTATTACTGGGAGCTATTGGGGGACGATTTGGTAGAGACTATAAATAATGTATTTTTACGGGAAAAACTGGGGGGAACGATGAAAACGGCAGTGATATCTATTTTGTTCAAAAAAGGGGATCCGAGGGAGATTAAAAATTATAGACCTGTAAGTTTGCTAACGGTAGATTATAAGATTATCACCAAAGTTTTAAAGTCGAGACTGTCGGGGGTCATGGGCGACCTAGTGCACCCTGATCAGGCATGCGGAGTCCCCAAAAGATCAATCAATGATCAATTGTTCAATATTCAAACCGTCATCGAACATGCGGCGGACTCCGGGGGTGCACTGGTGGCCGTTGACCTCCGAAAAGCCTTCGATTTAGTATCTCATGAATGGCTATTTCAATGTTTAGAGACCATGAGGTTTGGCCGAAATTTTATGAGATGGATGAGGGTGCTGTATGATGCGCCGGAGAGTAGGGTGCTGGTGAATGGATTCCTGTCAGGGACATTCAGGGTGGGCAGATCAGTTAGACAGGGCTGCAGTCTGTCCCCGCTGCTGTTTGTACTCTGCCAGGAGCCGCTCGCCTGCGCCGTGCGCTCCGACGAACGGGTGCGGGGCATTAAGCTGCCTAACGTAAAACAAGAGGTTAAAAACATTGCCTTTGCGGATGATGCCACGCACCCGATTGCAGCACCCTGTATACGAGCTCTATTCTCCATATACAATGATTTCGGCCAAGCCTCGGGGTCTGATATAAATATATCAAAGACAGAAATATTATTGTTAGGCGGTTTTTCGCACCAAAACATCCCTATAGAGTACAGGAAATATATAGTGAAAATTTCAAACATTTTGGGGATACCCTGGAACAAGGCAGGGCCTTGTGGGAAGACATATTGGAAGAAAATCATGGAAAAAGTGGGGAAAACAATAAAGTTATGGGAAAATAGACACCTGTCCTTTATAGGGAAAGTTTTGGTGATAAAAACCGTCCTCGTTTCTAAATTATGGTACGGAGCGAGAATTATGAAATTGCCAATGAAACATTGTACCGGGTTTGTGAAATTATTGTTTAAATTTTTATGGTCAAACAAAATGGAATTGATTAAAAGAAGCACTATGGTGCAGGCAATTGAAGATGGAGGGGTAGGGATGCCGCATGTAGCCAGTAAATGTCGGGCCCTGTTCATGGAAAGGTTAAAAAGACTCTACCACGTACAAGACGAGGGGGTCACACAGCCATGGATAGGGTACGGCATTTACAAAGCGGGCATAACACTGCGGCATCACTGCCCCGAAATTGCCAAAAATACTTATATGCACAGAGTTATTGGTAGACACGGTGTGTGGGAAGAGGTTTTATACCAGTGTAAAGCGGCAAAGTTGGGTATGGGTAGGTCACAATGGGTTAAAATCACAGCTGCTGCTTTATATGAGAAAATTATGAAAAATGGGGTTCAAATCCCACATACCGTGTGTACCAAAATGTATAATATCAACTGGAAAAAGATATGGAAAAACATATGGCACAACAAAATTTTATATAATAATGAGAAAGAACTATTTTATAAATTTGTACACAAAGCATTACCTGTAAAATCCTTGTTTAAATATTTGCCAAATATCCAGAAGAACTGTGCGAGGTGTGAAGTGCAGACGGAATCCATGAAACATGCTTTTTATGATTGCGCTACGATACAGCCTGTTTTGAACTCGTTGTCAAATTTGTCAAGAATACAAGGATGGCCAGCGCCAACCTGGGAAAATATCACATGTCCGGTTTTTGCAAATAGCAAAGGGGTAGATAAAATAGTGGGGGTTTTGGGGATTTATATTCACACGATTTGGACAGGGAGAGCCAGTCTTTGGCAGGGGAAAAATCGAAATGAGCAAAACGAATTCGACAACAGAGTTCAAAACAGACTGTAAGGGGATTCCCCACAATGTGGGAATGGTATACGATTTTAAAAATTCACGTCGTTAGCGTATCGGCTTGCTAGCCTGTCGGGAACGTGCATGATTCGGACGCGGGAGGTCCCGGGTTCGAACCTGCCATATTCCACTGTTCAATTTCCTTCAAAAATATATTTTTTTCCCTCTTGTTTTCTTTTTCCTTCATTCTTTTTGCATTTTACATCTTGCATAGTTAGTTGTAAATATTGTAAATATATGTATATAGGGTATTAATTGAATGCACGCACAGAAATGTGAATTTTAAAACATAGTATAAAATTTTTTGGCGACTTAGATTAGCCCAGTTCCCAAGCAGGGGTCAGAATGAGACCAGATGGATGGTCTCGACCCCTTGCACTGGGCGCACATATGTATATACTTGCCATTGAGCACTATAGGCACATTGTTTTAAACATGAGTTATGAATTATGTTATTAATTTATGTTTTAAACCTTTATGTTTTATGTTATTATGTTATTATTTTATGTTAGTATGCCTTCAATTTACACTGGCACGTTTTATCCACATTGATTTAATCAGATAATTAAATGTTCCGTTTCTATTGGTGCTACAACAAAAATAATAAAATGTTAAATATCAAAATGCAATAAGTGGTGCCAATAGTTTTGAATATTCCGTACACGTATATACTTGGTGCTCACATGTTAATTAATTCTTCCATTGGTGCTAAAACAAAAAAAGTAAACAGTTAAGATTATAAAGTGAAAATTAGTTTCAATGGACATTATTTGGAAGGCGTATATGTATGTATGTTTTGTAAATACTAAGTCTGGGTTCACAGAGAGCGTAAGGGGAGTACTGTGAGGACGGCAACGGGCCGTTTCGGTGCCGGGGTCGGCGACACAAAGTATGACGTCGGTCTGGGCATCGGGACGGTTCGGGGGCGGCTTCGCAGTAGTCCCCCAATTCCATATGGAGTACTGTGGGATCGACGGGGCCGTCGCGACGCCGAGTGCTGTCTCGCCAATAGGGCTTTCAGCACGGGCGTCGGGACGGCACCGGACGGGCTCACAGTAAAATAATGAAAAATTTTAAACAAATAGATACATCTTTTGTAAAACCCCTGTATACAGTAATTGTAAATGAATAATTGTATATGCCCGTTTGGATACGTGAAATAAAAGATACCCACTGCGGGTTTATGCTGCAAAAAAAAAAAAGATTCGGTTTGGAAAGCTTGGTGCAGAAGTCCTGTTCCATCTTGGTTTCTCGGCCTATTGGCTAAGATTCTGTTTGGACATCATGGATTTGTCATCTCGGTTGCTTTCACGGCCTATTGGCTAAGATTCAGCTGGGATAGAATTCTTCCTGTGGCCCAGGGGTCTGTGGAAGCTGGAAACATTTTATCATCAGTTGTGTATTTCCAGCATAAATAATGTGTTGGATGGGAAGAATAAAAGTTGTGGAAACTGAGCAGTTATACAGGAATTTTTTATTGAAAAACAGTATGGAGTAAAGGGACACCTCTTGGATGTTCCATGTAGCAAATTTTAATGAGTTTATCACCAGAATATCACTTGCTAACTTGATATGTCACTGATTGAGCCCGACTGCATAAGAACGAGTACCTTTTTTACCGAAAAACAGTATGGATCTTGACAACTTTTCTAAAATGAAAGGGGCACCTCTTGGATATTCCATGTAGCAAAATTTCATGAGTTTATCACCAGAATCTCACTTTTAATTACTAACTTGATATGTCACTAATTAAGACCCGACTGCATAAGAATGTGTAACATGATGTACCGCATCCTTTCCACTATAGGAGACATCTGTATCTCATCTATTAGAGGAGATGAAGCTGCAAAAAGATGATGGAAAATTGAGAAATCAACACCAGGGGAATAATGAATTGCTGCGGTTACTTCGTAAAGTTCGCTGCGGTGGGTAAGGGTAAGGGTGGGGTGTCAGCTACTAACGTTCTAAAGTGTTTCCGAAATGCTACCAAAAAGGATAATTTTTTGGGTTTTTTGATGATTTTGATAGAATAATAGACTAACATAAGTATAATTTTCTTAAAAAGGAGTGTTTTTTGGGATTCTTAAAAAGAGTGTCGTGGATTCGCCTTGAAACTATGCCAAGGTATCTGATCAGACCGCCAGGGGAAACACACCCACAAAAGACAAAAAGCAAGCTCTAGGTCTTCTGTACAGATCTGAAAAAGTATACCTCGGCCTTCTCGGCCGTTATAACCGATCAACCTAACACAAGGTGCCACTTTTACTTATTCATTTAGGTTTTTTTCTTTCGCGTGGTTTAGGTTTATCTTCAAGTAGGTTTCTTTTTGCATCTTCATCATCTCAACGATGACACTTAATGAAATTTTATTCAATGGAAACATCTTCTAATTGATCATTAATAGTTCTTATGCAGTCATTTTGATAAAAAAAAATTTATATCCACTCTTACATGAGACTTTTATTCAAAAATTGTTGATTCTCATTACTGACTGGTGTTGATTTCATTACTGACCACCCCTCTGTAAAAATGAATCCAACCATCTCCTGTCCTCTTGTCTGTAGTGTGCCACAGTCCAGCAGTAAGATATCACTGGGTGACATGCAGTTCAATGCAGAATTCCTCCACAGCAAGAGAACTATATTTGTGACCCGTCACAGCAAAACCAGGCGCATGTCGCTCTGAGCTTGGCAGGTTGAGACGGACTCTCTGTTCATTTCACTATTGTCTGCCTTTTGTGAAATATGAGCACATCAATTTCTTCCATTATCTCCTGGTGTCATTTAGGCTCATCTTCTGTGCGACATGCGCCTGGTTTTGCTGTGACGGGTCACATTTGAAAAAGGAATCCAATAGGTTTACATTGCCAAAGACAACCCAACAAGTCACTTTTGTGTTTTCCTATTTTTATTCATGATCCACTTCAACTTGACTGTAACAAGTGTAATTAAAACCATCTTTCAATCCCTCTTAAACACTCAGCACGCTGTCAAAAAGATCAATATCAGATACCAGCACATTACGATAATTCCGTTACATTCAATGATAAACCAAAACAAACCCAGTCAAGTTTTGAGGTAGACTTCCTTGAAAAATTTCAAGTCATTCAAACATTGTTTACATTTTGAAATTCTGGACCCAGCGGCTCAAGGGACTAATGGGGTGTTAGCTCAACCAGGCCTGGTGGCTCTCTCGGGTGTTCGTCTCAAGTGTTGATTGAGTAGTCACGCCCAGAGCCTTGTCTCTTTCAGTTAGGTTCTATAATAGTATTGAATTTACCCTCACGTTACTGCCAACGTCAGCTGGCCAACCGCACCCAGGTCGTTTTATAAGTAACCTGTAAACACAAGGGTAAATTTCACAGAGATTGGTCATCATTTGATGGTAGTAATTCAGGTCAAAAGAATTATTTCGTGAGGTGAGAAGAAAAAGGGAAGGGCCATAAGTGGTTTGAGAAGAAATAGGGAAGGGCCATAAGTGGTTTTGTTGCGTTTGTAAGGTAGTGGAAAACTTGGAAAACTTGTAAATATCACATTTCAGACTAATAAAACTGATTAACTTAGCACATGCTTGTAGTTTCACATTATGCAAAGAGTTTTCAAATCATGATTAACCCTAAACCCACTAGAGATTTACATCAAGTCAAAACCGATGCAGTGGTCAATGTTAACCCTGTACCCCTGGTCTTGGGGTCACCACTGATTTAGTTTGAATCAGTGTCAGAATAGAATAGTGTAGACTGCCTGACAAGGATGGACAAGGTTAACATTGACTACTGCATAACTTTATAAACAATTTCAAACTAAGTATACAGACACAGATAAATGATAATAGTTATACATTTGAGGCAATCGGGAAAAAAACTCCAGCTTAAAGAGATCACATGACTAAGCATCACCTCAAACCGCACCAAAATACCACATTTCTACCCAAAAATACATTTTTTAATTTACTTTTTTTTGCGATTTTTGTTATCAGCAGGAATCTGGTACTTGATGCAGCGATGAATATCGTGGCAATTTTCACATCTTTTTCCTTTTGCAAATGAAATGCAAATTAAATTTTTGTCAATTGTTGTAATTCTCGAAATCTGCACATTTTTGATCGTTTATAGTATGATGGCTCCTGAGAGAGTTTACAGTACCAGGACCAATAGAAATTTGTTTCAGATTCAGTAGTTCACGATGTTCACAACTTGCTGGGATCCGTTTTGCCATTGAGTAGTTTGTTGTCTAATCACATGGTAGCCACCCAATCATGGATGATTTTGCTAGCAGACTCCAGAGTTTCATCTTTCTGCAATCGGAGAAGAAACAAAAATTTAACCATTTTGTCACGAAGCAAGCACAAATATTCAGTCAATATTTCTGTGTTTTCTTAAGTTATCTTCGGCATTAGTTCCAACCAAATGCGACTAAAAGCACTATTGCCGGGCACACACTCTGCAATTCTTGTTGCATATTGCAAAGATTACAGATATCAAATAGATATCCAAGGCAAGATGAGCGTTTTAGCGTGGCACAACTGTTTAGGCACCAATCAGGTTATTGGCCTGGTGACTCTGACTTTGGCAAGAGGTAGAGTCCACGCAAGCTACTCATGCTTCTCACATGGTGGGGTCTTAAACCTGCCCTGGCATAGACACCACAGCTTTATGTCTCATTAATAGGACTGTGAAGATCCAGGAATTTTTGTTCTTTGAAAGTCAAGCCGGTCGGGTTTTCCCCAGAATCAAACTCAGGCCCTACTGTGAGGTAGCACTAGGCTAAGAGGCTCCTTCACTATCCACTCACCTTGATAAAACAGAACCTGACCATGTTCGCAGCGAGGTGTTTGTGGTCCTTACTGTAGAAAGCACTGGGCGGAATCGCGGCAAGTTTCTGGAGGAGAATGAGAAAGAAATATAACAAATGCAGTCATCTTTTTACTCTCCCTTTTCAAACCTACCAAATTCATGGACAGAATACGAACTGAAACCACAAACTGCACAGTCTGCTTTCTGAGTTAGGTATCTCTGAATCCAAAATTTCATTGCAACAGCAAACCGGCACAGTTTCCATTGCAACAGCAAACCGGTACAGTTTCCATTGCAACAGCAAACCGACACAGTTTCCATTGCAACAGCAAACCGGCACAGTTTCCATTGCAACAGCAAACCGGCACAGTTTCCATTGCAACAGCAAACTGGCACAGTTTCCAGCTCTAAGTGGAAGCACTCCTTCAGTCTTATATCACACGAGTCACGGACTACTGCCTTAAGTCAAGTGAGAAGTTCTAACGAATTGAATACCCTGGCCAGTACCAATCTGCTGTTCGTAAAGCTGTGCTGTTCATGCTAACAATCCAGAATATACATTTTTCATTCCTTACCTTATTCTTACACAACCATCTCACAAACTTGAAATCTTTCGGCGCATCTGTTCCATCCTCGCAATCGACCTTCATATTGGACGTGTCAGCCATCATGAAATATCCGCCCTCTGGAATGGTTGGTATCATCCCAGCTTCCTGTAAAGACTTGGCCAGGACTTTTCGCTTGGGTTCGAGTTCGGCCGCCAAGTTGTAGAAGTAGCAGTCCTTTTTGTTGTCAATGATAGAAAGTTCGTGTTCGAATCCGATCGCGACGGCCTCCTGGATGGGTGTGGGGCACGTGTAGCAACAGTTCTGATGCATCGTGTTCAGGCACCTGAAGAATGAACAGAATACATTTAAAAATCAATTTGAGAATATTCTGCAGCAGCGTCAAGACCAAAATCAGTACCAGATAGATCTGGCTGAAGGTATTTGGTTGACCTCTTGTCACTAAACTGTAATACTAATGTAACACAGCCCTGGGCGGTCGGTGTCATAGTTGACCGGCGGCCGGTGTCATGGTTGACAAGCTTTAGTAGACACCGTAGAAGCACATTTGATCAGGCCTACTCCAAAGATAATCTCCTGTTGTGCAACACCGTCATCTTTTGGTAAATGTGATCTGGTCACATTCCTGAGTTCAACTAAGAACCTTTGCCCAGAACGATATGGAAAACGAAGGTGACTCACTTCATCAAGTTGGCCGGAGCAATGGCCCATCCAATCTTCCACCCGGTGACGCTGAAAGTCTTCCCGGCGCTCCCAATAGTGATGGTGCGCTCCCACATGTCGGGGAGTGTGGCGATCTTGCGATGAGGCTGACTGTCACTGTAGACCAACCACTCATAGACCTCATCGGCAATGCAGACGGCATCGTGCTTCTTGCAGAGGTTGGCAACCATCTCCATCTCTTCAAGACTGTACATCTGATGAAGAAGAAAACACATCACTCATATACTGAAATAATGATACCAAAGCTCTCTGTTCAGCGCTCGAGATAACCCCCGAAAAGTGTCCTTTGAACCAGACTTTATATTTGAAATTGTCAATTTAAAATAATGGTAGAGTACTCATGAGATTAGGTTAAGTCTTTAGTTTGACTCCTGATGACGAAAGTCTTGCTTGAGGCCTGTCTGTTCATCAGAGGACACTGAGGCCGCCAGTGGAATCAAAATTCAAACCTATGTATTGATTATGTCCTTTTCCGATGAACCACCCTTCCTGTTTTTGCCAACTCTCTGCATTTGGTCTAGCAGGACTTTATTTAGAGCCCCCCCCCCCCCCAGACGATCGCATAAAACAGGTTTCTCATAAGATTTGGGAGGAAAAGTTGTGTTCCCCCTGAGAACCTACACCCCCTCTCTTTCAATCAATAGTGCTGCTTGGCCTGGTGAGTCAGTCTTAGGTGGGGAGAGCTTCTTTAATCAAACAGCTTATTGTACCTGCACAACAAGCATGCAGACCGCAGGGAAATGACTTTGTAATGTGACAACTGCAATATGAAAATGACTGTCTCCTGCCAAGTTGAAATTCACAGGGTACTCAACTTACCTTTCCTACAGGGTTATTGGGTGTATTCAAGATGATGAGCTTCGTTTTATCGGAGAAGGCAGCAGCCAACTCGTCAGGGTCCAGGATCCAATCTTTGCTCGATATGACTTTATCGCCTGGTTTGATTTTCTGCAAGAAAAAGATAATTCAGAGTCACGATTTCAGGTCAAAAGAAGGCAGAACCTATAACCCACCAGAGTCGCTCTCCACCAATGCTGGGAGAGTTGATGTGTTAGTGTTCGTTACTGTCCCTCGAAGACAGAAGCCTGGGACTGGTATCCTGCTGTGTCCCTTACTCCTGTTCACTCTTGGTACTCACGTACATAGGCCACAGCGGCCTGTTCCCAGACGCTAGATGGTTATTTCATCTTTCCTGCCAGGAAACCACAGTTAGTCCATTAACCTCTTAAGTACCGCCGACTGACAAGTCGGTCGTTCTCAAATAAGGTTTTTTACCAGCGACCGTCAAGTCAGTCGCAAAAGAATTTGTTTCTCTCGAGCCTGGTACGCTGAACTATTGCTTACGGTATTTTACCGTGTTTGATGTTCGTTAGGGCCAGTTAGACCTTTGCCTGGATAGATGGCGCCTCGGTTCCGGGTTTTGGCGGCTGTATGCCAGCTCTATACACAGTTATACACAGTGCAAGTCAAACCAATTTTACCACGTGGTGGAACATGCCAAAAATACCCTGGTATTCTGGGGACATTTAGCCCTGGTACTGAAGAGGTTAACATGCAATCTCTGTTTAACTTGACATCAGCATAAAGTCAGCAATACGTGTCAATGGCAACAGTGATGATCCAACAATACTCACTGGTCTAAGTGGCACAAACTTCGGGGTTCCTCCAGCGACAGTCACCATGGGGCCATAGCAATCAAAGAACGGCTCGATAATGACAGCCTCGTCACCAGGGTTGATGAGTCCTTGTACGGCACAGAAGAGGGAGCCGTATGCTCCTACGGTGACCAGCACTTCATTCATGGCATCGATCTTGCGGTCCATGAGGTGAGAGAAGGTCTTGGCGAGAGCGTTGACGAGACGAGGGTGGCCCTGGAGAGGATTGATTGCACTTTAACACAATATATACAACATACAATATACAATTATACATTTGTATAGCGCCTTTCCAGGTTGCCCAGCACAAAGCGCTGTTCTCCTCATAACTGACTAATTGAAATAGGTTTGAAACATCCATGACTTAAGAAGGGTTTTAAAGTGATTAATTGAGTTTGCTGCCTTGATGTTGCTCGGCAGCTTGTTCCAGAGTGCAGGGCCAGCAGTTGTAAAAGCCCGATCTCCATATTTGGTTTTCGATCTGCGAGGGACAAGGCGCTCGGAGCAGGACAACCTGGTAAGAATCCACACAGTATAATATGGTACATTCAGGCGACAGACAAAAACAGAAAGTACCACTGAGTACAGATGGGAGGGCGCACTTGAACAGGACTCTTGATTTGATTTACTTGAGTAGACAAGAAAAGACTATTTCCTGAGTGTATTGTGTTGAATGAAGTGCTGCCAGCTTGTTTTTTCAGGAGTTACCAATCAAAGACTTATAGTCGACTGTTGTTGAAAGATTGAACTTGGGGGAAATTTAGCAGTACGGATTACTGCTGGCCAGTAGTATGCAGTGTACAGACTTGTTATAGCAAAAAGAGTTAAAGATAAAAGGTGGTTCTAAAATACTTACATAACTCCTCGTGTACTGATTGAGGAGGACGTTCTTGCCACTGACAGCCTCCTGGAGGGCTTCCACGACGTACATTGGCGGCATGAAATCAGGGAACCCCTGACCCAAGTTGGTGGCTTGGTTTTCGGCGGCAAGCTTACCAAATTCAACCCTGAAAAAGTTATTAAAATTTCAGCATGACTTGGAGGAAATGGGTCCCCACACGCATCCATATTTTCCCATGGGAGTGCGGTGGCCCACTGGTCATAGTTATGACTCCTGATCAAGAGGTCATGGGTTCGAATGGATTCTTTCCTGTTTAAGAGTTCGAAGGTTAAGTGAGCACTAAGTAGGTACTCCAGAGAATCCACGACGGATTCTCGGATGATGAAGCGCTTTGACCAAGTTCTTCCTCATTAGAGTGTGACATTTAAGTGAGCAAGTAAAGTGAGTACAGTTCGTAAAGAGTGCAGCTTATTAACCAGGTACTCCTTTTAATCAGACTGCTGGGCACCCTCTCACCAGTTTCAAGGCAAAAAAACCTACTCTACAGTTCATTAAGATAAAATAAAAACTCACCAGACATTTCCCTCCGTACCCTTGAGGCGGTCGGCCAGTTGAAGTTTTTTACCGTTGGACATAGTGGACTGCAACAGAGAGAGAGAGAGAGAGATCTTGAGTGAAATTATAAACAGAAGTGAAAACACCCAGAGAGAACAGAGCCTCATAGCCTTGTGGTTGACACTGCTGGCTGCCACGCAATAGGGCCCGGGTTTGATCCCGGGGAGAACCCAGAGCCTTGTGGTTGACACTGCTGGCTGCCACGCAATAGGGCCCAGGTTTGATCCCGGGGAGAACCTAGGATTGTATTTCTGGCAGGATACGCCCAATTTCATGAAGTATACACAAGGGAAAATATTCCAGAACTGAAGTATTCCCAAAAGAAAATGACAGATTTAAAGAAAGATATCATCAAATTCTGAATGATAAACAGATGAGAACAAACATCCTTTGAATACACACAGCAACGCCTCACAAAGGAACACCTACTCGATGAAGCGGCTAATATCAGTAACACGTCTGGGTTGTTCAGAGGAGAATTATAAAAGGACAAGCTAGTCTACACGATGCACAGCCACATGGACCAATCAGGATGTAGCATGCCCACCTCTGACCCATGTGTTTGCAACATGTTTCATTATGAATAACTGAAAGTTAAAATTGAATTCCATATTAGAAGTACATATGGTGAAATGCATCTCTAACATGCATTGCTTATGAAATGAATGCACGACAATCTCATATCTAGTTTGAATTCATTTTCATATTTCGTTGCACCACGAGATGGTAAATTTTACACTACAGTCTAGAACCTCTCAATTAAGGACACCCTCGGGACTGACAAGTGCTGTCCTTAATAGAGAGGCATCTTGATTAAAGAGGTCAAATTGATTGGAATTGACCAACTTGGGACCAGAAATGATCTCCTTAAAAGACAGGGTGTCCTAAAGACTAAAAGAGGTGTCCGCTATGGGAGGTTACACTGTACATGCATATATGCAAGTTTTAGTACCTAATGCATGCATTATTTCAGTCGAGATGACTTAACATTTCCTTTATTACTAGTAATATCATTAGCAATCTGCATTTACACCTGTGAGTGTTAACTGGTATGAACTTAAATTACTATAAATTTGCAGCATTGGTGAATGAAGCAAAATCAGGACACTCTTATTTCTCCATTGTTTATTTACTATTTTATCTTTTTGAGCAGAACTGTGGAACAATCCAACTCAGGCCCGCATGGAAGCCCGCAGTGTTAGGCTCGAGATTTCCAGTTTGAAAACTCCACAGACACGACATAAATATTTGAAAAACAACATCAATAGTAGTATTTATGCTTCAGAATCTGCAGTCTAAGGGTTGACCATAGGTACCATTCTGGCTGAACTTGAAATCACTTGAAATTTTCCTGGACCAGCAAAGCAATGTCTCTCTACACTTTGGTGAGTACAGATACAGTCCTGTGGGAACTTGAGGAGCGTCCCAAAACACTCATCCCGCCTTGGAGGATGACTACTGCCTGAATACCTCCAGGAGTGAAATGAATGGTGAGCAGGCAAAAAAGGCCTTGAAATCAATTTATCATTTTGGTGGGGCCTCAGATGATGACATGCCCATCCTCTTACCATAAAGTACAGGTAGCAATTTGCATATTCATGAGCCACCCTCTGTCTGAGGCTCATTAATAAACATGAAACATTACTATACAGCTTATTATGTATATAATATATGCGGCATGTGGATGTGGCATTACACAGGTGTGCTCAACGATCAGTCTTCACAGGTAGCATTAAAGGCCTGCGACGTTCGTTAAAAAATTTGAAATTTGAAATTGAATTTGAAAATTTCCATTCCAATAGCGTAAAAACATGATATATGCAAATTTCAGCATTGCTTTGCTGTTGTGTAGGCTGTTGTGTAGGCTGTTGTGTAGACTGTTGTGTAGGCTGTTATATACCAACACTATACATACCAAGTTTCAGCAAATTTGTATGCATGATAACTGTACTGCGGTATTGTGTTTAACTGCATTTCTATTTTCCTGGACCACCAGTACGATCGATGGACCCTTTTAATCTCGACTAATTTAAGGTTCCACTGTACTTAATTGGAAATTTTCAAATTCAATTACAAATTTTGACCTTTCAACAAATGGTGAAGGCCTTTATAGGTGGAAGGCTGTAGATCAACACTTTCACCAACATTATGCATACTTACTATTGAAAAGGAACAGGCGAGGATTTTCACAGCGGTGGGTGTGGCTTGGATTGGATTGGCAAAGGAAGTTTGGGTGACGACGGACACGACTGATCTACTCTGTTTGCTGATCAGACCCCGGACGCCTCTCAGCATGACCTCTGGTGGGAGGAAGGAGTTTTACACATGGCAAATTTTGAGGAGAGATTGAAAAGTCTGTGGCTGCCAACTCTAAGGTACACCTATAGTTTAATGAATCAAAAGTCACCAGAAGTTACTAGCTTTCAAGGATTTAGAGTCCCAAGGGTGAAGGCTATAAACGCCTAGCTCTCAAAAAAGTTATTACATGGAGTTTACCAATGTGTGTAAGCACCTTATCTAGCAGTCTTCGATAACAAAATTATAATACTGATAAAAAGCTTTTACATTACATCATGAAATTGTTGGATAAATGCAGGCCTAAGTATAACCAACTATCAGTATCACACTATAAATCAATACTGCTTCGAGTATAAACCATTTTTAATTCTAAATGGCATTAACACAGTATGAATATTGCCAGTTGGCAGAAAGCTGTGGGAATGAAAAAAGGAGAGAAAAAAAGAGATAACCCACCCAAAGTGATATAATATCATACAGAATATGAAGAGGCACAACTGCTCTATATCCCGTATGATAATAACTCACTGTGGCTTAACTACATGGAGATAAAACACCAAATACACCACATACTGAAGAGACAGAGCTGTACAGATAAAATATGTACATTGTAAAGAACCTCACCTTAAATAGGCTCTTGGATAGTTCGTTTTGCTTCAAAACCTTTGGAAATAATAAACCAATTGTGAGGTTGATTCGAATTTCAAACTTTCCCACAAATAAAAGGAGCCTCACAACTTGTTCATAAGTTAGATGCATCTAGTCACTTACACACCAGGCGGAGGAAGTCACTGCCGGCCATAACAAACCTAAAAATATAGGTACAACGAACCAAAGAACATTTGGTGTGTGACCATAAGGTAGTTTGTTTGTCATGTTTGTTTTGGCCAGCAGTTGCTTCCTCCGCCTGGTAATGAGGGTATCTATTAATAATGCGCCCATCAGGCAATTTTATCACTCTACATTTCCATTCTGCAAGCTAGCTGGGTGTACACATCATTCCCACCAGACGAATTCGAGGAAGTTTGTTTGGGCGCTGACCAGTCATGCGTTTCACCTTGTACAAAGGATCGCCGTGTCTCTAGAAGTCGGCTTAGGCCTTCTGATGAGTGACGTGTTCTGAGAGAGCGCATTTGATTTTTTTGGCACCGATTCGTCTTCTTCGAATTCGTCTAGTTCTCTCCGTCTCAGTTTTGATACGTTGTCGTTACTGGGAGATTCTTGGAACTTTCCGCATGCAAAGTTTACTGCATGGAAATTAAACATGGAGCCGAATTGACTGAGATTTGTCTTGATTTTTCCATTCCTGCAAGGTGGGTTTCAATCAAACTGACTTCACCATTTCACTATCTTTTGAAGTGATTTCATGAAGATTCACCAATTTGCTAAACAAGACACTATTCGCGATCACTATTGCACACAAAATCATGAAATATGTCAATGCAAACCCCTTCATTTCAATGCTTCATGATAAACAGAAGCTCATGCGTACTTACAAAGTAATGTCAAACTTTTTCAATATGAATTATTTAGGAAAATATGCCGACAATTTTTGGAAAAATCCCCACACACTTCCGAGTACTCGCAAAAGAGGTCGAGTTTCTCGAACAACCAAAATTTGTGCTATTGACGTCATTGGGAAATCCCAAAACTCCAAGCGTTGTCAAAGGTGAATATGTTCCCCGATGTAACACATGACCTACTGACTCTGTAAGAATTTCAACGGGTGTATGTAAAATATACACACGGCACGCCGTCCATTCTCCAAGCGTCGTCAATGGTGAACAATGCCGCCGCTGTCACACTTGAACTACTGACTCTGTAAGCATTTCAATGGGTGTATGTAAAATTCACTCGACCCACCGTTCATTCTCCAAGCGTCGTCAACAGTGATTATCAACGCCAAGTCTCACTTGACCGGGTTGGTTCTAAACGCGGCATTGGCATTGGCATTCTGCAAAAACCAACATATATCTCACATCCAAGTGGTCCCTTTAACAAAATTAAGTAACAACATTAACTTTAAAACATAATATATTTTGAATACTGGTAACTTGGTATCGTAATCTCATGCAATTGACATTCATAAACATTGTCGCGAGATAATCTTTGTCCGCATTAAAAGATCCAGAGACCTAATTTTTTACACAACAGACGCTGGCATTTGTGAAGGACTCTATGATTTGAGGGACTATTTTGCCATTTACACGTCTCTGCCACCTGACCTCGGCGTACATTAGTTGTGTACATAGTGCAATGGTGGTGATGTAAAGGGAAAGATAGTACTTCGAATCATAAAGTCCTTCACCAATAGAGAATCACCTTGACCGTTGATATCTCCAAGAATATGCCATGCAAACTGGATGAACATTCCAGAATTTGCATAAAAGAGTTACAGAGTTAGAGTTGAGGTGTGTGAGAAGTGAGGGTAGATTTTCGAATAATGGACCCATCCAAAACATGCACCATGCCACCAAGACGATCAGGACATTTTGGGATGAATTATCTAAAACCTGCCCCCCCCCCCCCCGACACGCACTCACACGTACACAGGGACACTGAACGACATTTTTTGTATACATCTACATTAGCACCAACCCTGCATTATCTTGCAATCATCTGCCCTCACATCAACACACCCTTTTCTGCAGGCCTCCGGCCCCGCCCAAAACATTCCTAAAACTCTATTTATTTTGGTTAGATACTTTGAAACTATGTCAAGAGCAAATAACCCTCTTCTCAACAATTTAAAACTTGGAAAACATGCTGCCCTCTTCCCCTCCCTTCCCCTCACCTGCAGGCAGATGGTCTCTGGTTTGGCCTCCATTATAGCCCACGCGTAGAGTGTTTGACGAGACAACCATCACTCCTATTTGGTATCAATTCCTCAAATCATTTGATAGACTAGTTAGTTTCGATTCAATGCGCCTCGTTTCCTGAAGTTGAAGAAGGACCACCATGATGCAATAATGGGTCCATCACATCATTGTCAGAATCACCACCCCCACATTCCACCACATCAGTCCCATCGTCATCAGTACTATCATCATGATGTGTCGCTTTGTGCGAGACGAGCGCCGACCTACGCGCAAAACTTTTGCTACACTGGTCACATTTATAGATATAGTTTTTTTTCAAATTCGGTTGTGCTTCTCCCACCTGACGTTGCGACAAGGCGTCCACTTTATCATGAACAGATCCACCATCACCATGGCAACTATCCACTGACCACGCTCCAGACTCCACATCAGTCTCATCATCAGTATAATCATCATGACGCGTCGCCTTGTGCGAGACTAATGTCGAATGACGTGCAAATCTTTTACCACACTGATCACATTCAAAAATCATTTGCACTTTTTTTGCAACTTTTCGCGCCTTCCTGGAATTTTTCCAAGAACTCAGCCTTTTTTCTTTTGCCACCGTAGCGCCTGAGATCTTACCATCATCGTTACCTGCCTGGGTATCAATGTTACTAGAGCTAGGCACACTGACTCTAGGGGGCAGTCGCACTGGAGGTGTGAGAACGAAGTGGAATTTTATCGTCCGAGGTAACGCCCCCTGCACCTCACCAAGTTTTGTATATGAAGCAGAGATCGGCCCTGAAAGAGCACTATCAGCAGCTGGTACAATACTATTCAAATTTTTCCCAGAAACTTGCTTGCTTTCTACAGTAGTAACACTGCTGATATTCTCCACAGCGTCTTTGCTAAAACTGGACACCTTTTCACCTGAAATTTTTGGCCTTATTCCCCTTCGTTGCGGGTGAGAACGTTTATGCCACTTCAATCCACACATCCTCTCAAATACCTGTAGGCCCGGGCACTCGAGGCATGGGAACCTACCAACCGGGTGGGCCAGAATGTGAGCGTCATAATACACTCGCTTCTGAAATGTTAACAGACACTCGGAGCAGCTAAAATTCCCTTCAGCCTCTTTACGATTATGAGTCGTCTTCTTAAACGAAATCCGTGAGATTTTATTTCTATGCATGGTACGTGTATGTGACGTTAGTCCGCATATTCTTTCAAATATGGGCAGGTGTGTGCAGTCACTGCATTTGTATTGACCAATCGGATTCGCTTGCATATGCGCCTCGTAAAATGCACGACTCTTAAATGTTTTTCGACACTCCGCGCAGTGATAAATGAGACTGTCTGGCGGTGCCTCTGCATGATTCCCGGTGTGCTGCACACACTCGTTTGTCACAGTCTCCTGAGAATGTACTAACCCTATGTGCTGGTTTTTGTCCAACGCAAAATTGAATCCTTTTTCAAAGTGGCCACATCTGAACTGGTCAACTACAGACTTTTCCGCCGACGTATTTCCACCACCATGTTTGGTCCGATCATGCAACTCAATATCGCCCTCAGATTCAAATTTCTCACCACACACTAGGCATGTGAACTGCTCACTTTGCTTGGTCAATATCACTGCAGGGTGACAGTTATGATTTGTCGACGACTCATCACCTGTTTTCAAACCAGGTTTCGTCCCCAATATTTGTGAGTTTTCGACAGAATTACAAACTTGAATGAAATTAAGTGGGGTGTCTGCTTTAAAACCCACCGCATTCGGCTTCAGATGAGTAGACACCTTTTTGCATTGGTCTTCAGACTTGTGACCGCTGCAGGTTTTTTCATGCCATTTCAATCTTGAAGGCCAAGAGGATCTGAATAACTTCCCACATTTCTTACAAAATAAGTTCATCAACAAGGAGGCATTTTTTCGTCTCTTTTCATGAGAACGTCTGTGCGACAATAACCCACAGAACATCTCAAACACCTCCGTGCACTGACTGCATCTGAACTGACCAAGGGGATAGGCTTTAACATGCGACTCATATGACGTTTGATTCTTATACGTTTTTGGGCATCCCTTGCATCGGAAGGTATGACCATCAGGTGGCTTCTCTCCTGCACAACTCCCAGGATCAGCTATAGCATTCTCTGTCTCTGATGTCCTCCCCTTAATATGTCTCAAATCGATGTGGTACTCAAGTTGTTCCTTCACGGTAAACCCACTATCACAAAACTCGCATTTGAACTGAAACTCCACAGCGCCGGTATTTCTCAAACCATGTTCACTCCTCTCATGCTCCTCATACTCCTCCCGGGCTTCAAACTTCTCACCACACTCAAGGCATGTGAACATAGTCGATTGGGTCAAATCTGCATGAAATTCTTCATGACTAGCAAAGTCCAAGTAGACTGACGAAACAAAGGGGCAGCGCGTACATACGTAAGGGAAATCCACCTTGTGAGTGTCTCTGTAATGTTGATCCAGTTCACACGGAATCTCAAACTTCTTTGCATCGCATATTTTACATTTCAGATTCGGATCTGAATTGCTATTTGACGGACACGAACGTCGATGGCAGACCAAGTCGTTGTAGTCAACGAAAACTGCCTTCCAGCATTCGTTGCAGTAGTAGCTCCCTCTATCAAAGATGCCGTGGCACACTAAATGAATAAGGAACGATGTGCGCCCATATATAGTTTCAGAACAACTTATGCAGTCATATTTTTGTTCCGTATCAGTCGCTATGTTATTGAATAGCACTTTCCTCCACTGGAGCATGTCTTCAGAAGTAACTGGTACAGATTCACCGGCTTCTGTTTTGATTTTTTTCAGTAGTTTATTCTTCGAAGGGTCGACATTATCGTATGATCTCTGCTCCGATTTTACACCAACTTTTTCGTACGTGGTTGCTATGGCAACACCCTCTTCATCATGCAAACTCATATGCTCAACGAGATCGTCAAAATTCTCAAAAACTATTAAACATTGGCGACAACAATATGCGGCTGGATCCGGATACTGATTTCCAGGATTGTCAACAACCATGACCTTTGGAGGGTCAAGGTTATCAGCTTCTGGCGGACGCAAGGGCTTCAAAATCGCATTGGCAAGATCACGCAAATTCAAGCCTTTCCTTTTCTTATCATTTCTTGCAACATCGACACCCATGCAGAATTCGGGATCAATTTCGATCTTCGCTACCATTTTACTGATCTTTGCCTCATCAATTATCCCCTTCTTACAAGTCTTGCGTTGGATCACTACTGGGTCACATGTGTGGACCTTCTGGTGATTTCGGAGATTTGTTTCACATTCAAACTCCTGGCTACATTGATCGCAAACAAGACGCTCCGTCTGCCCGTTATTCGAATCCCTGCTGGCCGAGAATGCGGCGTTTAGAAACGTATTTATGTCGTCATCGGTGTGTTCATAAACATGCAATGCTAAGTGGTGCTTGGTCTCAAAGAGCTGTGAGCAAAGATCACATTCATAATCACTGTCAAAGTACATGATAAGTTTCACATATTGCTCACAAAATTTCCTGGCGCGCCTGGTAAAGTCATCTGTTGGCAATATCTCATCTTTTGATAAAATATGCTGGTGTTTTCTAGGCGCAGTGTTGGACGTTTCAGAAGACAAGGGGTCAACAGTTGTAGCTGGTTTGGGGTTCAACCTGACCAATGAGGTCTTAATCGGCAAGGCTGTTTGCACACTGGAATCCAGCGGATTTGAGGAGGAACTGTTCGTAACTGCAGTCGGCACAGTAAAAGTCCTTATCATGACAGGTGGCAGCACCAGATTATGATCAGATTCTTCAACAACACTGGTTTCTGGAAACATTGACGGCCAATTCATGATCTTATTCAGAACCGGTTCTTCAACCGTCTGGCTTACTACAACTGGTTTCGGAAGAATTTGCCGTGGCAATTTTAGTAGTTTCTTTTGAGGACATCTCAGGGTTTCGTCAGATGAAAAATCTTCCTTCGGGACCAACTCGCTCTTTCTCCGTCGTTTACGGTCTTCTTGGAACATCGTTTGAATCGTCTTCGACGACGAAACTGGTTGCGGTGAATTCTTCCCCGAGCTATCCTCCATTGGTACGAGTTTGCTCCTTCGACGGCGTTTACAAGCTTCTGTAATTGTCTCCTTTGTCAACAATGACTTCATTGCTGTACAAGTCGTAGCCCGAGTAGTCATTCGAGTAAGACTTTGTGCAGTTGATGTCTGAACAGCAGTAGTCGCTGGCACAACAGGGTTTGTTCCAACTTGGTGTTGTTTGGTTGCCATGGTTGCACTTGACGTGACGGTCTGTGAGGTCGTGACAGAAGCATCAGTCACCCCAGGCAACACAACAGAGTTTATCCTGGACCGAGGTTGACTTGTTGGAGTCATTGCAATGCCACTTGAGGTAGTGGCAGTCTGGAAAGTTGACTTAGAAACAGTTGTCCCCGGCAACATCAAAACATGATTCGGACCAACCTGGGGTTTGTTAGTTGCCATAGCTACATGAGGATTATTAGGTATGATTACAAACGGATTAGCTGCACTCTGGTTTGTTGTCTGGCCTGGAGGCAAGAGCATCACCTGATTTCCACCAGCTTGGCTCACCAACTGGCCAGGCCCAACAATGGACTTGGGCAGGAGCATTACTTTGTTTCCTTGAAGATTATTCCCAACAGAAACCTGGCCTACTGACATTATCCCAGTTTGGCGCACAATCTGGGCAGTTGCCATTGTCCCAGTTTGGCTAACAATCCGGCCAGTTGTCATAGTTCGAGGTTGGCTCATAATTGGACCTGTTGCAACCATTCCAGTTCCGCTCACAATCTGGCCAGTTGCCATTGTCCCAGTTTGGCTCACAATTTGGCCAGTTGTCATATTTCCAGTTGGGCTCAAAATCGGACCCATGGCCATAGTCCCAGTTTGACTCAGAAATTGGCCAGTTGCCATTGTCTCAGTTTGGCTCACAATTTGGCCAGTTGTCATATTTCCAGTTGGGCTCAAAATCGGACCCATGGCCATAGTCCCAGTTTGACTCAGAAATTGGCCAGTTGCCATGGTCCCAGTTGGGCTCAGAAGCTGACCAGTTGCTCTTATCCCAGTTTGGCTCAAAATCTGGCCAGTTGCCATAGGTACAGGAGCAGCTTGCGACATAAACACCACTTGATTTCCTTGGACTGACTTCCCTAAAGTCATCTGGCCAGTTGCCATGGTACCATTTCCTGCAGCAACCTGACCAGTTGCCTTGGCAGTATTCCCTGTAGCTATCTGACCAGTTGCCATTGTATCATTCCCGGTAGCTATCTGACCAGTTGCCATGGCAGCATTCCCTGTAGCTATCTGATTAGTTGCCATGGCCCCAGGGACAGCCTGTGGCATAAACATCAATTGGTTCCCCTGGAGAACAGGCACCAACATCATTTCCTTGGGCAGCCCAGGGACTTGAAGTAAAGCACCGGCAGGGATTGTTCCAGGACCACTTTGGGTCATCGAACTACTGTTTTGCAACACACCTTGCGACGTTATTGCCGACATATTACCAGGAATTTGTGTCACGGTCAGAGGTGGTGTTTGGACATATGATACATCATCTAGATCTTTTTTTTTCCGTTGACGTTTACAACGGTCTGGTTTCACTGTCAGAGGGGGAGGCGTTGCATCAACTTCCGCCTCTTTATGTATTTTTCTTTGACGGCCACGTTGACGAAGAGCAGTATTCTGACTACGGCAACGTACGGTTGGTTTCGGACCTTCGAAAACCAGACACCCAGCTGGATTTGTCACGGGAGCAGATGGATTAGACAAAACAGGAGGTGTTTGAGAGTCTCTGTAACATATGGTGTGAGCTTGGTATGGACTGGAAGAAGGTGTATTTGGCGTCGGAGGAGGAGTTGATGTTGTTGGTTTCGGTTGTATCGGCTTTGGCTGGATTGGTCTTGGAGGTGCGTGCCGTTGTGCTGATCTCAGAGCTTTGTCTGAAAAGAAGACGGAGGTACCATCGTTGGGGAATCATCCGTAATCCCTTCAACCTTCACTGTTCATCAATAATTGAAACAAAGCCATGAAGTCAGATATGTCAGTCAGTGTCTGGCCAGGGAGAGCACCATCAATGCTGACCTTCCCGGGAAAATCTCGATATCAACACCGCAGGTTGAGCTACTTGCCCGGTTCAGAGGGTGGAAATGTTGAACCCTCGCAGTTGGGGGACCTCAAAACAACATTTCCACGAACAGTAACTCATCTGGCTATCTTAGGTTAGCAACTGTTGTAAGATTTGACTGTATCTAGTTTTGTTTACGTGAAGAAGCTACTCTCCACTCATGATTCATACCTGTTTCTTGTTTCCTCTTCAACATTTGAAGAATCTGAGCATTGACCGACTTCTGTTCTGATTCTGGTTTTGGTTCGATCTTGATGAAAAGACTTTCCTCGTACTCTGGCTGAAATGACATTTCAAGCAATTTACGAACATGAATCAAGACATCACATGTGGGATCAAGGTTTGACTGTGACACTGCCACATGCCTGGTTGTCAAACTCAGAACTTCAGAAGAAAGATGATGTCACCCTCTGAAACTGTCAAGGACAACCATTTTCATTAATCGTGTCAAAATTTACTTCAGATCAAGAAAGATTTCAAGGATGTCTTACAAATGGGTTAATATGGACACAATGCCCAGCCATGACCATTGACAACGCTCAAAGTTTTCCATGTATTAGTGGCTTACTCATTCTTTAGCTCACAAACTTAAAAGATCTGTTGAATACGTTTCAATCATTTCGACTGTTGTTGCCGTAACTAGTCAATGCACAATGGGCATGTGAATATTTCATGGATGCACTCTGCCTTTAAACTTTACCTTGACCCTGTTCACATCAGCAGCAAACATGGTATCCTCCTCATTCACTCCCTCGTCTTCACTCAGGACCTCCTGTTTGACTAAAAAGCCTGTCTCAAAATAATCTTCTTCTTCTTCAACCGGTTCTTCTTTGAAATACTCTATATCTTCTTCATCTTCTTCTTCTTTGACATACGGTCCATCTTCCGACTCACAGACCATATGCAACATTTCTGTTTCATCCATTTTGGCCCGATGATTTTGATTTATTTCAGTTTCAGCATCTTTGGGAAAATCTGTGAAAATGAATGGATTTGTTACATTTCAAACTGGTACATTGAGCATAAAAATCGACCTCTCCAAGGAAGGTGGCTGACCAGTCATTCATTTCACCTTCAATAAGGCACAGGGACACATGAGACTTGAGTGGCTCATGGCGTTGTCCAATATCGACTCAGGCCTTTGGACGTGATCCGAGTGTGTGAATTTGTTTTGTTTTGGCCCCGATTTGTCATTTCCAAAAAGGCCTATGTGGTTGGCAATTTTTGGCCTGCTCAACATCAAGATTTCCCAATTTGGACCCAAAAAACATTTGATCGTTTTTTAAGGCTAGCAAAGTGAGGACATGTGAAAGTGAAATAGCTACCCGATGACTATGTACTTGATTAGATTGAGCAAGGTCAGTGGGCATACCCTTCGTTGATCAAGCAGTCGGTAGGGGGCATGGGAAGGACAACATTAACAAGTAAGTCTACCTAAAAATACATTAGAAATATCACTTTTCTAAAAATGTGGCTGCAAAAGTCAGTAAAAAGCACAAAAGAAATGCAGTAATCTCATATAGTGATGTTTCAATTTGGGCTATAGTTCTTTTTCTTCTCCTCTGATGCATTATTTTGCCAAAACTTACCTCTTATCCAGGCCAAAAAAGCAATTATTGTGCCAAAAAATCATGATTTCCTTCTTTGTGTTTTTTTCATGACAGCTACTTCCGACTTTTGACAAGTACCATCCAACCTCGACTGCAGGGATTCGAATTTTGAAGATACATGGTGTCTCAAAAGAATGCTGTTGTGTACATTTTGAGGGATTGTACAGCAACCACCCATTCAAAGACAGTCACAACGAAAGGCAATAGATTTTGTTGCTCCATCACAACCAGCATTCTGTTTGGGACAAAGTCACGCCCAAGACCACCATCAGAAACACTGTTGCATGTCACAACCAACTGAAATCTGAGTCAATCGAGACAGTCTGTCTTAACCCAGTGGAATTGTATAAGAGACGTGCACAACCATCATGATGTCACAACCAAGTGGATCGAATCCCAGTCATTAGAGACAACCGGTCTCAATGGCACAACCAAGTGGTAAGGGACAGACATAAGGCACAACCAAGTGGAAACGCAACCAGAAGAGACCTGTCACAATGTCTGAACCAAGTTGAATTGCACGAGAGGCAGAGGTCCACATGGTACAACCTAGTAGTGCAAATTGGAGACAAACTGTCACTATGTTTTAATCAAGAGGAGTCGCTTTAGAGAACACTCCAGCAGACTTGGCCCCTTTTATCCCTCCATGATCCTAAAGAAACAAAGACAACCAGTCATGTTCATGAATACCATTTTTTGTATAATGATTCATTCCTCAATTACAGCAATAGTTCTCAGTTTGATATCTGTAACATACTTATGTGAAAAGGAGCAGGTACATTGGATGTTGAAAACCATCAGCACAGCACACTTCCTTCATAGATACATTATACAAATGCCTCGTCCCGTCACCCGGTAAGGAAGGACGACCAGGATGACAAAATAGACTGCCTAGGAGTCTGATATCCATATGACATATAGTTTTCCATACCATGAAGATACAAATAAAGACATTTACATGCAATATGTGTCTAATAAACTCTTGGTAAACTTTTTCAAGATTTCACCATCAGTGAGTTGAGAACATCTGTTTCGGAATGTAGCATCCCATATTCATTCTTCCCATGCAACACCTTATGGGAATCCAACGCCTCCTGGTGCTCAAATCTCAAATCACACCTATCACAACCAAACGGTTGCGCAACCTTCTCTTCGAATTCTGAATCGGAAAAATCAGAAGAACCATAATCATAGTCATCACTCCGTTTCCCTCTTGGCTTGCGTCGTGACGATTTCCGTTTCGGCGCGTCAGATTCCGACTCGGAATCAAAATCGCTAAGCTTACGTTTCTTCCGCTTTCTCTTATATTTCCATTTCTCCGACCTCGGTTGACACTGCGTACAAGCGCCATTTTTGATGCTACTTGAATATGTAAATGCTTTGTTGCATTGTTTGCATATGTAAGGTTTTTCCCCAGTGTGAATTTTTTGATGTGCGTGCAAACCGCAAATTTGTTTGAAACTTTTTCCGCAGTTATTATAATCGCAAACGTATGGTTTCTCGCCCGTGTGCATGCGGACATGACATTTCAAATGTTCCCGTCGTTTGAACTTTTTCTCACAAATATGGCATGCAAACGTCTTTTCCTCACTATGTGTAGTGCGGTGGCGCGCCATATGTCCCGATGTCGGAAAACATTTCCCACATTGTTCACACATATAAGTTTTTCCGCCACGGTGTTTAGAGTTCTTATGAGTCGTTAAACCAGAACGCGAGTGATACTTTTTATCGCAAATATCGCAAGAATAATCCTTTTCACCGGTATGAATTTTTGCGTGAACTTCAACCAATCGCTGCCTCTTGAATGTTTTGCCACAAGTTTCACATTTGAACGGGAGTTCTGGTTCATGTGACAACATATGCTGGCGCAAATCGCAATTCTCGGCGTAACGCATCGGACAAAGTTGGCACACATGTGGCCTGGTGTGGCGGCGGATGTGTCCTTTGAACAAACCGTTTTTTGCACATTCAAACCCACATACTCGACACTTGTACGGTTTAAGGTTGTCATGGACAGTCACATGATGGTGCTCGAAGTCTGCACTCGAGTACATATAAGCACCGCACTCCTGGCACCTAAAATGTGTCTTTTCATTACGGTACCGGTGGAACTTCATATGTGATTTCAGACCAGATTCATCCCATGATCTAAACTCACACTGCGGACAATCAAATGTTTTCTCTCCCTCATGGACACTCTGGATGTGCTCATCCAATGTTTCTTGCTCAGCAAACTTATCAGAACAGAAATAGCAAAAGTAGAATGTTTTTATGAATTCCATTGGGTCAGGGTCATCAACATTTAGAAAACGCTTCTTCTTTGGTTTCGTATTCTTGTCCTTGGAGCCTGGATCTGTTGCCGGGACCTGTTTAACTTCTCCGCTCACGGGATCAGTAACACTCGCCATCTTCATTTTCCGCTGTCTTTGCACTACTGGTCGAGTTGTTGGTAGGCTGTCTTTGGTTTTAAAATGGTCAGCTATATGCTTCTCAAGCGTAGCATAAGCGCCGGTCCGAAACTTACACTTGCGGCAACCATACGGCTGCTGCATTCCGTGTTTTTGCGCATAATGTTGATCAAGATCTGTAGAAATCCTAAACACAGCTTTGCACTCCTTAACCGCACAGTGCAAGACCTTTTTCACTGACGCGGCACTTTCAGGCCTTTCCTTCAAAGAGTCAATCGACATAATTTTGGTTTTCAATAAGCCAACAGGTGGCTTTGGTGCATGGTCCTGAATCATATGACGCTCAAAAGTATGTTTGTGGGTGTAGATATCGCTGCATAACTTACACAAAAAAGGCGGTGGTTTTCCCGCCAACATTTGATGCATGCGCTGATGACGATCAATCTCACGATATGCTGCTGCTCCATAAGAACATGAACCGCAGTGATAAACTTTAGCAACCTTGTGCACCGACTTATAATGGTAATCCCGCAGGAAAAGTGCGTCAAATTTCGCCGCACAAACCAAACAGCTCAGCGGCAGATTCAAAGAAGCGTCATCAGAAATCTTCTCCTCCAGACTTGACAACGTTTCGGCCTCTGCTTTCTTCCCGACCTTGACCATCATTGCGTGTTTGTAAACATGGCACTTATGTGCACTCAGATCCTCCTTTGAAACAAACACGTCTAAACAATCCATGCAATGAGGACTCGTAACGTGAGAATGTGGCGATTTCGCGATTGCTTCATGCACTGCAAGATGGCGCTGTAAATCCTCAATTGATTCCGACCAGTATGGGCATTCGATACAGTCGTAAACTTTCTTGATGTTGTGTGTAGATTGTTCATGCTCATTCAATTGGAATGGTGTAGAGAATGTCTCATTGCAGCGACAGCATTGGCCGGAATCAAGAGATGCAGTGATGACTGAATTGACCACCTCGTCCATCAGACCAAGGCGAGATGATTCAAATTGTAAGGACCCGATTTGAGAAGACCCTGCACCCAAGGAACCAGAGCTATTCATTCCGAATGTAGTTTTACCAACTCCGAACATGTTTCCAACCGGTACAGCAGCCCCATCCAACTGATTGCAAACTGTGGGGTTGACGTCATCACTCTGTGACGACAAGCCACATTCAGCACTGTTCAATGCAGCATCATCTGATGCGTCCTGGTCTGCAAGCGTTATCTCGAACTCCTCACAATTGTCCACCTTTTCAACAAGGTTTTTGACACTCCCAATGCCACATTTTGTCATCGTGCCCTTTACACGAGACAACATTTCAGCATCTTGCCCCTGTTTCACATTAACGAAGGAAGCCACATTCTCAACCGGCTGTACCATTGTCGCGGCTGATCCACCAACTTGCTCAGCATTGAAACCCATCATCTCTTCTTTGATAACCAACATATTGTTAGTTTGAAATGAACCACTAGGTGGCTCTGTTGCATAATCTTTGGAATGTTCCACAGAATCTCCATTTTGGGAATTCACTTGTAGCTGAGACACAATGTCTTCGAGGTTTGATGTCTTCTGAGCAGACTTTTCCTGTGGACTGGTTGTGACATGTCCACTAGATGTCACATCGCTGTCCATTTTCGACGCCTCCATTTTGTCCGTATCTAAGGTTGTTGCATTCTAGACACAGCCTGTAAAGTCATGATGGATGGTAATGTTAAAGTTTAAAGAAAACAGAATATGAGAATATAGAGAATAGAGCCCTAGAGGTGGTCTTACACTTACAGTACAGCTTATCACCCCGAAGACCATTTCATTTGCTGGGCGTGAAGAACACAAAATCAAAACAGTAGTAGTAAGACCTTCTCTAAAACAGTTGTGGGGGGGGGGCCTTCCAAGCTGTACCTGTCCAGGTATAGGCCTATACAACATGTCAAGTGTTATGGGTATACATTTTTGCAGTTGCATGAAAAAGGGACGAGGTTACACTGCACTTCTAGAACTTTTTCTGGCCACATTCTATTATTATTAATTTCTGGTCCCGAATACTTGCTTTTTATAATTCTTGAGGTTATCCTCATCACTCTACCCATCTTACCTCGAGATTCACAACACTAAATAGGGAATTTACTTCATTTAAAGACAAGGACGATTTCGCAGCCCGTACCGTAGAACAAGGTTTCGGTTCCTATATTAGCCGCTAGGTAGCGGCTTATGTTATATCCAATCCGCGATAGCAAGTCACGTGATGTAAATAAACGCACGTGGTCCACGGTCTCACTAGCCGGTGAGGAGGCCAGGCCAGACAAATGCTCTGCAATCCTAAAACGGTTGGGGCTATAAAGTAGACAAGCATACACTGAATGGCATACACTATAACAACAACAACAACTACACTAGCAACAGCAACCACTTAACTATTGATAATATTGACAATATGATTAAACTTGAATCTAAAGCAAGCATAAGCATCCCTAATAAGCTCTGCAGCTCCCTGTGCCATCTGCTCGTCGTAAAGAGGGACCAGCTTCTGCAAGACTTCTAACGTATGATGAACTATGTGGCTTATCTATTCGTGGGAATTTCATTCCCTTATCTGTGAACTTTTTCGTAATATTCAAGAACTCTACCTGCCGTAATAGCAGGGTTTCTCGCATAACGGGAGGATCTCAATCAAGAAGAAGAAGAAGAAGAAGAAGAAGGCCTACCTGCCTCAAAAAATGACGCGACGTCATTTCATGCATACTCCTGTTCCAGCGGCAGTAGACTTGGCAGTACCTTACTCTCACACAAATCTATACATTTCTGAATAGCTTGTCACTTGTAGAATACATCTGGCCAAGTTTCAACGTCGTCTAGACATGCATAGACTGATACAGCACAACGCATGAGACACCCTGCATGTTAACGCAAATTTGGAAAAATTCACCTTTATGCCTTATAACTTAAAGATTAACAAGGATGGTGAAAAAAATTTTTCATAGACATCTACTCATCTCCTTGAGAAAGCGCACTTCCGACGTCGACTCCAAAAGAATCGACTCGAATCTTAATTCAAATTCGCCATTGCTGACATCATTGGCGCCAAAGACTATTTCTTTTGACCCTGATGACCTCGCTTCTAAAAACATTTTTGAGAAAGCCATTCAAACATTAAAATCAACTATGAACATTATCTTTTATATCACCGAGCTATATAAATACGACATATCAAGAAAAATCGGTCGCAATATCGAATTAGACGGTTAGCTTGGAACTCTTTGTACCCAATTACCCTTCCGCCAGCGTGACCTCGTCACAATCATGGCGCTTCTTCAATTTGGCGACGACTTGACCAACGAGAATCACAGTCTACCGTTGAAGCCTTGATGGCCTCGGCGGTTAGACGGTTGCACTGTGGATTGATTGGTCACGAGTTCGAACCCCGGCGAAGTTATTTTTTCGAGTTTTTTTGAAAAATATTCTTGTTATTATTCAGTCATGTACGTTATCAGGCTACGCAGTAATGTATAGGTTTGTGTGAAAGTAAGGTAATGCCAAGTCTACAGCCGATGGAACAGGGTTATGCATGAAATGACGTCGCGTCATTTTTGGAGGCAGGTCGGCCTGGCCTCCGCACCGGCTAGTGAGACCTTGGACCACGTGCGTTTATTTACATCACGTGACCTGCTATCGCGGATTGGATATAACATTCTTTGCTACACATGCGCATTGAACCCTGCCGAAAACGTCCGGCCAGAACAGAAAAGAGCACCGACAACAACAACAAAAATGGCAGGGAAAGAAGGTGTGCAAAGTGACAACGAAGAGGAGTTTCAAGATGCTCCACAGGTCAAGAAACCGGCCAAACATGACTCTGTTGGTGCGGCAGATCTGGAGAAGGTCACAGACTATGCGGAAGAGATGGAAATCTCGTCACAGAGTATTGGAGACGTGAGTAATATTCGATCGGCTTTTGGTCATGTTTTTTCATTTTCGTATGCTTCACAGTCACGTACATTGCATTGCCATAATGTACAAGCCGAACAAGGGCCAGGGCGAGTACATTTTGTGCAGGTTTCCCGTTTTCCTCGGGCCTTCTGACGTGTTCTGAGTGTACGCAATTGTTTTGGCCCTGGTTTCAGTTTGTCTTCGTGGAAAGATGTCATCTGCAAACTGTCTTCAATTCATTATACATGGTTGTGACCATGGTTGTGACCATTATTGTCTTCAAAACAGATTTGCACTACCTGTTTCAATCATTCATTCTATCTGTTTCAGGCGATGCGTGTGATGAGTGACAGGAAGGTGCAGGAGGCCAATGAACGGCTGCAGAGGGAGCGAGAATTATCAAAGGTCAAGATACGAAAAGAAGATGTCGATTTAATTGTAAGGAACAGTCTTACTTTGTTATTCAAACATATTATTATACCGCTGCAATGGCAATCTTTGTCCCATATCAACTAGTACTGTGCACCGAAAGACAAGAGGCGTGGTCCTAAGTGCATATGTTTCTCTTCAACACTTGGCTTGCTCTGTAAGTTTATACCTGCACCATCATCCAAAACTAATGGTCTCATCTTTTCAATTTCAGGTGCAAGAAATGGAAATAAGCGAATCACTAGCCGAGAGGAAACTTCGTGAACACATGGGAAATGTTGTAGATGCTCTTGTAGAATTAACACAGTGATACATGTGGACTTTCTGGGACTTTTTCAAACAGAACAAAAAGACTGCCTGCGAGTTTTATTCTGAAGGAGATTGTGCTGGGTTGTGGCTTTCTGGATATTGGTGTGTTGTAGCTCTCAATACCCAGATGGACAATTGACATTTTCTCTTTAGTCAAGTTAATGACTTATAGATCTTATAGACCTGCAGTTTCCTTTAGAAGACAGAATCGCGAATAACCTCACATTGTATTATGCTAATGATGATATACATAAAAATATAAATATAAATAAAATGTCATGTTTTGTGTTGTTCTTCCTCAAGGCCAGGATGTGAAATTCCTCCTACTCAATATTTTCAACATATTTTGATTAATCGGTTCGAAGTCAGATAGAAATGCAACATGATAAAATTTACCAGTCATAAATTGAAAACAGAAATAGAAACATCATTCACTTTATTTTCCAATCCACTCTCTGAAATGTACAACCTTTATTTACATAAGATATGCATAGTCAGCAGTATGCAAATGTTAACTTGAGACCAAACTTTCGACTAAGGCTGCATTAGTATCACAAGTATTGTGAATCAAACTAAATCTACATCTAAATGTAACACATTTCACAAAATCCCATAAGTACAACATGGTATTAAATAAACTAAATCAACATTTAATTCACCGACGACGAACTAAATCAACACCTCACTGACAACAAAATCTGAAAAATACTACAGTTAAGTGAGCTATTTCTACATATTTGCAGATTTATTTTAGGAGCTTAGACTACTGTCAACTGCCAAACTTCTTGTGCCTCTTTTTTGGCAATTTGAGAAAGATAATTCAATATCTTATTTTTGGCAGATTAAAGGAAAAAGATTGAAAATAAAAATAATTTTTACCGTTTTCATGATTTGCAAATTTCAGTTATTTGCAAAATCCTTGTGTTACCCCTATCTGGCAGTAACTCCGAGTACTTCAATACGGTGGTGAATGAAATAGAGACGATATAATATATGAAGGTGTTGTTATTCCTTGACTGGTCTATATGGCACTGCCAAACACTGGGCGTCGGCCTCATTATATACAAAGAGTTACATAACACCACATTCAAGATTCCCTCCATAAGCCTATACAGAAATACTCTGGACTGGCCAGAGACTAAACATATTATATAAATATAACACCCCAGGTAAAGATAACAAATTTACTACAGATTACACTTGAGACAAAATTTGGCAGTCGACAGTATTTTGACACATTCAGCTGCATATTTTCAGAATACCAGGATAAATATAATAATTGTAAGAATCCGTATGACCGAGTTTGATTGTAATCTGAGGATTGTTAACAAACTAAGTACCTGCATTGTCACTTATCAGCTATAAGAGAGTATAGTGTTGGAAATACTTTATCACCTGTTTCATTTCAGAATGAGATACATGTACAGGGTGTCCAAATAAATTGGCATAAAGGCATGTTTTTTAAACTTCAGTGATTTGTTATTCAATACATACAGCTACATAAGCTTTTCTCCTCTTCGGATTGATAATATAAGTACTAATACCTAAAAAAGTGAGTCCTCTGCTGCATTTGACACCATGTTAGCATCTTTTAATATGATAATTGTACATTTCATCTCCTGGTAAAAATTACTGCTACATGAAGCCAGCCGACAGAATGACAAAATCAGCAAAAAAATGAAAAAACTTATCAAAATACGTTGTCTCACAACTTTTCATTGCCAGAATATACAGATAGCAGAATATCTACCCATCACAAATAATAGACTGGAATCTCCGTTTGCAGACACCTCTCTATTATACACACCCTCTCTAATAGGGACACCCTCTCTATTAAGGACACTACTCTGGTCCCAAATTGATTGAATCCTTTTAATTTGACCTCTCTTATCGGACACCTCTATATTAAAGAGTTAAGTACAACTACCACATAAACTGAATGAACTGCGTGTTTGTGTGTTATCTCAAAATAGAATTCAGAGCACGTTTCATTACATCGCCAAAATAGAAATCTTTCTATCACAATCACAACTCTGTGTAAGACACCATGATTTGTCACACTAGTTTTGTTAAGTAAATTGAGAGAATTCATACAATTTTTATCAACAGACTTCATTGCTGTATACATATATATGCATGTCTTACCAAAGGCACCATGGGAAATAATACAAGCACATCATTTCAAGCTCAACTTAAGTTATGAGTCATGAATAAATCTGGGTATTCACAAACCGTCTGACACTAACACCTTCTCTTGCATCTCCATACACTTTATACTGTTACTCCAAAGTGACATTCAAAACAGTGAAAATCTTAGAAATTGGAAATGTCCTAAGTCATGGAAGTTACCGTAGAAATATCTAGCTAATGTGGAACTTTTTAGATGACATCCCACTCAAAAGGATGAACAGCGATTTAAAACTGAATTCAAAATCATGTACTCCATTTAAGAAGATGAACATCTATTTAAACAACTGATAATTCCTAAGTTTGGAGTTCGAATCAACAATCGAAAGGATAAATTTCCAAAACCAATTCAAAAGTATGGATTTCCTTCCATCCTTATTGGGCCCAAAGGATGGATTTTCATGATTACTTCAGCTCAACTTTATAAGAATTTATCTCCATGGCGTTGATTTCCAACATGTCCGACGGGTCCAATTCCTTCCCATCATGCAGCAGTGATAATGAAACTTCTTGTAAACGTGCGAGGTTGAAATCCTTGAAAAGCTTGGAAATGTGGAGCTGAAAATGAAAGGATGAGATGAGAATGTTGATGCGATTTCTCCAAACTCGTCTTTTTTTTCAAAAAGCAGACGGATCTTTAATCACTGGCCTTCTCAAAGTGAACTGGGAGACAACTTGGCAACTTTATTTATCACTGAGGGCAACAGAAGTTGTTTGAAATATAAAATTTCTCCAAACCTTGACTATTTATTAGACGACTCTTCAGGGTGAGCATTCTCATTTGTTTCAAGATCAATCTCATTATGGCGGAGGGGGGGGGATTACTTATTTCAAGACATTTCAAATTCATAAATTCACTAACCTGGCCACTATCTGAGACCTCACACTTTAACCCCTTCCCAGGGTACTGACAATCAAACCCTAATCTATGCAGCAGCAGCGCGGCAGTTTCCTTTGGCCGGAACCGTATATCCGGGTTACTCTCCGCATTCTGCATCGAACGTAAATTCAAAAGATGTATGTCACATGGGAGGTCCCGTTCCAGTGGTTTGTATATGCGGACGAGGTTGGCGGCGCTGGCGTCGGGGTTTTGTGGGAGGACGAATACAGGGTGTACCAGCTGGTTGGCAAGAAGATGTGAGGTGATCGAGGGATAGCCCACCGGGAGAGGCGATGGTTTCTGAAAATAGAAGCAAGTAGATTAACTTCAATGAAACTGCCAACCTAATCAGGTTCAGGATTTATTCCTATAAGTCATACGTAGATTTGTGGTCTGTGTCACAATGAAGTGTTTGCATTTGAATGACTGTCCAAACTCACCTTCAGTGTTGGTGATGGATTCCGACTCTGACACACGCACCCATCTCATCTCATTGAAGGAAAACCAACTGGGGCATGGTCAGAAAACAGTAAAATTGACCTTAGCAACCTTTACCAATTGCAATGCTTGGAGATTCAGATCAACTTTACCTTATTTGTTTGTTTTTTCTCTGCCAGGAAGAGGAATTTATTGGGCGTCCGTCTGTTGTCGAGGACACCCTGACCGAGACCTCGGTTGTCGTCTTGGTTCAAACGCCGGTCCAACATCACCTCAATTTGCCCTGAAAATGTAACAAAGAAGTTTTGTTTACATGACAATACTGTAAACACAGTCAGGGGCCATCGCAACTTTCAAAGTAACATTATTGCATGGTGATGGAAAATGGTAAACTTACTAACCTTGTTTTAGAGAGGCAACCCCGAGTGACTGAGCAGTCAGGATGCTAAATCTTGCCTCATCATCCTGGAGATATGCTTGGCTGGGAAGCGGGTAGTAATTGGCTTGGATTGGCAATTTATCTTGTTTCTTACGCCGAATCATCTGGAATCGAGAGTTTGAATGTGAAATGAAAAATATATTCCATTGGCAGATCATATTAAGGATAGCATAGGCCTCAAATCTTACTTGTGGCTCTTCTCATCCCACTCTGGGTATTAGGCCACAACGTAATATCTCTACTTTTCACGGCCGTGACTGCTTGGCTCCAAGTAAAGCCCATCTCGCTCAGCTCCGCTGTCATCATCATATCAATAGCTCAGTATCACTTATTTGCATATAGTGATCAGACAAGCTCTACTTCATAAACTTCATCTCTGACCCGTCGTCCAAATGACCAGTTGAGAGAAAATGGGTTTTCAAACCTACCTGGAAACCATTAAGATCCGTAAAGAATTCCTTATCTTTGTTCCGTATCGATGTCTGCACGCTCATGGCCAGTTCCATATTCACCGTCCCCCGGATATCCACGATGTTGTGAACTTCGACTGCCATCCCGTCAATCCCAGGGGAATTCTTTAACCGCACAATGTGCTCAACGTGGGGGAGAAAAACATGGGCCTCTTGTAGGAGGGGGCCTTTGACGACTCTGATGAATGGACGCGTGTATGCTAATGGCTGCAAATAGAATATGGAGACCAGATGGTCAGCAGAGCATGGGGGTGTGCTGGTTAATGGAAATGAACCTGGGTGGGGGACAATGTTCAGAAACCAAAACTCTCAGAGGTGGAGCTAAAATGTATTAGGCCCAAGAGTTTGACGAAATGTTAAACCTTTGAAGTAGTGATTAATATTCAGTATAACCAGAAATATAAAGGTGAGCTGGTATACATGTATTTTTGTTAAACCAAGGAGAGACTTCCATGAGTTATGACGATCCTCTCCACTCAGAACTCATAAGTTTAACAGAACGCCATCATTACCGTAGCTTCTCCATCTGGGAGAAAGAGATACGCCCCTGGTTTCTCACGACCGTTCCTCGTGCCGTACTTTAGAAATTGCACATTTGTCTCAGTCCTCTGATGATCTTCGAGGTTAGTGATGGCCTGTAACAAACAAAAGAAGGAAAATTAGTCCTTAGGTTTGGCCATGTTTCCATTCAATTTGACTTCTCCAATCAGGACACCTCTCTATTAAGGACAGTCGTCAGTCCAAGGGTGTCCTTAATAGAGAGGTTCTACTGTAGTAACCCACGCTCTGATAAGGTTCCATATTGTTCATTTCAATTCAATACCCTGTCCACCCCTTCTTTTAAAGAAAGAAAATCCTCTTTCCAAAGGAGTCCTTATTACAGAGGTTCTTAAGGATGACAGAAGCAAGCACAACCTACCGTCAACATCCCATTGCCTCCATTAAACTCGGCCTTGACATATGGGTTCTCCAATGAGAATGTCTCTCCCTTCAGCTTCTTGACGATGGAGAACGGACCACTGAAAAGATGCGAACAAGTTTGATTCCTCATTTCACAAACAGTTCTTTCTAACAAGGCTAGTGAGGCACTTGTTCCTAAAAGTTAAAGTTGCAATAGCCATGATAGTTTCATCGATCATCAGGCTATCGATGTCAGATTTCATCCACCTGTCCAGCATTTCTGTCTTCAGCAATCTTGGTTTTATACCCGGTGCTGGTGCTGACCATGGCTAAGGAGACTGGACTTCCTGCTCCTCCCTGCTTGAAACCTGTGTCACTCCGGCCTGAGGAAATCAGGGGCTGATGTTCACTTCTCCAGCTGTGTCCTGTAGGTGTGCAGGGCCAGAGAAGCAAACCCCTGATTTCCTCAGGATGGTGCAACGTCAGCCCATTGACTTTCTCACCTATTATAAGCCATGTGACTGTTAACATTATACATGGTAACTGTGGAGAATTTGTTGTGTACAGCAGCTTCGTCAGTCCCGGTGAGTGTCAGGGTGTACTTCACGAGACCCATGGCAGGCACTTTGGCTACAAACACAACCTGGAAGGGAAAACAGAAATTCAGAAAATCCATGACATTTTTCAAAACATTATGATCCACTGAACTGGTTCAGACTCCAGTCAGGGCATATAAACAAGAGGACAGGGTTTTTTTTCTGAGGGCTCTGGTTCCAAATAACACAACATTTGTACATCGGAACTAATGTCCTAGTGAGAGCTCACTTCTAAACTATGACAAAGTTTGACCTCTGCTCTGCCAGCAATGACCTTGACCTACCTTATATACAGTGTTAGACATATCCTCATTATTCAGCCAATAGGGATCAGTCTGGGCCTCGACGATTTGGCCGATCTCATCCGTTATTTTGATATAAGGTGACGACACGTAAATGCGTACAAGACTATCGTGAGTGACACTGAGAGAGTTATAAAACACAACACAACTGAAATGAGAGTGGTAGAGCATAGTAAGTCGGGAATTGAAATACATCTCAACCCTTTTGAGGCAGGCTGCAAATCCCGAAATCTCTAAGGATATGCAGCACCTATCAAAAGTAACATTGAGCCAATAAGATTGGCAGAAATCAAGCCAAAACGTGTCATAAAAAAAACACCAAGATGTCTGCCATCTTAAATGTGATGTTTATCTCGAGTGTCAAAGAGTTTTCAGCCAGCTTAGCTAAACAGATGACTGTCAAGAACCAGAATTCCCTCAGAAGATTACTTACATAGGTGTGCTAGTTATAGATATCACAGTTTTATCAGGCAAGTCATCATGACTTTCTCGTTTCTCATCGACGTTAAACACATATTTGTCGTCATTGAACGAGGCAGCAGACGGGTTCTTATTCAGCAGGAACGCAGCAGATTCCACGATGATACTTTTGGTATCCATCAACGATTTCAACATTCTGAAAGACGATGTTTTATAGAATTAGGTTCAAATCAAGGACTGGCTGGAGTGAATCACCATGCGAGACTAACAGCTTAACGTATTATACAGAATACATACTTATTCCCATAATCGACGACCACATTATCCTTCGCTGTCCCGGTAATCCCGTCGTGATGCTGGAACAACCCTAAGTAACGTCTCGCAGAGACTAAAGCTTTCATCAGGCGCGCCACTGGGAAGCCTGTATTTTTCACCTTCCTGGCTAGCGATTGTGCTAGCGTGAAGATAATTTCTGCACCCCTGTCAAAAGAGAAAATAAAAGTAATGTTTTTATCAATATTGGTTGATTACTCTTGAGTCCATTCAGTCTACGGTGTTGATCTCCACCAAAAACACTCATCTAATGAAGTGAAAAAATCAGATCTAATATTGTCTGGAAACCAAGGCCAGTTGAAATTTGGCTTGTTTTAGTAGTCAGACCCATTGTGTTCTAGACTGGCTTGGCACCATTATGCACTGATCAAAGCAACTCCTCAATACATTTGTCAGTCTTTCTGCTTACCGTAAATGACCCTCTAAAACCCTATCCAATCGTTTATGGAATGGCCTTGACGTGTAATAACCCGACCAATAATGGTCGTCCCGATCAGCATACGTGAAAAAGTCGCCAGACAGTGTCGGGTAGTCTGGTACGCTGGCGCCTGGTTGTACCTTGTTCCTCTCATAGATGGCGTTAAAGTAGTCAGTGAGTGTTCCAAATTGAATCTGAAATCAAATGTTTTCAAAAATCAGAAAAAATTCAAAATGCAGTGGTGGATCATGAAATTTGGGAGAGGGGAGGGCATACCTTGTTTGAACCCTCTCTTTGTCTTACATCGACTCCCATCAATCACATGTACAAATTGAAAACAAACCTGGACGTTCCAATCCTTTTTCTTGTTCATATAATCCATCAGTTTTTGATAATTGATAAACTGCTGGTCCCACTCTGTGCCCGTGTTATATCGGAAGTCGTCCCCAAGTGGGATCAGGACAACGTTACTCTTGTAGAGCTGTGCTTTCTTCCTATACTGGTCCAGTAAAGTGTGCGCTCTGGAAAGGAACATAAAAGCCTTTTATTGACACTCAAATATATAGGGGTGACCCAAACAATTTACCATTCTATAGACATCAAACTTAACGACTCTGAATACATCATGGCTGTCTTGGCTAATTTTTCTCATTTCCTTTAACAGGATATTCATAACTGCCGACAGTTCTTCACAGGAAACATTTTTAACCTAAAATATCTGTACCTTTCCTCTATATTTCCATCATTTATAAGCTGAGGTGGCACCCTCCAGGGACACGACACCGTCCCCCCCGGCAACCTCTTGAAATCAAACTGGCAGCAGATCTTTGGGTCGGGCCCGCAGGTGTGGGGCACGTCGTAGCTGTAGAAGGGCATCATGTGGGTGAAGATGTCGGTCCCACCGGAGTGGTCTGGAGAAGGAAAGGACACTTGAATACGCATTCAGAAAAGTGTGAAGCATTCAGCAACAATTTGAGTCCACATGTGGGGAAGTTGCGGCTTTTTACACTCTGGCCAACCTCAAGTTGATCCAAAATGTCAGCACAAGCAATGATAGTTTACAAGAACTATCCGACTCATATATGACCTTGAACTTCATCACTATATGACCTTGAACCTTATCATAATATGACCTTGTACTTACCCCACGTCTGCCTCCACATAAACTCCAACTCCTTATTTTTAGCTAAATGTTTCTTGACTGAGTAATGAATGCGCTGAATCAGCATGTTTTTTAGGCCCATCTTTTTTAGGAGGTACGCCATTGTTGAGGAGTGGCCGAAGGGGTCAATGGCCCAGCCGCTGACAGGCTTCGCACCTGAAAAAAGGAAGAAATGTCGAGATGAATACATCCTGTTTAAAGCCACAGCTGAAATCACTGAGAGTTTGTGGGTTTGAAGTACACAAGCGAGGCTTCCTGAACAGATTGCTGCATCTGCCGATATCGAGAAGTCTTGGAGCAAACTGATTCCTAAACTGATTAGTGAAGTTCCAGCACACTAGATATGGGACCAGGTAGTGGTCTTGGGGAGGAACTCTGTTTGAGGTGTTCTAAGCTCATGTCAGAAGCCTCCCTTCCTGCGGAGCAATGGGTGTGGATCCTTCCCTAGATCATCCACCACGTTCATGAAACCACACTCGAGTTCTCTTGCAGTGAATTGTGGATGAGACACAGATTGTCTCCCACATTCTGTGTTCTCTTGTGGTAGATTGCGGGTGAGTCCACCACTGGGCACATACTCGGGTTACCCTGTCGCGTACCTAGCTGATTCTTCAGCCACTCATGGCCTTCTATCATCTGATCTATCATGGAGAAATAGTGGGTGTTGGCCTCGTCGTTCATGACCCAGCCGCCGGTCACTATCTCCAGCTGACCATTGTCTATAAGGCTGGAAGAGAATGGAGTAAAATGTAGGAGGAAACCGCAGTACCCATAACACAGTCAGATCGTGGAGAAATAGTGTGAATCTGTGAGCATCCATGCTGGAAAAGGTGGAAGACTGATGCGTGAGACACAAAGGTACATGTGACTTCTACTCCACTTACTTTTTTAATCTCTTCCTTTTCGACTCATCGATATCATTCCACCATAGATTCAAAAAAGACATCTCAGCATATATAAACTTCCTACGCTTGTCGGCCTCTAGTTTTGGTAACATATTCTCAAATATAAACTTTGTTTGGTCTTGGTAATATTTTTCATATGTTTTGATCCAACCTGAAGTCAGAATAAGAAATATTATGAAAAACAAAATATATCACTACCCTGGGAACAAGGTTATGTGTATAATCTTCCAGGAGAACCTCGTTCCCATTCTACCAAAAATTTTCCTAAGTTTTTCCACCAATTGTGGCAAGTTTAGAAAAATTTACATTTTGAAGAACTTTTTTCAAAATGAGACAAAAGTCGGCCCAAGTTACCTGGATCGTTGTGTGAATGTGGCACAACAAATACTTTAAGTGGCTGCTCGTTCCATTGGTCGAGGGGGTATGTGATGGGGAACCCCTGTTTCCATACGCCCCCGTCATTATTGTCAAATGGAATAGTGTTGAAGACATCTAACATCTGCAATGGAAGAATTAAATACAGCGCTGGCCATAATGGAGTCACCTGACCAATAAACCAAACTGGCACCTAACTGTAGTGGCACGCTAAGTGCTCATTCTGCCTTGGAGGAGGAATACTCCACGGAGAATAACACCTCCAATTCCAGAACAAACACTGAAGTAGGAACTGGGAGGTATTTCACCTATTTCAACTTAGTGGGAAAGAAAAACAGAAGATATTGTAATATTTCTTCAACGAAAAAAACAGCTTGAGGGCTCACAGTTGCTTCTGAGGTACCGGTACCAAAGACTATTTCATGAGTTGTTGGTGAAATGTACATGGTCTCGGGTTTGAAGCATGTCTGTTTGTCACTTAGTACTTAACAGGTCAAGCTCAGGTGTGTGGTAATTCATGATCAGTAGCAGTGTCTCTGCAGAGGCCTCAATAATGACAGGTGTTTTGAAGTACTTTGAGACAGACCGCCACATTAAAACGCGCTACCAGTAATATATAAAAATTGCCATTGTTATTGTTGATTATGTGGCTAGTCATTAGAACGAACCACACAGGGATTTTTAATCAGCCTCCTTCACAAAGCAATATAGCATCATTTGACTGTAAGTGGTGCTATGTAACTCACGGCTCATAACCTATTCACTGACTTTTTTATCTAGGCCAGCCTATCATGGTATTAACACTGTGAAGGAATATACTAAAGTATAATTAGGCAATTAATGTCAATCAAGTTAATTGCTTTTTACATTGGGGTAATTGAAGTATTCTCAGCGAACAAAGGAGGAGAAAGGTCTTGTGATACAGTTAACCACTAAATGTTTGCGGCGTAGTTTTGTGGATTTGCAAAGAAAATAAAAACACAGAAATTTTAGCGAATTGGCGAAAAAATTTGAACTCTCTCACCTGAACCTTCGGCTCCAAAGCGGGCGTCTCTGCAAACGTACACATGCCCGCGGGCACCCCTATCACTCTCCGCGGGCCTGCAGCGACCACCAACTTCCCACCACCATTTTGATTTTTCGGTGCCGCCACTTCTTGGTTCATTTTAACAATGGCGTCGTCGTTGAATATTCCTTTTAAGCGAGAAATACTCTCGGCATCTCCGTCGCTGAGATCCTTCACCGTATCTTTTATCAAGTTTATTGTCTTTTGGTTGCGTTTTAAGATGCTCTCTATCGATTTGATCTTATATTCGAGATTATTGAGTTCGATCTATAACGATAGAAACAGTTGATGAAAAGAAGGGGTGATATTCAATACAGTCAGACCATGGGTTGGTGACGCTAAATAACTACTGTCGATTAGAAAAATTTGACCCTGAAGTGTGAAAGTCGCCAACACTTTATCCTTTCGTGTTCCTGAATATAAGTTTTCATTAATGCTGAAACAAAAGTCATCAGGCAAATAACCTTGACCTTCAATCGACTTACCTTGACCTCTTTCCGCCTTTCCACATAATACCCCGACGAGAAGTTAATATAAACATTATACACAACGCAGACCATCATCACCGAGAGCAGAAATGCTTTGTTGAAGAGAATTCTAGATAATATCCTTACGAATACTTGGGCAGCATCAAGGTCAAGGTCTCCATTGCGATTTCTTATCGGCATGGTAACAGATTCCTTAGCGACGATATTGAAAATGCAAATTATGACAAGGTGTTATGAGGAACCTCCCAACTAATGAGTGCTGTGACTACATTCTGACTTATTGTATCAACCCCCTTAGCAACTAGGAAGATGTCCTTAGCAACAGAAACATAAGGAAAAGATATCCATAGCAACACACTTTGCATCTCCTTAGCAACAGTCATCATGTTTCATCAGTAATGTTTATCCCACTGCAATGGTTTCATAAAGAACACATCCAACTTTGACTCAATCACAACCGTACCTATTTCCATAGCAACTGTCACAGCTTGCTTAGCAACATAAATCCCCTTAGCAACAACAGTAACATGAGGTATTCAGCAAATAGTTCCTTAGCAACAGAAAGATCACCAAAAGCAACAGGAACAATCTAGCACACAAAATTAAAAGTTCCTCTCCTATAAGGTACATGTAGTACCATTCAATCTCTATAAACAAATCCGCTCTGGCATGTCTGGCTAGGCTAGTACAGACTTCCTTCATTGCTACTGTTGTCTGTAATTAGTCATACAGTCTACATATTATGGACTACTTCCCGACTTCAATCTACCATTTGAGTACCGTATCCTGTAAAACAAATGAACGACAACCTGTCAACTTGAAATCTGCAGATAAAATAATCTGAATAAAATATCCCACCAGTTATATTTTTTTAATCTTTGAATATGTTTGTAAATTGCATTCTGGCAGAACATAGATTTTACGCCCAGTAATGGGTGCAGTTTTTTTTTGTTTTAGATGCAGACGAACACTTCTAACTCGAGAACAAAACCACACTTCCCTTTGGCATGACTTGTAAACAAATCATGCAGAGTCGAAATTGACTTTAAACCATTCACATCATCAAAACAGTTTCAGTGGGGAACAGGAAAGAACTTCCGTTCCTGAATCGTCATGTTTACTTTCCTCATTCAAAATTGACAACAAAGGAACTTTGAGAGACGGCTGTGAAACTTGGATATCTTTTTAACCCTTCAAACATTGAATGCATAAAATGATATAAATGAACTTGTGAAAAGTACTGAATCAATGCCATGGTTGGCAGAGGTCTGATTTGTTTACACACTTGGTCTCCAGTTACCCATGTGCATTGATAAGTAGCCAACATACCAAGGTAATCAAGCAGTTCATACCAACAACAACCAAGACCTTGGTGGAACTGGGCCAATCGCATTAACTCACTGATTTAGCTGGAGTCTACATCATCACATCACAACCACCCCAAAACCCAAAGCAGCCCCCTCCCTCCAAGTGATGGCAGCAGCAGAATACTATTCACCACAAGAAATCATTTTGAGAAGAGATATTAAGCATGAGCTAGACGTGTGCACAAGTTGAAAAACTCGGATCCAGGAATGATGAATTTGTGCTCCTGATGCAAATATCTTTGGCATCAAGTGTCGAAATCAGAGGTCGGGTATCATGAACATAATGAAGAAAAGTTAACCTAATCACTGTTACATGAATCCAGCCTTGAATCATCTAACTGTATCCTTGATATTGAATATGAATGAAAACATCAGTTGTAACTCTCTCCAGACACAAACTTGTGGTTTGTACCACAATCAGAAATAACAAAGCAGCTGAGCCAGCAGCCCATGCCTATACATTTAGGTAACGCCGCAGACTGCAAGCTGTGTTCTCATTAAGCCGTCAAAACCAAGCACAGTGAGTGCTGTGCAAACAGTTTTTCTATGACTTTGAGAGAGAATCATTGAGAAAAACTCAAAACAACCACAACATTTGCATCAGAAAACACAGAAATATGCACTAATTTGATCCGTGAATCTGAAATATTGAATACACTATTCCTGATGATGGCCTACTTCCAGTTTTTGGGTCACAGGCCTTGACTCCAAAGCAGCTAAACCAATGACCTGATCTATACTCATCAATAGGTAACGCAGTGAAAGGCTCGGGACTGCAAGCTGTGTTTTCACCAGCCATGTTAACCAACAACTTTCAACAACTGATTCATAGGATTAGATAGGATATATCTCTGCAGCAACAGTTCGTCCATCTTGACCAACAAGGTTTTGGCATCTCGTCAAGATATATCCCCAGGTACGTTTAAAGGGGAGCATGAGGTTCAGAGTGCTTGCTTCTCACCAGGCTGGAGGTTAGTCATTTCAACTTCGGAACTTATGATTGAAGGAGGGATAGCCCGCAGACAAGTTAGATACACCAATTGGGTCAGTTGACCACTTCACTGCTGCAGCCCGAAATTTCAGTCTGACAAGCGATGACTCACGGTGTAGACCGGAATTTTGGTCTGATGATGTCATGACGAGTGTACTACGGTGATGCTGTGGAATGACGCTGTGGAGAGCATCGATCAACCGAATAACGTCCAAAATGTCCAGCAGTGAAGTGGTTTAACACAACTGGTTGCAAGATAGCTACTTCCAAAGGGTTAATTACGCAGCCTCAGTAACGGAAACTAGCTGAAAACTCAATGAATTAATCAGGTATTGTGGACATATTTATTTGGCACTTGATATACGCTAATAAAAAGGCAGCGCAGCACAGACTGATGTAGGGTGGCGGGAATCAATGTCAAAGGTCCTGACAGGCGAGTGCTCATTTTTGGCGGAATTTTCCAAAGTGGTTACATGGTTGGATCGTCAGACTCCTACTCCAAACTCGAATGGGTTCAACTGTTGAAATGAAAATCTGACGAGAGAATTCAGAAACACCTGTTGTCCACATCATGAGACAAGTCTGTGGCACACATGCACAAAAATCAATCCTCCGGTTCTTTATCATACAGAATCAGAATAAACAAGTTACGCGATTAAAATCAGAACTTTGGTCTCCAGATATCATGAATATTGGCAATGAACTCACAAACTATGACAGGCAATATGACACCCAGTCTACTATTCACCCAGAGAAATCACACTCTCTACAATTAATCCAAACAACCCGACTCGGCAACACCTTACACTTGTGGAATAACTTTGTCATCCGCTGTTCAGCTTCCCGAGTAATAGCAACATATCGCTCATCGTGATCCAAAGACGGTAACGTGATGTAGCTACTGACGAAGATATCAATAGCGAGACCAACTCAAGTTGTTGACAGACGTATTTCTCAAGTGTAACTGTTCTGCACTATTATCCTAGGGGCCTGTATCAAATACACGGAGTGACGACAGTCATCCAGTTCTGTGAAAATCAGTAGAATGTGGGGCAAAGGACTTTCCATACAAGGGGATGATTTTCTCTTACCACACGCAGTGAGGTGTCCTCACCTGTCATGTTTCGGCGGTACACTACAGTCTTCTTCAGAAGACTGAAGATCGTCATGTTGGCGTCACATGACTTCTACGGGGTTCTCAGAGACGGGGGCCTACACCTATCACACGCATCGAGAACCCCAGCAGAATACACATCAACATGACCATCTTCAGTCTGCTGAAGAAGATTGTAGTGTACAGTTGAAACTTCAGGTTAGAAAACCTTACTGCCTGTGTGTGGTAAGAGAAAATCTTCCCCTAATACAGGATTGCAGGCAGAGTAACCTCTTTGGATCAGTTTCATGAGATTTTCGATGGGTTTCAAAAGTGGAACTCTTGTTGATCTTTTCAGCAGTTTTCCTGTTTTTCTGAGAGTCACAGATACAAGATGTTCGTTGTTCAAAGAGAGAACAGAACAAGTATGTGCCATTCAAATAAATCCTTTTACCAGAATCAATTGTCTGTACCAATAACTAATTCTATTGATTAATGAATCAATTAATACTTAATGGTTTGTTTCAAAATAGAGTTGAGAAAGGGCAATGATCCATTTGACGTCATCTTCCCTGACGCGGGGATGATCGGGTATTTCTGGACAGCCGAGAATAGCTGCTCTCAAAAATATTCCTTGGTGAGTTGTTGTGTTATCTCCATATTAGCATCTACATGTACCAACACGAACTCTTAATTGACAAATTTTGGCAAGAGTTAGATTTTCAATAATTGTGAATTATCTCAATTCACCCCAAAAAATTGTGAAAATATCTTTATTAATCTAAATCTGGAAATATTATTGACATAGACCTGTTGCTTTGTGGCCACATTTATTTGCCAGGTTTCAGCTTTAAAGGATAGGTTAAGATGTATCTTGACAATTATTTATGTATCTAATTGATTTCCTTTTCCATAGTGGCAAAAATTGAAAGATTCGCATAGCAACCAAGGTAACGTTATTGGAAGTTATCGAATTGATGAATAATTCAGATCATAAGTCCTGGTGGTGAGGTATAAATGTCAGCGTAATGGAAGGTGAAACTGGGTGGTCAATAATAGACCGCACGCAAATGTATCTTTTCAACTGATGAACTCAAATTGGCAACAAAATGGCTCAGGAGCAAAATTACCTTACTGTGTGTTATTTCTTTTCTTTCGCATGCAACAAATTGTTAGGTCTTGTGCCAAATCCTTTCTTGACTTCACTGTGACCATGAATACTCCCAAAAATGCCAACAATTTACAATGGTACTCGCTGTACTCACTGACAAGAATGGAGAGAAAATTGGTCCTTGAAAATGCATTTGGAGCAAAAGAATAAGGCAATCCGATACAATGCAAGTAAACTGATTTGACAATGTTTCAGGTGAACAATTTAGCTCAGTACCGCACACTGCCCTTTCTCAACTTTCTCTCTTGCCCAGCCCCTTTTCTCAACTGCACCTGCCTCTTCTAGGCTACACTCTTTTCTGCCCTGCCTTTTTTGATTTCGAGCTGAACCACTATTATCTTCACACTAATCATAGTGATAGTGTCACCACCAGCTGCACCAGCAATAGAATGTATCTACATTTAAATGATGTATCACATTACAAGCAGTGATAGAATTAAATCACATCAACAGCAGATAGATATGTCACGTTTTCATATAAATGGTAATCCAGTGTCAGTTGGAAGCTGCAAACATTTATTTAACTGACGACCACAGCTGGGAACTTTAACTGGAATTGACAGCTTTACTATTCAATTGACAATCAAAGCTGAGGATTGACTCCAATTGCTTGATTTACTAGAGATCCTGACAATAAGGGACGCCCTTAGGACTGACAAATGCTGTCTTTAATAGAGAATTATCCTGATTAGAGAGGTCAAATTGATGGCAATATCAATTTATTTAATTGGCCGAAAATTATTTTTATAAAAATCAAACTTCTGGTATCCTGGCTCCCCTGATTAAACTCTTCAACTGAAACCTTAAATATGCCTGATAAGTGATATCTGACGTTAAAGTCTGATGTTCTGACGTCATCAGCCTTTCGTCACGGCTAAAAAGATCAATGAACAGCTTAGAAAATAGCTACTGCGCTACATGTAATGCCGCACATTCAAAATAACTTCTGTATTCTGGAGACTCATCCAAAAAATCAATATTTCAATACTTCACAATACAAAGTAAGATTGATAGGATAAGAGAGTAATTAATTTTAGATAGTGTCCCTTCAGCGATAAGAGAAGACGCAATTCTATCACCAGTGATATTAAAAAACGATGTGGCTATTTTTAGCAGCAAATAATTGGAAATGTTTAGATCGATATTACATGTATTATAGATATTGGGAACTCCGTTGGAAAACCCCTGAAGAATAGAATATGACAATAGACAATAATCTTACATTTTATGACGTATCTAACTGACAATGCCTGTCGTACAGTGTAGTCCAAAAAAAGGGTCCAATGGTCGAAGTAACTTGTGATGTTATTTTATTTCAATATTTGGGTTATCTGGATACTTGCAATGATTGTATTCAGCAGCATACTGAGGGCTATAAGTTCATGTAGTTCATGCATGGCACAAATCAGATATAGGTTTCAAGCGCTTTTATTGACTTGGAAGATCTTTAGTTGTCAGTCGAAGAGCTTATACATTGTAACTCAAGTGGGGAAAGTTGGTGTGTAGGGCAGGTTCATTGGTGTGACTTCGGCCTCCCCAAACTGTTACTCTTTTGGGTATTTGGATTCAGTGTCTGTATCTTAGTCTTCGAGATGGGAAATGGGACTCAGAGAGGGGACTCATTTGCATTTTGGGAGAGGATCAAGGGGTCGGGGAAGGGTTGGTCGGCCCTTCCAGCCCAGCAATTCATGAGGGACGTCAGAATGACCTTATTTAGGCCAGTTACGTGTACGCCTACGGTAGTAATATAAAAGTATCCCAGCGGGCAGACCACCCGGACATGCCCGAGGCTGAGGCTGACCTGAGGGTCAAGCTCCTAAAAAGATAAAAGGAAGATTTAAACTCACCTGATCCATATCTCCCAACTTGGGCTGCCACTGCGTCGACTCCAGCATCATATACATTGACAGACACACCACACAAAACATCCCTGCACCAAGCAGGGCCACATATTTCTTCATGTTTGGGCCGATATCTCAAAAACCACAAAACCTTAGAACCTCAAACTCCGCACACTAAATTGATTTACTAAGTGGAATGTATGCAAGAAATTTCAGCGCCAAGAGTTTTCTACATTTGAAATTATCGGCAAAAATGTCAGAATCTGATGTGATTTTCGAGACGTGTCCGACAACAGCCTGTGAACTACGTCATAGAATTGTGTGTTGTTTGGCAGGGCAGATTTCGGTGACGTGTTGCGCATTGGCCAGCGCATGTTGGGCTTTTTGAGGACTAAAATTCTTGAATAAAGGACGATTTTGTCGAATTCAAAGGTTTAAATTTGTGTCGAGGTGGGTTAGAATGAAGATTTTTGCATATAGAATCAAAAGATTCCAAAAGTTTTGTGCGTAATGCCAAATTGATTGATATTTGCAGGGTTGAAAAGTTGGCTCTGGTTGGTCTGCTAATTTTCTGGGATTTTTCTGTTGTCAAACAAGTGTCACATTCCATAGTGGCACTGTCAGTTTAGTGCCTGTGGTTTATACTGGCTGGGTCTGTGGTCTGATCAGGTTGTAGGTGTCGAAATAAACTTGTTGGCTCAGCATGAATTTATATCTTCACTGACTCTGGCCCTCTGGGCCTGGGGTTGTTTCCTGGGTATCCAGTGAAAACGTCCCCATGCCAAAACGTCCTCGCTTTCAAGGTACAAAAACGTCCTCGCTTTCAAGGTACAAAAACGTCCTCGCTTTCACTTAAAGGTGGCTTGGCATTGGGGGCTTGGGCTTTGCCTGGGGTAATCGCCATAAGCTCCAAATCGAGATGGGCAGGTATAGGAAACAAAAGCCTGAATAGAGATTATGTTTGCTCTCTGGAAGTGATGTAGAAAAAAAACCCATTTCTGTATACAATGTACAAAATATGCAAGAACTCGCACGGATTACCTAAAATCCATTGATACATTAGATTTACAGGGATTGTCAGATTTAGAAAAACTTTGCAAAATTGCATTTGGCCAAATGAACTCACCCTCAAGCTACAAACAACCATCACATGAATATCCTAGGTGCATGGCAGACGCTTGCCTCGTATGTGACAGAGGATAGCGACATGAAGGCCGTAAGGGTCAAGGTCATGGGCCCACATCCAAGTTGACCTGCCGATCGAGTCTTGGCCTGCGGAAAAATCCAGAAGAAAGTCATTCAAAGAGAAAAATGGGAACAGAAATATTCAACTGTTGAAAGGTTCAAGAATCTCCTGCTGAATAAGCTGAACAAGTCAACTTCAAATTTAGTTCTTCAAATTTCGATTCCTCAAATTTAGATAAATTTGATCAAGTTGTTCAGGAAAATGAGACACAAATTTCCACACTTACCTCAGTCCAAAGACAAACCAGCACTGATTCAAAATGCACAGGGCAGTTCGAACTGGTTCTGCTTATTAAGTCATGTGACCCAAACCTCCTTTTCATTAATCCAGTCTAATCCCTTGTCCATTGTCCCGAATTGAAGCTACTGCTTCAATTCTGGTTCTCACAATACCTTTCTTTAACAGCTTTGATGAAGTATTATGGATGATTGGATTAGTTTTGTTAAAGGGGGAATGTCAAGATAATGATGAGTCAGTACCTTTATTATTGGGTATTCCACTTGCATACATAATTTGGGAATTTAGTACCCGGGGACGTTTTGGTCAGGGGACATTTTGGAGTGGGGACGTTTTAACTGGTAAGCTGATACATTTTGGACATGTTGGAGGAGGAGGCGGGGAAAAAATATCACAAAATTAGTTTTCTACCTCTTCATATTTCATACCAGACTTATGTTTATGCATTTACCAGCTGATTTTTACCACAGAAGGTGACTAGAATTAGAGTAGAGTAGAGATAGAGTATAAACAGTTAAGTAAAGAGTAAACATGGATGAGGTAACACATTCCACTTCCACGTCCAGACCTAACATTTTTAGAGTACGTAGCCTTACCCTCAACTTCTTTGAAGGTAAGAGAAACATACCCTCCTGGTGGACACCCAAAGATTCTTTAGCCAGGGGCGGAGGAGCTAGCTAACGCTAAGTCTAACACTCATCTGTAAATTGCTTCGTCCTTCTTGAGATTGTGACAGGACAAGAAACATGAATACCTGGTTTAACGGGCTTTTCAGTTGATAAACAAGCTGCCTGTTAATTACTTTTAAAATATTGTGTCTTCTTCTAACTTTTGTGATGTCTTTTCTTTACTTTTTCAGTCGTGACTACTTCGTACCACCTTACACCATGGCGTTGTTACAGTTCTTGTCAGAAGTCAAAGCAAACTTGGTAAGAACAAGCTTAAAACTCTTGCTGGAAAGGTTCCTTGGCCTTTGGCTGCAGTCGCTCACTGTCAGCATCCGGTATCTAGGTCACAAAACTGGCCAGGGGCAAGTTGGGGATGGTGCCTACCTGCCAAACCCTGATTTGATAGTAATTTAGTTTTATCATCATAGCAATCTTCTCTGGGGAGGGAGCACAGCACATTCAACTTGGATGGAATCTTTTTCCTTGCACCAAGCATTCATCATATCTGAATTTTATACGTCTTATTCTAAGAATGGTTGCAATAAAAGGAAAATGGCTTGTCTAGTACGAAGAGTATGGTCCTTGTGGGAGACTCGGTGTGTAGTCTCTCACAGTCATCCAGATGACACCACTTGTCTCATCAATCAAGCTTTCAGCACATATTCTTAGTTACTATTTCATAGTATAGGTGGTAGTGTGCAACATCTCCAGAATCTGGTTTCCAAGGTAGGTAGCTATCATCGTCATCCAGGGATGCTGATAGCGATGCAGTGTACTGTTACATCCGCTATTGTTACGAGATGCAATATGTGAAATTAACGTTGAGGAATTTGCGGAATTTTATGATTTTCGTTGAGAATGTTTTTGTGGAATTCGTTATAATTTGGATTTTTCGCTGATTTTGGCCGATTGTTTGGTAAGTTTGTTTGATGTTTATGTCTTTGTTTATTTTTGGATCTGTTTACCTTTATCATAGTTTGACTATTGTTGTTGTTTACAAGTGTAAACAATGATGTATATTTCTTATAAGATATTGTTCGAATTCGATTTGTTTCCGGCCCATGATCAGCGATTGTGAACTCGTTCCACTTGCATGTGTTTTTCGGGTAGAGAGAAGTCAAGATAATCTTTGCTTCTCTCTACCTTTAAAAAAAGTTTCATGATTTTTTTGAATTAAAAAAATTCTGTACGTCTCGGATGATTGAACCCATGACCCCCTTCATGGTAGTCCAAGACCTCTACCCCTAGACCACAGAAGACTTCATGAAAGGACTTAGTCTCAAGAAGTACTTGAATAAGATTATGGAAGCATTGTTTCATTCAGAAGTGGATTGACCTTGGGAACAATACCAGGGTACATGAACAATGCTCACTTCTTGAACAATACCAAAGACCCAACTCGGTCCTTGGAGAGGTTGAAAGAGAATGAAGATCAGAACCTTCATTATGCCTTCAAATGCATCTTGAAGATTCTGATCTCAAAAACATTGCTTAGAGGGAAAGGAAGAAACTTCAAGGTGCCTCAAAGGCATCTTGAAGATTTTGAAAATAGAATCTTTGGACTATTGAACCAAGCTGATGAAAAGATTGCTGGTTTAGTTATGTGACTGTGCAGGTATCTAAACAATTTCTTTTTGGGGTAGAGAGAATAAAGATTTTCTTTGATTCTCTTTACCCTAAAAAAAATTGGGTGAAATGATAAAAAAAATTCTTCACCGCTCTGAGGTTTGAACCCATGACCCCCTACATGGTAATCGCAAACCTCTGGCCATAGACCACAGATGACTTCATGAAAGACATCAGTCACAATAAGCACTTGAATAAAATTGGAAGCATTGTTTAATCCAGAGGTGGATTAACATCGTAAACAATAACAAAGACCCAGCTTGGTCATTGGAGAGGTTTGACGATCAGAACCTTCAAGGTGCCTTCAAAGGTTCTGATCTCCTCTAAAAAATATTGCTCAGAGAAGCTCTATAGGCTGTCCTTCACGATACTGAGAGTTGGCTGGAGAGCATCTTGAATGACAAACATATCATGAACGTACCATCTGATTGTTTGTCTCAGGGCAGGCCAAAACGTGAAGCATTGAGAGAATGAAAATGGCCGAGTCCAGAGGATGCCAGTGCGAACACCAGAATATATGTCCCAGAACTGCCCTCTCTGAGACACTGAGAGACTGACCACATAGCCATACGGTGCATCAGTGGAGTCAAAGTTCTGGGGATCAAGGAAGGGACAAGAGATGACAGCCAGGTTTATTAGAGACATAGGCCTTGTTCTTACAGTGCGATCCTCTTGCGATGCTCCAGAACTGCTCTCTCTGGGACACTGAGAGACTAACCACATGGCCATATGGTGCTTCAGTGGAGACAAAGCTCTTGGGATCAGGGAAGGGACAAGAGATGACAGCCAGGTTTATTAGAGACATAGGCCTGCTTCTTACAGTGCGATCCTCTTGCGTTGCTCCAGAACTGCTCTCTCTGGGACACTGAGAGACTGACCACATACCCATATGGTGCTTCAGTGGAGACAAAGCTCTTGGGATCAGGGAAGGGACAAGAGACGACAGCCAGGTTTATTAGAGACATAGGCCTGGTTCTTACAGTGCGATCCTCTTGCGATGCTCCAGAACTGCTCTCTCTGGGACACTGAGAGACTGACCACATAGCCATATGGTGCTTCAGTGGAGACAAAGCTCTTGGGATCAGGGAAGGGACAAGAGATGACAGCCAGGTTTATTAGAGACATAGGCCACGTTCTGTACTATGACCATAAAAAAAGGGGGTTTAAAAAGAAGAAGTATATTCCAGAACAGGGTTTCGAGAAATCTCCTTCTTGCGCACTTGGCCAAAATGTACCAAATCCCCTTCAAGCTACACCCTGGTTAGTTAGGTCTCCTCCGTAACTATTCAACCAGATGAATATTGATTGAACCCGTTGGGGACCTGTGGCTCTCCTGGTCAATATCGCCCGTGGGTTTGTCCGACATCTTCCAATCATGGCCACAAATTGTTTGTGTTGTATCGTAGCTTGATGGATAATATTGCCCCGACCTCATTAATTATGCTGGATTTAACCTCAGGATCTTGAAGGTTTATCATCTTCTGTTTGACCGTAAGCATTTCTTGTAGTTTTCCCCAAGGCCGGCAGAAATTCAGCGGGGCCAGATTTTCCACATAACATTGCCGATCGCTAAAATCAAAACGTTGAATCGTAAATTTGGTGACTGCCGGCCGTGAAGTAAATGACTTTATTCATAATTCAGAGAAAGTCACATATGAGGTTAGCTAAGGCTTACTGGAAGATTGTTTGTTGATTGCTTTGCCAGGAGGGTTTTAAGAATAACGAACATGACCAAGACAGCCGGAAATAACAGCAGATTGGAAAAGCTTCTGGATTTATTGCAGCATTCCCCGGGGATGAAAGATATCTGGCTGGCGATTTTTTTCCTCGAGGGCAGGAATCAAAAATTGTGAATTGTGAGGCAAGCTAAGGTATTGCTTGACGATTGTTCAGTGATTGCTTTGGCAAGATTAACGAAGACGGCTAAAAATAATCATAGATGGGAACAGCTTTTGGATTATCGTAGCACCCCCCAAGGTCGTGATTGTTAGCTAAGATTTGGATGTATTCAATACTGATTGTTTTGCCCAAAGGGTTTCAAGAAAACTGGTGGTACCAATACTTATAGTAATAGCCGCTGAATTTATTGTACGATTCCGAAGGGCAGTCCATAAACTTGGAGAATAAAACCTGCATTTCAATTCTATTTCACTGATTTCTTGCCAAAGGGTTCCATTTGCAAAATGTATCGCAATTTCTCAAAAGCTTGGAAGAAAACGAATCTGAGATATCTGAATAGTTTTACATAGTAATAACATATTGTCTGACATGACCCTGTTGGCCATCAATATGCTGACAGCACATTACCTGCCGCACGATTCTGCTCAAGCACCGTTTACAAATTGGCAACGTTCCCGGCTGGTTAATGTTGTTTGTTATCGTTACTGACATTGTGCTCCCACGTGTCCATTACCCAAGATTGATATTTCACTGATGATGGCAGGTCTTACATGGCTGGTCAGTGTTGTTTATTGCATCGTGTTTTGACCATATCACCTCTGATTTGGTAATATCTTTCTCAGTGACCGCAGCAGGAGTAAGATGATCGAGATGGTGGAACTTCAAGGAGGGTTGCCCACGTCCTGCGATCTGAGAGCACCCCTACCTTGGTAGTGCCGCGCAACGGCACTAATCAATAAATCCACTCCAGACCTCTGGAACAGACTTCTGCCTCTCATTAGGAGAGCAGAGGGTTTGCTTGCTTTGAAGAAACTCCTAACGGCAGACCTTTTCAAACGGTCTTTTCAATGCGCCAATCGTGCCGGCAAAATCACTTATTGCAGCAGTTTTTTTATCTTGGACATGCAATGAATGTCACCAGTTTACACAGTCTATCATGACAGTTGCTGCAATAAAAAAACATGGTCTGCAATAAAAATTGCTATTCTGCAATCTAAGGACATGGGGTGTATGGATTTCATGCTTCATACCAGACGGCTTAAAGCTTTATCAAGTAAAAAAGGATCGCATTGATTCAGACATTCCAGCTCATTTCTATCTCATATATCTTTCAGCAATCTAACTTTTGAGAAGAAATTCGGCAGTTGTCTTGGAGACCAACTCCTTCATTGTTGAAGTGGACAACTGGGTATATCTGTAACCAGAGATACTGCATTCTTCTCTTTCTTTGCTGAGTGGTGAGGCAGAAAGAGCATATGAAAGCTACAATGGTTTCGGGTGTTGATCTGCAATCACTCAACAAATATGGTGTTTGTTCGCTGTAGAAGATGACAAAGATTTCTTGTTGGTTGTGGTTTCTGTGGGTGTTATTGTCTGTAAAGGTTTGTTTATGGTACAGTCTCTGTTTTCTACACTGTAGGAGATATAATTGTACCATGGCTATAACTGTACCCCTTTACCTTACACATCAGAAATACATGACTTGCAACACATCTTTATATTATGGTACTCTTTTCTACGCCGAACAACAAAAAATAAGGACAACAATTGAACATAAACATGTAGTTTTCCCTATTTCATCCTGGCCATGTACATGTGATAAAGAATGATAATCCTCTCATAAAATGATGTAGAATATGAAAACATGGCAGATAATGAAATGACATGATCTACAGTGTTCTCGTCTCCTCCTTTGTGCATTGCGCAAAAAACTTGGTGAACGACATTGGCAGGAGCTCTTTTTACGTTACACAGTCATCCTTACTCATGTCCATCTCATCAGAAAATGTATTGTTGGCCGTGATATAATATTTTTCTGTGACACACAAAGGCAGTTGGCATTGTCGTGGTGATGAATAAGGTAGCTGAAGCTGGTGTGTTGGAAGATATTGAGGCCGTTAACACCACAAGCTATAAAACTACATTTGGATTCAATCGGAGCCATCTACTGTGAGATGATATGGAAGTGCCCCAGGTGGTCTTATAACAAAAGTGTGTTACTGCCCACAGGTAGATTTTAGTCCACATGAAACCCGATTGTTGCCCTTTTTGACTCATCTGTCAGCTTTTGTCATAGTACAGCCACCGCTGTCATTGTCCGTCAGCGTTAGACATGGGTGGCACTTCGTTGACACTGAAGCTATGGAACCAGACTGGACCCAACAGAACCAGCTTGATGAATGGTCGTCTTTGAATCCGGACTAAAAACCGGGGTGGACCTGTACCTAGGGCCTGCCTGGAGCTGAAGCTCGTGCCGTTATAGCCCTCAGGGTCCTTGGGGAACACAAGCAATTGAACCACAGCAAGATCTCAATCCATGACATTCACTTTCCAGTCAAGAGCAGCTCATTTCACACCACTGGAATGATCGAAAAACCTGGCCATATTTTTCCTCACATCTTCCTAAAGCAGCAGCTGGCAGCAGTGAAAAATGTGATCAGAAACCCGCGAACCAGACTACGTTGTTTGTGAAAAACCTCGTAATTACCCAGAGACAAATTGGCTGCTGGCACCAGCGAGAAAAATACGATTTTTTCTGGTCATCTTGGAGCGCTAAAACGGGGCTCGATAGAAAAATTAGTCAACTGCTATTCGGTTGATAGGATTTATGAGACCAAGATTGGCTGCCAGCCAGCATGTTAGGAAAATATGGCCAGCTTGTTGCGCTGGTGGCAATGTAGCTTGATGATGATGAGGAACTTTTAAAGCAAAAGAGGGCAGCAGTAGTTACTGGTCCAATACCATACAGAACCTTGTGATTGAAGACGTCGACTGGAGATGTGTATTAGACTAGTAACTGCCACCTTTCGGAAATGAAGATTATGGAAAACAACTTTTTGGTTGAAAACCCTAAAGAAATTTCATAATTTGCTGTCATCTAGAAACCCTGTTAATACTATCCTAAAGCTCGGTGCTCAGATCGATGTATGGGTGATAGGCCAGATGAATGCCATCTCTAATAAACTGCTAATAAAACCTATATCCTCACACCTTGGGTTGACGTTATGTGTCATTTCTTTGATACCGTAATGTGTCTATTCTGAGTGACCAGTTGCTCTAAAGTACATTGCTGTCAGAGACAGACCGGGCTTTACC